>NW_026018715.1:14342867-14353112 GCF_020466585.1 Dendroctonus ponderosae
TAATTCCTTAAAAAAGCATTTCGGTTATTTTTAAATAAAAATACTAAAAAATATATAATGACAGTGGCAAGTTCAAAGTGTCACATTTACTTTGTTCGCAAAATGGCACTTTTTGATTCATTCGAATAAAAACAATATTACAGAAACAAAACTGGACCCAATTGGACCTGATATAAATGCAATTTCTTTGCAACATGCAATACAAAGGGAAGGCTGATGACAGAATTGGACGGGACTCTGTCCTTTTGCACGAAGAAGCAGAAGAGTGAAAACAAAAAAAACCTGGCCGAAAAGCATTGCAGAGTAAATGACCATGAAAGTGAAAATACATGGGTCTAGCTGGTGCCGGAAGAGTCCGCAGGCTTATTTTTCGTCGTAGACCAGCTAGTTAAACTCACGCCACCTAATTTCGGGTCACCCTGGCATCATTATGGCCACCTTTCTGGGACATTTGATCAGAAATCAAGTAACGAAAATAGTAACTAACCTGCGCTGGATTCGCCAGCAGAAGAGTCGAAAGTTTTGGAAGTCATCTGGAACAGAGCATCTAAAGGCGTGGCTCCTGGGCCCCCAGGTTGCTTGCCCTGCTGTTGCTGATGCCGCTGTCGCTGAACTGAAGAGGAAACAATGTCCGGTGAACAACAGTCGCTGGCGACACTCGAAGATCGATCACTTCCAGTTTCTGAGGTGTAACTCGCGTTAAAAGCCACTAGATCGGGCCGCAACAGGGCCAGTTGCTGTTGCACTTTTAAATGCCGATGGATCGACTCCAGTCTCTGATGGTGGGCCTCCACTTCGGCCGGATCTATGTCCCATGGACGGACTATTCGCGTGCACTGAGGTTTGCTCGGTTTGTGGTTCAGAATGTCCACGATTGAGAAACTCTTCACGCCGTCCTGTCGGTCCTCGACTTCCACTGTGGGCGATAGACGCCGATCGGATTGGACCATTTTGAGGTTTTTCAGCGGCTTGAAGTAGTCGTCGCTTTCTGAGTCGGCACAGCGACAATTTGGCTGGATTTGGTGATAAGGTGGGCTGGGATCTCGCGGCCGTTTGCGAATGGTCGGACTGGGACAGCCGACGCTGATTTCGTCCTCGGACGCGTACTTTGAGTCGTCCAGCATGGAGGTGTCCATTAGCGTGGGACTGGGCGATCGGGACGCGATGGGACTTTGATATTTGGCTCCTAAGTAGGGCGCCATGTCGCTGCTCAAACTGTTTGGCGACGTGCAGTCTATATCTTGCATTTTCCACTTAAAAACCCGATTTTTGTCATCACCACACGGACATGCTCCTGGCACGACTCCCACTTTGAACCCACTGGACACCAACCAATGCGAAAATGTTCGGAATATTCGGACTCTGCAATTACATCACACTCACTGCTCAGTGGTGATTAGCGCTCGTTCACGTCAAAAACTGAAAAATCTGTAGACACACGTGACGCCGCTTGATATCTTTAACAGATCTGGTAACGAGTGAAGGCCTCTGCCAATCTACTCCACTGGGCCTGTTTAGTAGGCTCCGCCCATCCGTTCCCTCCATGCCAATGGAGTATAAACCGGAAACTTGCCGTCCTTTGGAAAAATAACATCGCCCCACCGCATTGGTCAGGGGCGGAGCTTAAAACCATTTTATTTTCCGTCTCGACCCACCAATCATCTGTCCAATTTGTACAGTGCCGTTTATATAATTTGTTTCGGGGGAGATAAATGAGATTTTGTTTTAGTAGGTTATTTAGCATGTGTTTAATGTAAATTATTTTGCTTTATGACTTTTTACACTTTAACTTCTTTATTGCTGGTGTAAATTTTCAGTGGTTTATGGGGGGCGCGAATTAATTTAGCGGATTGCGATTTCGCATCAAGACTTTGCCAAATTAATTTATTCGCCGAATAAACGTGTTTATTATTGGAAATGGAGGTTCCACTTTTATGATCCCCGCAGCCTTTGACTGCTTTAATAAACCGCACATTCTAAATATTCTTTTGTTGGGTATTTTTGTTTCCGAAGTGTTTCCTCTGATGGCCTGCAAGTTAGGCAAAACCCCCCGAACATCAATGGAAAGTCGTAAATATCAACAATATAACTCACAGCAGGTATTTTTCTATTACTTATAGCAGATATTTGAAAGCTAATCTAAGAGAAAAATGTGGGAGTGAGCTGATTTAAATTTTTACTTTATGAGCTTGCTACCAACATCTGTTATACCGGCAGGTAAAGGATGTTTTTTGTGCTCTAAGTCAACAATCCGCTGCTATTGACAAAAAAGCCAAGATTTAGCCCGATTTATACATAGATAAAATACATTTTTTAACGCTCAAAAAACACGATAGGCCTGAACTCGTTTTTTCTCCCAAGAATCTCCAAACTCACACTCAAAAGTCCTGTTCGTGTAATTGTAAGCAAAATCGCTGGCTCGTCTGTGTTTTTAATAAAAATAACTTCATAATTAAAAAGTTATGGTTACAAAACCAATATAAAGCAATGATACTAATTAATGGAATCAAAATAAAGAACAATAAACAGACAACAATAAACAACAAACGATAATAAACATAAACAATAATATCGATTATAAATTATCTAGAGTTATTTCGTGCTGAGTTGGTGAGTACTAGGCCTGGGTAACACTGTGTTGAGTTGCCCTTTTGCAGTGAAGCCGCTCTGGCAGTTGGTGAGTTATAACTCATCGCTCCTCCCTGCGACGCACCTCGAATTGGGTTTGTGGCGAAATAAATCTAAAAAAACTAAAAAAAACTAAGGGCATTTTTAATAAGTTGAATCTTCGTTGGTTTCTATCATCGCTCAAAAGTTGAGCAATAGTTTCAGTTTTAGGTGATTTCTTCGAGGTTTTTTGTTCAGTCAATATTTATAGAAAAACCAAATTAAGTCGGTTATTGATTTTAATGTTGGCGTTGTGCATTAATCACTGCAGCTGAGTAAAATTGAGACAGATATAAACGGCTCCAGATTTAAAATTAAATTAGTGAAAGATCGGCACTTGAAGCTGTTTTTGTTTAATTGTTGTTGACTTTCGTTAGGTTGGAACGTGAAATTTGCCTTTGGAAATATTGTAGATAATGCAATCAGCGCTTTCCACAAAAATGCCAACAATAAATAATGTGAAATCGATCTGCGAAGTAAAGCTTGAATCATCGAAACTTTTTTTTTCTCGAAATGGTGTATGAATGTCCATTTTGCTATCGATAGTGGACGAAATAAGTCGATAATCGCATTCTTAGATCGAAAATATGGAATAATTGTGGCCCTGATGGGAAGTGCGGTGGTTTATGAAACTGTAGTGAACTTGTTTCGTGGGTATTTATGCGAGGAAAATGGAGGATGGCGCGCCAGCTTGCAAAAAGCTGGTGAGAATGATCTCTAACTTTAAATCTTTTAGCTTGGACTGAGTTCGGTTTTCCGACAAGCACCGAAGTTTTATGGATTCTTTATATTTCTCTCTCTTTGCTTTGTTGATTTCAAATAAGTTTGGCTTTGGGCACTTTGGATTTTCTGCTGTGCTAAACACATTTTCTTCTTTCAATTTTTTTCGTTTTTCGCCTTTCAATAAATCTTTCAATCCTCTTTCAATCAAGAATCTTTCAAGTTGCTACTGACTTTACTTTGGAAGTTGGCATTTTTCATTGAAGAGTCTGCAGATGTGAAAAAGCATTCACTTTCAAGTCAGCATTTACAAAGCGGCCAAACTTCAGGATCCATGTGATTTCAATGAATTTTTGAACGTTTGAAAAAATGTTGACTTTATTTGGAGCACACTCTTCTTTATTGTTGAATATTTTTCGTTTTTTTTTCTTAACGAAGAGTGAAATTCGAAATTTTTACATTCAGAGCGCACTCATCTACTTGTTTGAGTTACCTAACTATTTTAAACGTCAAATATTTCCAGTTTTATGTACAAATTTTGATAAAAAAACTTATAGGTACTTAATAAAAAATCTTTGTTGCATTCAAACACGCGGATCAAGCGGGAAAAAACTGAATTCGCCGTCTCCGTTGACTGTCTATACGAGCCAGTAAGCGAAGCATTAAAAATTATGGCTAAACTTACAAAATTACTTAAATTACCAGTAAATAGGCAATTTATGCTGTTTGAAATCAGCAATTTAAGATTAATTATACTGGTTGATGCGTGAGGTCTACCTTTCGATGTTTACTTTGATGACGCTCGGTGTATCATTAAGATATTAATCAATAATTAGAGTATAAATAATCAATTTCCATATAAATTGCGTAAAGAGTTGCACATTTTTTCATTCGCTTAGCTGCTTCCATTCCATAATAATTACATGATTAAACTGACGGAAATGTTAACGATTTTGATTCGCTGATTGAATAATAGCTTCAGTGATCAGGAAGGACCTAAATTTTTGTCTGATTTCTTCAATGAAGGCTTTTCTAGTTCACAAGGATCGATCCGTAAACACCTGGGTACAATGCAATCTAAAGGCGAATTTCCCTAGAAGGTTTATAGCAATCAATAACCCTAATCCCATTAGGTTTAGTTGTCACGTTATCCTCTTACCTTCGACCAGTTGGCAATCTAGTTCGGGAACGAAAATCCGCCATGGTCGAATATCAGACGACACTCCAGTGGCGGAGCGACACCATAAGTTAACCCAACAGAGTTTAAGGTGTTTGAAGAAAAAATCGAGTGAGACCGACTTCAAACTCATTAGGCTCCATCTGAAGCAACATGCGTATCATCGGCAAAGGCTCACTTTTTCACCCTGTCCGTTATAAAGGGGTTTTGTCTAGTCCAGATGCGCCACTGCGTGTTACCGTTTACACTAAGCATAAGATTAGGTGTGTCGAATGGGGGCTCCATAAGGCAAATCGCTGAAGCGTTTTTAATTAACTTATTAAATCTTTTGATGTTTTTAGGGGCAACATGGCGGCCTAAAAAGACATTAATTGCGGGCCATTGTGTGAGGGCCCTTTTTCAATCTGACATCACACGACGCCTCGTATATCTAACTTTAACATTATGTTTGCGAAGCGAAACGGAAACTGGCATCAAACAGCCGAAAAACTTATCAGTTTCAAGGAATGGTCGGTTTGGTAATGAAAATTTCGTAAAAAGCTCCATATGAGTTTGGCAAATGGATGTTTCTTGATAGCAAGTAGCTGGTAGAAGTGGGAAAAGAGTTGACTCCAACTTGCTTGTCCGACCAATTTGCATTTGCGAGGGTTTTTGTTCTCATCATTTTACTAAGCAAAAACGCAACAGAAAAAGAAAAAAATAATGGAAAAGTGCCACAGCTAGATGAAGAAATGCAGGCGCATTGCGACAGTTTGCCGAATAAAAAGAGCAAATATTGCTTGCGTTTGTTCTCGCTCCATCAGTGGAAAAACTGTGCCTCGGTAAGGTCGTTACGTGAGCTGTGTGAAGATATAGATCATCAAATTATCTCTATTGATAGAACAAGGTTAACAAAAACTTTTGACTAGCAATTTGGAAGATCATTCCAGCGGAAACCGGTGAAAAAGCAACATCGACACGTCCGTGCAATCATTATCAGATTATTGACTAGAAGCGGCCTGGTCTTTTGAATAAAAGACATTGTTGATTGGGTCGGCCCCAAAAAAGCCCTTGCAAAAAGCGCCGTTATGAATATGGCTTCATCATGAGTCGATAAAGAGAGAGTTCTGGTTAAAATTAAGAAAACTGGCTCCAGTTTTTCGTGGCTAATGCAATAACGAAATTACAATGTCAAAGGATTTATCCAATGTACACTGAGAAAACGCCCATTCGGGTCGCTGAGAAAATCGATTAGAGGTTTTTGGCTCGGTTGGAGTAGAAGCTGATTAGAAATTTCACACCAATCCATATAATTGCCAATGCTTGTGGCAAAAGGCTATAAACACCATAAAAGAATTAAACCTTTGCAGAAAATTGTGTTTAATGTTTGATTAAATTGATTTATATTAAATAGTATACAGATTAAGAGGGAATGTTAGAATAAGACTATAATCAAAGTGCTTTTAATATTATCTATATAAGTTCAGCCATATATATTATGGACCACAGTGTACCACAAAGCCATATTGCTTAGGCAGCATAATTTTTGTTAATCGCGAGAGCAACCTTTTTAGTCAGTCGTCGTCAAATCGCTGCTGATACAGAATCGTTCTCGCGTTGGGAGATCTACTTTTGTACTGTGCTGTTCTTCATCATTTATCCATATACTTTTATTCATACATTAAGAGTGTCCACTTTATTTCACCAACAAACATGTTGGTCTACTAGCCCAGATTGGCAGGGAAAATTAATAAACTAACCGAAAGCAACATGCAGTTCGCTCAGCGTATTGAAACGTCCATACCATCAATAAAGTGGGCCTGTTTCTTTGATGTGTAGTTTTCTAAACGCGAACAACGATGGTGGCAGCTGGTTTCAGACAAAAGGTGTCTTAATAATTATACATGCCCCTCAGACCCCACACTTCGCTCACGCCCTGAATGGCCTTTTCCTCCACAGGGCGTTATTTTATTATATTGCACTCATTCTGCATGTCATAAACAATGCTTACGCGCTGGATGGAACCGCTTGCTCACCAGCCGGTTTGTTTCAACGGTGCAATAGTCAAAAGTTGTCTCTATTAGGGCGATTATCGGCCCGACCGCAAATAACACATTCAAACACAGTTTTCCTGCCACCGATTGAAAAGTGCCGGTAGGTCTTCACCTTCAAATTAAAGAACAACAAATTTAAAAAGAATTTTTAACGGGACAACAGTAGGTATACAGGGGTTGTTTTCAGGCAGCCCCGAATGGGAATATCATGAGCTGGCTTCTTCAGTGGTGATACATTGTGGTCGCGATCGATCATTACAATGGGGCTTTCATAAATACAAGTTAATAGACTGGAGGCACAATGGCTAATAGAGATATTGTTGTGGGGCGACATCCGGAATAAGTCGTCGGGGCTGTATTTTCGATGCCTGTCATTGAGAATTACACAAATTATTTCAACTTCCGTGTCGAATCGCTCTAGTGCCTGTCACTAGAGAACGTCCGGGGTTTTGCATATTTTTTTCATTAACCACGCGGTTATAAATCTCCATCATTAATTACCTGGCTGATAATGGAAACAGTCAATTTTGCATGCTTTTTCCATTGAAGTAACTCCCGGAGGAACTTCGGGATTAATCAACAGACTCTAACTAATCCGCATTTCGATCGCGAGATTTTTTCAATGTTGCACAAACTCTCTGTGTTTTATTGCACACAACTCATATGTGATTTTCCTTTGTTTGGCTTTGGCAAGTCTGGCAATTGCAGCTGGAAGCGATTTGAGCATTTTGAGATAATCTTCAGCAGCTCTGTTGCTTCCATATTGAAGATCGTAGACAAAACTCCAATTTTTTTATGGAAGAAATGTATTTTTACGCAACACAGTTCCTGCGAAGATCAAATTTTCTCAATTTTGAAACTCCGCTCTTAATATGAAGCAAATGGCCATTATTGTGCAATTTCGTTGTCATACATTTATTTTTCCTTCTCATTTACCTAATTTGGCATTATTCATGTGAAAGTACGCAAAATTATCTAAAACACTACAGGAAAAGGCGGTTAGATTAGTAGCTACTTAATCATTTTAACACAATTTTGAATGTCTTTTCTTCGAATAGATTCGTCTTCAAGTAGAAGTACATTTCTTCTCCGTTCCGAAGCTTGATAATAATCAAAGCCATTCGTTTAGTAGATTCCTGATTCGGCATGAGGAGCAATTGAACCGTCACTTTTCTTCCTTGATTCTTTATATGCATTCTTTGCGTGACAATTTTGCTTGAAAATCTTCTATTTAACACCGTTTTGTCTTCATAAAAATGCTTCGTCTATTGCCTTCTCTATTCGTTTGAGGATTTCTTGTTTCTTCTCAAAATCCTTCTCAAAATCGTAATGTCCAAGTTTCACATTTCCATTTCATAGGATCGTTTAATTTTTTATGTGTGTTAAGACTAACATCGTTTTAAACTTAAAACCTTTTAAACTTTTAAACTTCTAGCCCCGGTTGCTGCTATTAAGATTGTATCACCTGCAAATCTGCCGCTGTTTACTGCTTTAGCTCCCCTTTTCTTCGCTTCAAACTTTGCATTTAAATATTCAATTGGCAACAGTTTTATTAGTCTCTTGCTGCCATTTAAATATTGCGGCTTTAAACGCTTAAAATTGTTTTTCTTTGGTTGTAAATGTTTGGCAAATCTGTTTTGTGCATGCGTCCGATGGAGGGAAACAGTCAATTGTTGTCTTACAAGTTTACAAGATGCAGCGCCTTTGCAACACATGTCTCCTTTTTATTCAAGCAGTTGCATTGTCTTGTAAAATCCTCCATTATTTATCAGTTTTTACCAGTTGAGAACTTTTTTACTGTTCTTTTAAATTTAGTAATATTTCTATGTGCCATTTGCGCAGATCGCAAAATATGGTTTTTCCAAACTCAATTTTCTAGTATTTTTTCCTGGTAGTAGCCATTGGTTATTCCACTCAATTACAAGCTCTCGTGGTCGATTATCGTACGCAAAGTACTTTTTTCTTAATCTCCAGCCTCAAACTAACGATTGCTCCAAAAAATGTTTCCAATTTAGCTTGCTTTATTCAGACGCTTTATGTATGATTTTCAAAGACTTGTAGACATGGGTTTGTAGGTTTCCGTGCCTAATTTTCCTCTTAGGATGCCGCAAGTGTTTTTCAATGACTCAAAAATATCTTTCTTTAAGTTTGGAATGGTTCTCACCAAACATTTTTGTCTGCTTTGCAACATTTCCTGCAAAAAAGGTTGCGAAGAAAAAATTTTCATATTAGCAGGTCAGTGAAGAAGGTAAAAACCGTCAATTCAAAGTCCGTGTTTGCTTTTTACGTAAACGAATTTTCGAATTCGCTGGTAGTAAAAGAGTTTGTGTTTTTACTATAATTTCAAGCAAAAGACCGGCAAATATGCATGCAGAATGCAGACGAAAATGGTTAAATCTGAAGAAAAATCAGTTTTCCAGAAAGTCTGAAAACCTTCACGGGAAATTGACTGAACTTTTACGGGGAAAACAGGAATGAGAGAATAAGTCAATTTTTGATATGAATAGATTTTAAGCTGCCGACTTATGAACAGTAGAAATGCGATGTTTCATAATATAAAAATGCTCAAACTAATGATGATGAAATTTAGTTCGATTATTTAATGTCATATTAGTAGTAAAACAAAATTATTTAAGTTTAGATTTTTTGGGATTAGCCACAACTGGGCCTTATAACCGTTTAAGTTAAGACCATCTCCAGAAGAAACTTCCAGCCACGGTTGCTGATATTACGATTATATCACCTGCAAATCTGCCGCTGTTTACTGCTTTAGCTCCCCTTTTCTTCGCTTCAAACTTTGCATTTAAATATTCAATTGGCAACAGTTTTATTAGTCTCTTGCTACCATTTAAATATTGCGGCTTTAAACGCTTAAAATTGTTTTTCTTTTGTTGTAAATGTTTGGCAAATCTGTTTTGTGCATGCGTCCGATGGAGGGAAACAGTCAATTGTTGTCTTACAAGTTTACAAGATGCAGCGCCTTTGCAACACATGTCTCCTTTTTATTCAAGCAGTTGCATTGTCTTGTAAAATCCTCCATTATTTATCGGTTTTTACCAGTTTAGCACTTTTTTCGGTTTTTTTAAATTTAGTGATATTTCTATGTGCCATTTGTGCAGATCGCAAAATATGGTTTTTTCAAGCTCAATTTTCTAGTATTTTTTCCTGGTAGTAGCCATTGGTTATTTCACTCCATTACAAGCTCTCGTGGTCGATTATCGTACGCAAAGTACTTTTTTCTTAATCTCCAGCCTCGAACTAACGATTGCTCCAAAAAATGTTTCCAATTTAGCTTGCTTTATTCAGACGCTTTATGTATGATTTTCAAAGACTTGTAGACATGTGTTTGCAGGTTTCCGTGCCTAATTTTCCTCTTAGGATGCCGCAAGTGTTTTTCAATGACTCAAAAATATCTTCCTTTATGTTTGAAATGTTTTACACAACAGATTTTGTCTGTTATGCAACATTTCCTGCAAGAAAGATTGCGAAGAGAAAATTTTCATATTAGCAGGTCAGTGAAGAAGGTAAAAACCGTCAATTCAAAGTCCGTGTATGCTTTTTACGTAAACGAATTTTCGAATTCGCTGGTAGTAAAAGAGTTTGTGTTTTTACTATAATTTCAAGCAAAAGACCGGCAAATATGCATGC
>NW_026018715.1:14354033-14357421 GCF_020466585.1 Dendroctonus ponderosae
CCATTTAAATATTGCGGCTTTAAACGCTTAAAATTGTTTTTCTTTGGTTGTAAATGTTTGGCAAATCTGTTTTGTGCATGCGTCCGATGGAGGGAAACATTCAATTGTTGCCTTACAAGTTTACAAGATGCAGCGCCTTTGCAACACATGTCTCCTTTTTAATTAAGCAGTTGCATTGTCTTGTAAAATCCTCCATTATTTATCAGTTTTTACCAGTTGAGAACTTTTTTACTGTTCTTTTAAATTTAGTAATATTTCTATGTGCCATTTGCGCAGATCGCAAAATATGGTTTTTCCAAACTCAATTTTCTAGTATTTTTTCCTGGTAGTAGCCATTGGTTATTCCACTCAATTACAAGCTCTCGTGGTCGATTATCGTACGCAAAGTACTTTTTCCTTGATCTCCAGCCTCGAACTAACGATTGCTCCAAAAAATGTTTCCAATTTAGCCTGCTTTATTCCGACGCTTTATGTATGATTTTCAAAGACTTGTAGACATGGGTTTGTAAGTTTCTGTGCCTAATTTTCCTCTTAGGATGCCGCAAGTGTTTTTCAATGACTCAAAAATATCTTTCTTTAAGTTTGGAATGCTTCACACCACACATTTTTGTCTGCTTTGCAACATTTCCTGCAAGAAAGGTTGCGCAGAGGAAATTTTCATTTAGCAGGTCAGTGAAGAAGGTAAAAACCGTCAATTCAAAGTCCGTGTTTGCTTTTTACGTAAACGAATTTTCGAATTCGCTGGTAATAAAAGAGTGTGTTTTTTTACTATAATTTCAAGCAAAAGACCGGCAAATATGCATGCAGAATGCAGACGAAAATGGTTAAATCTGAAGAAAAATCAGTTTTCTGAAATGTTTCCAATTTAGCTTGCTTTATTCAGACGCTTTATGTATGATTTTCAAAGACTTGTAGACATGTGTTTGTAGGTTTCCGTGCCTAATTTTCCTCTTAGGATGCCGCAAGTGTTTTTCAATGACTCAAAAATATCTTCCTTTAAGTTTGGAATGCTTCACACCACACATTTTTGTCTGCTTTGCAACATTTCCTGCAAAAAAGGTTGCGAAGAGAAAATTTTCATATAAGCAGGTCAGTGAAGAAGGTAAAAACCGTCAATTCAAAGTCCGTGTTTGCTTTTTACGTAAACGAATTTTCGAATTCGCTGGTAATAAAAGAGTTTGTTTTTTTACTATAATTTCAAGCAAAAGACCGCCAAATATGCATGCAGAATGCAGAAGAGAATGGTTAAATCTGAAGAAAAATCAATTTTCGAGACAGTCTGAAAATCTTCAAGGGAAATTGACTGAACTTTTACGGGGAAACAGGAATGAGAGAATAAGTCATTTTTTGATATGAATAGATTTTAATCCGCCCGACTTATGAACAGTAGAAATGCGACGTTTCATAATATAAAAATGCTCAGACTATTGATGGGAGCAAAACATCGATGTTCGATATTTTTACCATCGATGTTGGCAATTTGGGACATCGATAGAACATCGATATTACCTTTCGATGTCAACATGATCCTTGTGTTTACTTAAACGGTAATACTTTTTTTGGTTGGTTTCTTCCTGTTAAGACTTCTGCCAAAACAAAGTGTTGTTTATCAGCGATTAGACGTTTTTCTTTACGATTTTCCATAAACTTTTGAGATGCAAGTTGAAAAAATTGTTCAATTTCATAAGCGAGAACTTTAATCAGTCAGAACGAACTAATAAAATATGTGAATTTGTGCCCCCTGAAAAATGTTTTCTTGATGGGCTTCCACCTGGATGATTCTTTGAGGGCTGAGCCGCAGAGCGGCACTGGATAAGTGAAATCCATAATGCAAGCCCCCCTTATACCCAGAAAGTGACCATTTCGAGTAATCATAGATTATTTTCGAGTGCTGACCGAAATTAGCCACGATTTTGTTCGATTTAAAATTCACATTATTACTGCGCCAGGTAAGAGGTGGGTGGGCCTCCGCAGATAGGGCCTTTCGTGTTGTCTGGAAGTTGCTATATAGTCAATGTAATACATCTATGCCCGGGTAATAATACGGTTACAAGCCCACTTCTTTGTATAAATTATTATGTATTAAAATATTGAAAACAATGGCGTTTAACTTTGAACAATAAAACCTCTACTTCTCGGTATCGTAATTGGTGGCTTGTCAGCTTAATGTTTAATGGATCGTTCCACTAAGATTTATACTGAAATTCTCGTCTAGTCTGGGTTCGATGGTAGTTTCTTTTTTCTTTGCCGGGAAATGCTCAAATGGAAACCCGCCCTCCACCACTGACTGCCAGCAACGAATTAGTAAAACAATTCGCCTGAATAAATAAACAGAGAGTTTCGTTGTAAAGATATAATCGAACAAACTATAAAGGATATGGCCCCCAAATTGCACGGCAATAATACTCGATTTCGAATGCATAAATGTGGATCAGATAAAACAAATTGATAGTACACTTCCACCCTTTGTACATCGGGGCCATTACGCTCACAAAATATATTGGATTTGTCTGTTTAACATGGTTTTTATTTAAATGCGACTACCCCCATATTAGCGATATCACTATTAAATGGGAGTTCCATATGAGACATTATAATAAATTGAGGGTTTGGGTAATTAGAGCAATTGTTGAACGACGTTATGGCCGGGGCGATCATTATGGATATTGAACTGAATTTCATATTGTCGGTTTTAGGGAGGTCCATTTTTGGCATGCTATTTGTCTCATTCGTTTCACTTGCGTTGACACTTTCCGAGATTTTTTCAGCTCAATTCTTCATTTGGGCAAACAGTTCACCATCTGATCGCTGCCACGTTAACACCTATTTAAGTGCTACCGACATTCGGTTGAAGCTACTTGTTAAAATCCCCGGCTTTTACCACCTTGAGCAGTAACGGCCCAATAAAAAATCGAATCCGAGCCGCATCGAAAACGAAAATTTCCCCAAATTGGAAACATAAAACATCGAAATTCCATTCGTTCGCTAAGGTGGTCACGGTGCATAAAAACTCTGTTTCAAATTTACCCAATTTAGAATGGAATTTGTTTATGATGTGACAATTAGGATACAGTGGGCGGCTGGCGGCCTCAAAGGCGCCGACAAAGGCTCTAAAACCAGACTAAAATATTGTTGTCTAACAAGGAATGGTTTTTCTGTTTGCCGAATGTGCCGAAAGAATCGGGCATCTTCTATGTGGTGGCATTAGTCGATAGGCGATTATTTAGTGTTACTAATCTAATCTCTTAAGTTACTGCTTCCTATAATCACTATAGTTAATCACTCTGTTTCTGTGAGGCTGCATAAGCTCAGCTCAGAGTGGTGATTGATTGCGCCAACCCGTTGAGTTCATGGCAATTTGAAAAGGTTCCATTCTATTTGAAGATTT
>NW_026018715.1:14358420-14362279 GCF_020466585.1 Dendroctonus ponderosae
GACTGAAAATGTATGCATTTCTTCAACCACACGCCCTCTTTGAAAAATTCGTAACTTCTAATTCCACGAAGGTAGCTACTGGAAACTTGCACACTATAGAAGATATTGGATTCCAACAATGCAAAAATTTGCATTCAAATTGCACTGAAATATGAATTTTCTCTACTCGGTAAATCCCGGACTGAAAATGTATGCATTTCTTCAACCACACGCTCTCATTGAAAAATTCGTAATTTCTAATATTTCACGAAGGAAGCAACTTGAAACTTGCACATCATAAGTATAGAAGACATGCAATTCTGAAAACTCAAAAATTTTCATTTCAATCGCACGCGCATCTGAATTTTTCTCCTTCTGTTAAAGCTTGCTTGGAAATGTATGCACTCTTTCAACCGCACGGTCTCCTTTAAAAATTCGTAACTTCTAATTCAGAGGAAGCAGCAATTGGAAACTTGCATACACTATAGAAAACATCTGATCCTGAAACTCCTAAAATTTGCATTTAAATCGCACGGGAACCTGAATTTTTCCTATTATGTTAACCCTGGTTTAGTAATTTACGCACTTTTTCAACGGCACGGTCGCCTTTAAAAATTCATAACTTGTAATCCAGATGAGGTTGCAACTCGATACTTGCACACTCTATAGTAGAAGATATTCAAGTCTGACCACCCTAAAAGTTGTATTCAAATGGAATGGGAAACCTATTTTTCCCACCCAATAAAATCGGTCCGGGAAATGTATAAATTCTTTCAACCGCACGGTCTTCTTTAAAAATTAGTAACTTTCCATTCAGAAGAGCTTGCAACGTGAAATTTGCACCCTGTATAGGCGATAGTTGATTTTGAAAAACCTGATATTTTTCTCGAAATCGCAAGTCAATTGTTGCTAAAAAAGGGTTTTTTTGGTGCAAATTGCGTCCAACGACGAACCAAACCAATCTCACAACATTTCATTGCCTGTTTTTCAACATTGTCYTCCGATTTCCGAAGCTCCTCATCCGAATAAGCAAACGCTCTTCAGTCAAGTCTAGTCAGCGCAAACACAGAATAAAATAATGACTAAACGAATAAACATAAAGTTTATTTCCAAGACACTTAAGGCTTTTAAGTGTGGTAAAAACAAACGATCAGTCTGGCGGTTTTCGGTGCTTAACTATATGGGCTAATTACTTACGAGTACCCGTAGTTAGTGAGGTTTGGTGACAATGCGCTGTAAAAGTTCCAATAAAATGCAGATTTTATTGCGCAACATAACTCTGGAACAATAAACTGTTACCATCGAACGTTCGGAGTGAAACAATGGAACCTGCAGCCCAGTATTTAGCAGCTTGGCTTAAAAAAAATATTTTTCACGTCGCTTTTGTGGAAAAGCCCGTTTGGCCACGGTTAAGATCAGCGTCTTAACGAAGCTGCCTTACCGACGAGATTATTTATAACTCACCATCACCTTAGTTCGCCTAACTATATTTGTAGGCAAAAGCGTGTCCGCTCGGGACACTAATTGCCAACTTCTAAAACAATAAATTACGTTCTAACGTACGAGTCCAGCAGATGTGTAATCTGTTATCTTCTGATGATGAAGCGGTAATGAAAATTGATGATTGTTTCCAGAGAAGACATGGATCTTTTCAGTTGGAACTTATTAGGAAGTCTTTTTATTTTTCGAAAACAGTTTCTAAGACTTTGAGGTGCGTGGGACCTGCATTATTCCTTTGGAAAACAAAAATTTGAAACTGATCGTCTGTTATTTTTGCCAACTTGACACATAAAGCAACAAGGACGGTCAGTAGTAGATGCAATCGCATACAGCGTTGTCAAAGTTCTGAGGGGGTTTTTCGCGAAAATCTGAGCTTTTCGTGGGAATTCCCTTATTTGCTTTGGCTTGGTCAAACCCCTAGACGTTGTGGAACTTTTGGACAGTTTTGTAATTTTTTTGGAAAAACTGTCTTCACTTGTTTAATGTTGGATGTATGAGTGGCCACATGAGGCCTGAAACGTGGCCAAACGGTTGCCGGTGAAGTCGAGGTTGCGGCAGGATCAGGCGTATCACGAAGACGAGCATCCTGCGATAAGTTTTCGGATTAATTCAACTAATTGGTCCAAAAACAAGAAACACATTAGCGTCGTCGGTGTTACAGACAGTCGCTTATGGCCGCCAAGAGAGACAGTCATTTGTTACAGTAAATCGGCCATGGCGTGCGTAGCTATCTTGTCTGCTCAGCTGTTTAACGAAACTCGTATGTCACTCATTTCCGATGCAAAACCTCCTGTGATGTCGCTACACTTCTTGTTATTGTTTCCACTGGCGAAAAAAACAAACTTGTACATGCAGACATGATAATCTGTATATTTAGCTGCTTTGATTATAGTCAGCTATGCTCGTTTGTTTCGCCATACGTTTCCTTTCCAAGGAGCTCTTTAATAAATCATCGTGTTAGGGAGAGTTAATCATGAATTGCCGACTTTTTCTATTACTTTTTCATTGGTAATGTTCAGGTTGAGGCGGCTTTCGTGCGGCACGTCAATACCGAACTTGTCGCGAATTTTCACCAAAAAAGAAAAAACACCGTTCTTAGTCATCAAAGTTTGCAGGCGATTTTTTTGCGCCTGATCCAATTTCTTCTAATCAGGAGCGTTTCCTTGGCGCGCTTCCTTCGCCCCTGCTGCTCAAAAACACACCATCGGCTTGTAGGTTGCAAATACAAAGACTTAAACATCGGCAATTATTCCATTTTATTCTAGAACTAACTAATCGCCCCAGTCGACCACACTTACATCCTACTAATCAATTTTCTAACTGCAGCAACGCATTGCACATCGTCGCCCACACTCTGGCCAATTCCAATCATAATAATAATGATAATAGTTGAAAATGAGCTGAAATTACATGTCGCTGTACTTGTGTCCCTGCTTGAATTCTAATGCCGTATATTATTAACACAAATAAGCCGCATAATAAGACATTTAAATAGGATGACGTGCGAGGTGTGAAAGGCTCTTTGAATTTGTCGTAAATGGCAATCAGCAATTCCCCAATGGGCGTCGTTTGTGAAAAGGTAGTGCCGTGTAGGTCTTTAATTAGAAATCGTCTAGGGATTTAATCGTCGTTGTACAATTTCTGCATCCCGACCAGTAAAGAGAGTTTGGAAAAATATTGATGCAAAGGAAAATTGCTCAACAACTTAAGGGAGCAATGGAGCTTGGAGGCTCATAACTCAGAAAGGGTTGGAACTACATAAAAGGTCATTAGAACGTTTTTGATAAAGTGTCTCAAAAGCTACGTTTCGCTCTTAGATTTTTGGCAAAAAATGTAAATTATTACAACGCTAGAAGCAAAAAGGTGCATTTTTTAAGCGGTCATCGAAGTTTAAACGGCCAAATCTACAAAACGGCCGAAAAATCCAATAAAACTTGGTTGATAGAGCGTCTCCAAAGCTCTCGTTTTTTCGACTCTTAAGTCAGATATCCCAAGCTTAAAGAACTTAGATGACAAAATTTCATCGGCCTTTGAACTTTGCAAGCTCAATTCCGCAAAACTATCGTAAAAATCAATAGCACACTTTTTATAGAGCGTTTAAACAAGTATCTATTTCTTAGCAGGTTTTAACTAAAAAATCCGATCGTTTACGAATTTATATACAAAAAACCACAAATTTTAAGCGGCGATTGAAGTTTGAAAGTCAATTTTTCTAAAATGGTAAATTTTGATTTATTTTCCTGTCTTCGTGTAATTGTTATTATATTATTTTCTTTCCTGGGCTGCAGTCAAAGTGTGAAACAAAAATGTGTATATTGTTCACTTCATTACGTTTCGGCGAGACAACAGCGCCATCATCAGATTTTTAAATTCATACAAA
>NW_026018715.1:14363278-14366589 GCF_020466585.1 Dendroctonus ponderosae
TTTCAAACATATGAATATCCGAAGGCAGCGGTTTCAATCCAGCGACGTTGAGTCATTAGCGCAAATCAGCATCCATTTGAACAAATTTTACGTAATATCCGATTGATGTTAAAAGCTCTGTCCATTAAAACACATTCTGATGACTCCCCGTTGAGAGTTTATTATTTCATCCTTTTATTAGAAGAGTGCACAGTAGCAAAGACACATGAGTGACGGGTTGTTTTTACTGCAAGGTAAACAGACCTATAGTTTTATTATTGCCGTTTCACACAGGCGTAGCGATTGGATGGATTGAACATTTCCTTCCTCCCACTAGTTGGCATTGCAAAGAGAACATTTCGTCTCAAAAATCTTTGAGCGGCTGGACTGTGCAACATAAGTGGAATGATGGTGACCAGAGTGCAAGCGCAAAAGGATTCCAACGAAACTTTGCCAGTAAAAATCGAGGAAAATTTCGGATGTTTAAATACGCACGCCACTGGCTAGATGTATTAATAAGACGTTTAAATGGATCTGGGATGTGGCTGATTGTCTGGATGGTTTAAATGACCGCGCCTTTCACTGGATTCCCTGTAAATGTTTATTCGAACGCTTTATCTTTGAGCCGAACACGCATAACGTGCACCGCTCAGCCAAACAATTTGACCATTTAATTGACGGTTTTATTAC
The DNA here is from genome assembly GCF_020466585.1 of Dendroctonus ponderosae. Classification (NCBI taxonomy): domain Eukaryota; kingdom Metazoa; phylum Arthropoda; class Insecta; order Coleoptera; family Curculionidae; genus Dendroctonus; species Dendroctonus ponderosae. Next base: position 14,363,948 of record NW_026018715.1, read on the forward strand.
CCAACAAGCCAGTCGAAGTCTATTTTAATAGAAATTCCTGTTCTGGATTGAAACCGTCGTCCCGCTCAACCGGCAGGAATAATTGGGATCTTTCTTTGGCTGGTTTACGGTCAAAAGCCTTGATTGATGAGTGAACTTCAGTGAAACTTCTGTAGGCTCGAAGACAATGCCAATTTCAACCCGAAATCAATTATTGTCTATTTATAATGCTCTTTTCCTCATCAGACTCGAATTACACGTCATTTCACTTGCTGCTGTTTGGATAGGATAAAAGGCTGTTAGGGGTTCGATTCCGGCTCAGCGGTGGCCTGTAAACAAAGTCAATCTTGATGATGCTTCGATAAGTTAAAAGCATCAAGTGCTCGGAGAGTCCAATATTTACTCAATTACTATTTGTGGCCGTCCGCAAAATTGACGTTAATAGTTCTGGTCAATAAACGCACGAGTTTCCCTTAGAAAAGTGAAAAAAAATCGATCTACTGCGACCGGCGGCTTCAACGTGCGTCTATTTTTGTTATCCGCACATAAGAACCTTAATAGTGGACCTCTCATAAATATTTATAAAATCATATTAAGTTCTCTAGTCAAGTGTTGAGCACATGGTAACACTCACACGTTTGGGTAAACAGTTCAGCTGAATTACTGGATGTTTAATTAAGACCGGCTTATAGAGGAGGGTGCTGCTGCTCCATCCACCCCACGCAGACATCATTTTTACACCCATATTAATCTGTGTTTAAACTAGTAGTTTACTTGAACTTAATGGGTCGTCTAATAACGTTTGTAGCGTGATCATTCATGATCTAAAACATGCCCTCATCCCATGATCTTCTGGGGTTGCCTCTCTCAAAATCATTTTGATCCTCTCTTTTTTATCCTTTGCAACTTGTTCTATTGTTGATCATGCGAATCCTGGGCAAACACCACCTGGTCATATGCGAAACTTTTTTCCCCACTCTTTTAGGACTCGCGTGTCTCAGTGCTTCGGTTGGACAAATGAGCTCCTTGTTTTATATGTGCTCTGTCATCTGCATATAGTTCTTTTATTGTGATGTTGATGATCCGATAGTTTACATGCAAGTCTTCTAAAGCTCAGTTCTGTAAGCAGAACCATTCCAGCTCGAAATGAAACTCCCATAAGGCCATTTTACAGTATTTATTGCACAAACTATAATAACAAATAAATATTGTTCGCCATATTTACACTATTTTACAAACGTCGCTAGACCAAAAAAACGTGACTTCTAAGTGTTTGGAGGAAAATCCGCTGCCACTAGGGGAGGGGATTGAAAAGGTTTGCAGACCCAAAACACCACTAAGGAAACTACGTTCTAGAAGGAAATTTACATTAAACTAGTTTATCACAAGAGAGAGCGAATACAAAGGACAATTTAATTAAAACTAGTTTTTCTTGATGTGCACATGTGTAATTTTCAAGGTGCTCCCTAACAAGAAGCTTCTAGCACGAACAGATCGATTTAGGTAGACCTGGACATCTTGTCCCAAACTCTAGTTCCTCTAGTTTGAAGAAGACTTCACTCAGGGCAGTTCTTCATTATTGCTTAAAAACATCAGCTAGCTCTAATTCTGTTCGCGACACTCCCCGACATCGTCGTCCTGCTGGCTCAGATTGCCAATCAAAGAGGGATGGTAGTAGTTGAAGTAGGGAAACAGTTGCATCGAGTTCGAGTACTGCTGGCACAGATTCAGCATGGATTCCTGCAGAGTTTTCGGATACTTCTGCACCATGCTCTTGCTCAGCTGATCGTAGACGAAGAAGTCGCTCTTGGGCTCAGTATAGTAGGCCTTCTGATACAACGGCGGCTTCTGCTGCAGGAAAATCGGCATGTCGTCTTTGACCAGCACTTTGACTGCCACTTTGCGCGCATTCGAACTCATCAGGCTGGTTTCCTGCAACTGCAGCTGTTTCCGCTTGGTTTTGTAGCGACGGTTTTGGTACCAGATTTTCACCTGCAAACGACAAGATTTTTTCAGAGGTTTTCCAGGCGATAGCAGGTGGAAATGTGTCTTAATTGCAAGAATTCCGCAGGATGAGCGGGTAAATTTATCAAAAAAAACGTAGTCTTACTTGGGTTTCGGTTAATTTGAGGGCAGCAGCCAAATCGGCTCGTTCAGGCCCGCTTAGATATCGTTGCTGGCTGAATCGGCGCTCCAATTCGAACACTTGAGCGTGCGTGAACGCTGCACGCGATCTCTTCTTGCGCCCTGATTGGCTGACGGCGCCACCGGATTCGCGTCCGGAGTCTTCAGAGAGGCGGGGTGATGCGTAGCCCGGAGTCAGCGGGGTCAGGCCTGGACTGGAGGAATCTGGAAGAATTTCCCGAATTATCCAGGCGAATTGTTTTGAAGCTGAAATGGTTCTAGACTGCACGAAAGTACTTCAGACCAGGGATTCTCCCATACCAGTTTGCAATCATGAGGTCCAGATTGCTTAATAATTTTGATTTATTTTCCTGAGTGCGTGTAATTGTTATTATATTATTTTCTTTCCTGGGCTCCAGTCACAGTGTGAAGCAAAAATTTGAATATCGTTTATTTCGTTACGTTTCGGCGAGACAACAGCGCCATCATCAGATTTTAAAATTCATTCAAACTCATAATTGGTAAACATTATATTCATT
>NW_026018715.1:14367402-14383826 GCF_020466585.1 Dendroctonus ponderosae
CACAATTTGAAACGAGCGCGAGGAATCAATCAGAAATTGTCATCCAAAAAATTTAAGAACTTTGCATAACAAACAAAATCGGAACGCAAGTTTTCTAATTTTTTTACGCAATAAGTTTCTCACTGATTTTTTGTCTTTGCTGTGCAAGCCCTAAATGAATATAATGTTTACCAATTATGAGTTTGAATGAATTTTAAAATCGGATGATGGCGCTGTTGTCTCGCCGAAACGTAACGAAATAAACGATATGCAAAAAAATGTGTTTTATTAAATAATATAACTGCTCAATAAGTTTTGAAAGCGGTAAACGGGAAAATTGGCTGAAACTGCGCCAATTTTCAGATTCAGATTGAAAAACTGCCCTACTTTTGTATTAGAGCGTATTTTGCACAATTTAACACGAGAATGAGTAATCAGTGAGAAATTGTCATCCGAAAAATTTTAGAGATTCACAAAATTAAAAAATGGAAACAGAACGAAAAATTTTGAATTGTTTTGTTATGCAACGTTCTTAATTTTTTTTGAATGACAATTTTGCACTGATTTTTCATTCTCATGTTTTACATTCCGAAATAGAACATTCCTTTGATACAATTTAAAGCGAGAATGAGGAATCAATCAGAAGTTGGCACTAAAAAATAGATTAGAACTTTGCATCTCGAAAAATACAACAAAGTTTTTAGTTTGTCACCGATTCTTCATTACAATTTTTTCAATACCAAAATAGAAAACTTCTTAGGCACAATTTGAAACGAGCGCGAGGAATCAATCAGAAATTGTCATCCAAAAAATTTAAGAACTTTGCATAACAAACAAAATCGGAACGCAAGTTTTCCAATTTTTTTACGCAATAAGTTTCTCACTGATTTTTTGTCTTTGCTGTGCAAGCCCTAAATGAATATAATGTTTACCAATTATGAGTTTAAATGAATTTTAAAATCTGATGATGGCGCTGTTGTCTCGCCGAAACGTAACGAAATAAACGATGTGCAAAAAAATGTGTTTTATTAAACAATATAACTGATCAATAAGTTTGGAAAGTGGCAAACGGGAAAATTGGCGCAGTTTCAGATTCAGATTGAAAAACTGCCCTACTTTTGCATTAGAGCGTATTTTGCACAATTTATCAGTCTATGACACACCAGGTTTTAGCATCTTAAGTTGATTATTGTGCTTTCTCGGTTTATTTAAAACTGGTTGTTTCTCGAAATGAACCCGACGGTTAAACATGAAGTGAAAAAAAATCTTTATTTGGGGCTTTTTGAAACCCTTCAAATGTCCACGATTGCAAATCGCCATCGACAAACCGAATTCCCAGCCTTGTTGTGGCACCGGCCAGAATTTTTCCAAAAAAATCCCACTGGTTTTCCGAGTCGATGAGCCGAAACCACGCAAATCGTTTCAAAAACCCATTAGAAAAGCGAGCAATTTTAGACACACACATAATAATACACTTGCGCAAATTTGTCGTGTCTCTAATGCGTTTTAAATGAAAGCCACTATTTCCCTGTGATCTTTTGTGCTGTGTATATAAAATGATTATACCGGCGCAATTACCGAAATTAAGTAACACCTATAACGAAAGTGCAGAAAGCTTTTAAGTTAAAAGCTTCAAAGGATAGAGGTGGCAGCTTGTATCATCCACCAATTTATAATGTCCTTTGTCACGTCATCGGACCCGCGCGAAAATCTATTGACACTTTTCCACAAAAAGAGCGTGGATAATTTTTAGAAGAAGGTTGTTTAGGGACGTTTTGTCAATCATTGTTTGTGTGGCGAGTTCAAAGAGGGGCCTGATGTGCGTTGGACAGGGACACTGTCTATTTTCATTTTTTTTTTACTACAAAGGCCCCAAAGTTCAGCGTTATTTGATCAGAAATTGATTTCTGTAAAAGCCTTCAATGTAGGAGGCATTTTTTTCAAAGAGGGACCAAAGGAGGCCTGTTGGTCAAGTCGTCAACACATTTTGTCTGGTATGGTTTCCCACTCAATTTAACTCAAGAAACAGTTTCGCATTGCAACATTCTGAGCTGATGAATGTAGAAAAATGCCAAAATTGTTTAGCGAAAGAGGGCCATTTTCGGCCAAACGTGTGAAGTGGTGAAATAAAGGGCTGTTTTCCTTTAAGCCACTGAATCATTCAAGTCGAGTAACTCAAAACTCCCGGGAAGTTTCAAAAGATTTTCCCAGCTCCTAAAAGCCAGTAAAATCCTGCAAGAGCGGGCGTCAAAAGGAGCAAATATCCAAATGTTTTCGACTCAATAAGAATCTGGTGGACTTTCGAGGCCAAACAAGCAAGCAAGCTGTAAGGGAGCAGTCTAATTAAAATGGGGGATAAGAACAAAAAACAATTAGTCTAATTAATAGTCATAATTACCGAAATCTTCCCTATGTGCTCTCATATCCAGTGCGGACTCCTGCTCCTCACTATCACCAGCTGCTCGTTCCACGTCCTTTTGACTCAAAATATCGTTTATCGAAAAAGGAGTGACCGAGGCTGAGGGACATTTCTCGCATTTGCCCGTGCAACTGTTGTCGTCTTCCATTTTTTCCTTGAGCAGTTTTCCCTGATGTTTAGCGCCACTAGAACTCGCAAACTTCCACACACCACAACTCCCAATTCGGTTCCCGGGCGCCTAAATTCAGACTGGCTGTCGGGACTTAATGAAATTATTCCCGACACCACTCATGTGCGTTTACTACTTGAGACTCTTTCCCCATCTCTTTTCAGCGCTTCAGCACGATCCTGGCGCCTCTTTTCTAACTCCGATTGTTTGGGGAGGAGTCTGGAGTTAAAGACTTGCTGTCGTATCGCGTGCGAAAACTGATGTTTTATCGTTTATTAATTGCTTTTCGTTTAACGGATTATTTTTGGATCTGTTTCTTCAATGAGAACAGGAGCGGATGTTATTGATGGTTTTTCTGGCGGATTACAAATTTGCTTCGAATTCTTTCACGTTTTATAACAGCGAACTTTTCCAGCTTTGTATCGGGTCAATTGTTGGCTTCTTCACCAAATCTCCCAGCTGAATTTTTCGCATTTAATTCTTAGCTTCTGCTAGAGGAGTTCGGCTAAATAGTTCACTGTGCTGAAGCTTTCGAACATCACGCAGCCATCCAGCCATAATAGACACGTTGCACTTATTCTTTCCTTTGTATATTTATGTTGCGTTCATCTGTTTTCATCAAAGACATTCAGCTAAAATTTCAGTCATTAACCAACACGTGTGACACCGATGCACAATAATTCGAATCACAAAGATCAAAATGCGTTTGTTCTTGGCCAGCAGTGGGGTAGAGGAGCGTTGGATATAAAGCGGTGAAAAGGATGGGGAAACTGGGCAGCTTCAAGCACTTTTTGCGAAAATAATTGCTAGCGATGGATCAGTCTGGTCGGCACAGTCTCGGTCTGTTTGCTCTGGTTCTTCTCAGAATTTCGGTTGGAAAATTGCTCCTCTACGCTCCTGGTACTCGGAGGTTCCACCCTGAAGTGGATGGTTTCCGGTAGGCACCTCGTTGACGGGAGAACATCCACGGAAGTGCGTCACTCGTTGTTTACACCAATAACCATTTAAGATGCAGTTAAACAAAACATCACAGGAGTCAGATTGATTATTTTCGTAAGAGAAAATCGGGCCATTTAATTGATCAATAAAACCGACTATTAACTAGAGTTTAGGTTAAATGTTTTGGTTGTGAATTGGATTAGGCCTGGAGTAATTGTGTTGCGATCGGAGTAGGATTTTTATTTTATTATTTTATTAACTCCCCGATTCCAGCTTCATCCAATCCGATTAATTACCCAGGCCAAGCGAAAAGTGAACTGTTCTGGACATTTTGCTGCTGAACAGCGATTTTCTGACTTTAGTGGCCACTTACTTTCTTAATTAGTGGCAAATTGTGTTCTTTAATTGGGAAATTGTTCCTTTTTTTCAAGCTCATTTTTAACTCTATAAATCGCTTCAAATGCAAACTTTATTCTAGAAGTTAAACCGAACTTCAAATGTTCCAACTTTACTGAAGAAACTGCGTACAAAATGCGGCAAATTTTTCTAGAATTTTTCCAACTTTGCATGGATCTAAGTGAGCACGCCTGTCTATAAAAGGCTGCAACTCCCAAATTTCGGGAAATACACAATCCAAATGTTCCAACTTCACGCAAAACACTTTGCTTTTAAAATACGAGAACTTTCAACCAAGTGGCGTCTCCAAGAGAGTTTCTAGAATTTTGCAAACTGGAAACTTTCAAATGGTTCAAAAGATCAAAACTCCCAACTTCATCCAAATAGAAATTTTAGATTTTGCAACATCCTCCAGAACACGTGACTTTTGAACGCATGTGAAGGTTTAATCCGGTTGGGATTTCTAGAATTTTCCACAGTTGAAACTTTGCATTGATCCAGTCCAATACTTTCTATAAGACTTTTCAACTTTCCGGGACCGCAAACTTTAACTTCTGCTGCTTCATACAGGAAAAGATGCGTTAAAAACACGCGGAGTTTCAACCAAGTCGAGTCACCAAGAGAGTTTCTGGAATGTTCCAAACTTGAAACTTTTGTATCTTTCAAGTGGGCCTGCTCGTCTAGAAGAGGCCACAACTCCCAAGTTCCTTCAGAGAGAAATTTAATACTTTGCAACATAGCAGAGGACGTGCGGCCTTTGTAGGCACGAGGAGTTTCAATCCGCATGGCATTTCAGGAAAGTTTCCAGAAGTTTTGCAAGTTGAAACTTTGCAGTGCTCACCAATCAAGTGAGCACGTCTGTCTATAAGAGCCTCCAACTTCTCACTTTCCGGAGATACAATCTTCACGGAAGAAACTTTGCATCAAAAATACCAAAAGTTTTCACCAAGTCGTGACTCCAAGAGAGTTTCTAGAATTTTTCATACTGAAAACTTTCAAATGGTCCAAAAGTTCACAACTTGGCATTGGTCCAAATGAGCGCGCCTTTCTATAAGAGGCAGCAACTGGCAACTTTCCGGGACTGCAAACTTTAAATTCTGCTGCTTCGTAGAGGAAAAGATGCGTTAAAAACACGCAGAGTTTCAACCAAGTCGAGTAACCAAGAGAGTTTCTGGAATGTTCCAAACTTGAAACTTTTGTATCTTTCAAGTGGGCCTGCTCGTCTAGAACAGGCCACAACTCCCAAGTTCCTTCAGAGAGAAATTTAATATTTGGCAACATTGCAGAGGACGTGCGGCCTTTGTAGGCATGAGGAGTTTCAATCCGCATAGCATTTCAGGAAAGTTTCCAGGAGTTTTGAAAGTTGAAACTTTGCAATGCGCCCCAATCAAGTGAGCATGTCTGTCTATAAGAGGCTGCAACTCCCAACTTCACACCGCTATGAAGGTGAGGTTTGGCAACTTTATGTAGGGGATATTATCCGAAGGATATCCGGAGTTTTAAGCAATTCCAGCCATGAATCAAGCTTCTAGAATTTCCATTCTCGAAAGTTTGTTGTCTTTTCATTGGGCATGACTGCCTATAAAGGGCTGCCAACTGCCAACTCCCAACAACGGCAACCTGAAAATTTTGTCACTTTATAGAAGAAATTCTGCTTCAGTAACTGGGGCTGTTTTAGCCCATTTGAGCGCTAAGTTAAATTTCTAGAATTTCGAATTTCGAAGAAAACCCAAACTTTCGAATGATCCAAGTGTGCGCGCTTGTGGTAGAATGTCGACAACTTCGTAATTGCAACAGCTGCAAACTTAAGATTTAGGAACTTTACAACTGAAACTCTGCTTGAAAAACTGTAATTTTTAACCAATCTGTGCAAAAGAAAGTTTCTAGAATTTTCCAGATTGAAAAGATATTTTTTTAAATGGGCGCGCTTGTTGTTAACAGGCCACAACTCCCAACTTCCAGCAGATAGACACTTGAAATTTTGCAAATATTTAGAGGAAGCCCTGATTGAGAAGTGCGGCAAATTCTTAGAAAATTGAAATGAAGGAAGAGTTTCTAGAATTTTTCAAACTTGAATCTTTCAAAGGTTCAAACAGCCGCGCCGCTCTCCCGTCAATTTCCTAGCAAAAATAGGGGGCTGTTTGGGTTAGTTTGTCAATTAACGATTCTAGTCCTCAAAACTAGATAAAATTGGACTCTTGGAGTTTTTAACCAATTTGTGCAAAAGAAAGTTTCTAGAATTTTCCAGATTGGAAAGATGTTTTTTTAACTGGGCGTGCTTGTTTTCTACTGGTCACAACTCCCAACTTCCAGCAGATAGACACTTGAAATTTTGCAAATATTTATATGAAGCCCTGCTTGAGAAGTGCGGCAAATTCTTAGAGAATTGAAATGAAGGAAGAATTTCTAGAATTTTTCAAACTTCAAGCTTTCAAAGGTTCAAACAGCCGCGCCGCTCTCCCGTCAATTTCCTAGCAAAAATAGGGGGCTGTTTGGGTTAGTTTGTCAATCAACGATTCTAGTCCCCAAAACTAGATAAAATTGGACAATTTCCTCACTAACTCGATACTTATTGGGTGAACCAGGTAGGAAAAGTTCCCCATTTTAATGATGAGTATCTGGTTGGGTAAGACGGCTAATTTTGGCCGTTCGTTATGGTTTCTTAGGTTTTGTTTATAAATGATCGGGAAATAAAAGTTGTTTTGTATTTTTTCTGAGTCTTATATGTGCTGCAACGATTTTAATGCTCTTCGCGCTAAGTCGTAAATCTCGACGGATAAATGGTGATCTCGCAATTTACATTCATTGTTTTATTAGGAGGATAAATTCAAGTCGCCTACGTTGTTAACATTAGCGTAATCAATGCAATTGGATTTTCATCTTCGTTTAAACCACGACTTCAGCAGTTGCTTTAGAAATTCGTCATCATGCAACAAGTAATGCGGTGATTATTGCAAACCGGTCAAAAATAGAATATCATTGAAAAATCCTTGCCGGATTCATGCACTCCAAACGAGTGGAGTAGAGGAAAACGAAACCGGCAGTTTCCATGCAAGATGGGTACTTGAAATCCTCTACGTCAAAGGGTGTTATCGGCAACTGTGATTTACTGCGGTGTTATTCGGCAACCAAGTACCTAATTTAACGCTAGGAAGCTTAACCACTTATAAAAACCCGACGGATTACCGACCACTTAACGTGTTTAAAATAGCTATTTTATAAACAAGTCTGCCTAAGTACTTGTACTTGAATAAAGTGGCCCACTTCTTATGCATATGGTTATTATAATTTCATACACACACACACAAACTTTCCCCGTTTACGTGAACAGGAACTATCTCGACGACTGATGCCAGGTTAAGCTGTAAATATTATAATAAAACATACCGAAATATGCAGTCATAATTAATCTGTTTATTATTTTTGATATAAACTGTTCATCAAGATTATTTCGGGGTAATGTAGTACCTGGCTATAGTTTTCATAGGCGCGATGATTTACCGGCGAATATGCTTTGAGTTTTATCGGCAGCGAGAAAAACCGATTTTAATCAACTTGTTCCGACCGACTTGGTGCACTTAATAGATCATTATGCGTCCACACCAAAGGCCATGCGAGTAGGTCCTTGTCGCTTCTTTTGTATGGAGGCGATCCAGGCTTAAAGAACAGTATTGTTGCTGATTTCTGATTATGGTGGCCGATCTAGCCGAGCGCAAACTTCCATTCACGCGAACTAAACATGTATATTTGTGCAGCCACTCGCCCCTTCTGCCAGAGGGGACACGCTTCAGCCTTATTTCACATTTAAAGCGTTCAACTTAAATAGTGGATCTTGTGGCTTTGGTTAAGCAGCCAAAAGCTCACAAGGTTTAAAAAAATCCTGCAGTTTTGACGAGAACTGGGCTTTTTCCAGCTTGTTCTGAAGCAAATAATGTCTTGCTCCACAGACACGAGCCGAAAAGAGCCAATTTTCTAAACGTAGCTCTGAAAGCCAGTAATAATGGGCCTTGATTCATATGGAAATCGTTCTTTTCTGGAACGGAAACACTTCTTGAGAGTTCAGCTAAGTTTTCAATCCGCAATTAACATCCCGAAAGGCAGCATCAAAACTGAAATTAACCGGATCCGACGCCGTCGAGGATCAATAATGGAGATAAAAATGAAATTCCAGTCAGTAGGACGCAGAGCAATTTGGCTCCCCATCTCAAGTGATCAACGCATTGATTCCGTAATTTACCAGAAGTTTTCCTCCAGCGAAAAATTGCCCGAATAGCTTTTGATTGGCTAACAAAAAAGTTTGCGAAACTTGTCAACTGCTTCTTTTCGCCAGAAGTTCCAGATTGGGCATTATTGGTACAATCGAGGCCAAAAAACTGCGATTGAAACGTTCTGGAACTGGGTGGAAATCAATCGAAAAGCCAAATTTAAACAGTTGGACTGATTGCTTCAAAAGTAGGTGTATTTGCAACGTTTTTTTTGGGCGATAAATTTGAGAAGTCAAAAAAACGCGAGTTTTTTTCACCTTGCGGCTTCTGAACCGGTCCGATTCATTCTAGCGGAGCAAATTTTCTTGAGATTGTCAAGGTTTACGAGAGAAACAAACATTTGGTGTTTGAAACTAATGGGTTTTTCGGGTTTTTAAGCCTTCGTTCGGTAGAATTTCTTCCTGACGTTTCGCAAGCACGAGTGGCTTGCATCTTCAGAAGTGGTTTGCTTGAACGCTTACACTGGTCCGAGGCGATGGCGACCTTTGAAAGCTTCAAGTTTGAAAAACTTCTCAAGCAGGGCTACATCTCAATATTTGAAAAATATCGCCCAGTTAAAAAAATATCTTTTCAATCTGGAAAATTCTAGAAACTTTCTTTGGAACAAATTGGTTAAAAACTCCAAGAGTCCAATTTTAACCAAAACAGCCCCCTATTTTTTGCTAGGAAATTGACGGGAGGGCGGCGCGGAAGTTTGAACCTTTGAAAGCTACAAGTTTGAAAAATTCCAGAAATTATTCCTTCATTTCAATACTCTAAGAATTTGCCGCACTTTTCAAGCAGGGCTTCCTTTAAATATTTGCAAAATTTCAAGTGTCTATCTGCTGGAAGTTGGGAGTTGCGACCAGTAGAAAACAAGCACGCCCAGTTAAAAAAATATCTTTCCAATCTGGAAAATTCTAGAAACTTTCTTTTACACAAATTGGTTAAAATCTCCAAGAGTCCAATTTTATCTAGTTTTGGGGACTAGAATCGTTAATTGACAAACTAACCCAAACAGCCCCCTATTTTTTGCTAGGAAATTGACGGGAGAGCGGCGCGGATGTTTGAACCTTTGAAAGCTTCAAGTTTGAAAAATTCTAGAAATTCTTCCTTCATATCAATACTCTTAGAATTTGCCGCACTTTTCAAGCAGGGCTTCCTCTAAATATTTGCAAAATTTCAAGTGTCTATCTGCTGGAAGTTGGGAGTTGTGGCCTGTTAACTCCAAGCGCGCCCATTTAAAAAAATATCTTTTCAATCTGGAAAATTCTAGAAACTTTCTTTTGCACAAATTGGTCAAAAACTCCAGTTTTTCAAGCAGAGTTTCAGTTGTAAAGTTCCTAAATCTTAAGTTTGCAGCTGCTGCAATTACGAAGTTGTCGACATTCTACCACAAGCGCGCACACTTGGATCATTCGAAAGTTTGAAAAGTTCTAGAAATTTAACTTTGCCCTCAAATTGACTAAAACAGCCCCAGTTCCTGAAGCAGAGTTCCCTCAATGAAGTAACAACATTTTTGAGTTACCGCTGTTGGAAGTTGGCAGTTGGCAGCCCTTTATAGACAGTCATGCCCAATTAGTACACAACAAACTTTCGAGCATGGAAAATTCTAGAAACTTGATTCATGGCTGGAATTGCTTAAAACTCCGGATATCCTTCGGACAATATCCCGTACATAAAGTTGCCAAACCTCACCTTTATAGCTGTGTGAAGTTGGGAGTTGCAGCCTCTTATAGACAGACATGCTCACTTGATTGCGGCGCATTGCAAAGTTTTAATTTTCAAAACTTCTGGAAACTTTCCTGGACTGTCATGCGGATCGAAACTCCTTGTGCCCACAAAGGCCGCGCGTCCTCTGCTATGTTACAAAATATTAAATTTCTCTCTGAAGGAACTTGGGAGTTGTGGCCTGTTCTAGACGAGCAGGCCTACTTGAAAGATCCAAAAGTTTCAAGTTTGGAACATTCCAGGAACTGTCTTCATGACTTGACTTGGTTGAAACTCCGCGTGTTTTTAACGCATCTTTTCCTCTACGAAGCAGCAGAATTTAAAGTTTGCAGTCACGGAAAGTTGGAAGTTGCTGCCTCTTATAGAAAGGCGCGCTTATTTGGACCAATGCCAAGCTGTGAACTTTTGGACCATTTGAAAGTTTCCAGTATGAAGAATTCTAGAAACTCTCTTGGAGTCACGACTTGGTGGAAACTTCTCGTATTTTTTATGCAAAGTTTCTTCCGTGAAGATTGTATCTGCGGAAAGTTAGGAGTTGGAGCCTCTTATAGACAGACGTGCTCACTTGATTGGGGAGCTTTGCAAAGTTTCAACTTGCAAAACTTCTGGAAACTTTCCTGGAAAGTCATGCGGATTGAAACTCCTCGTGCCTACAAAGGGCGCACGTCCTCTGCTATGTTACAAACTATTAAGTTTCTCTCTGAAGGAACTTGGGAGTTGTGGCCTGTTCTAGACGAGCAGGCCCACTTGAAAGATACAAAAGTTTCAAGTTTGGAACATTCCAGAAACTCTCTTGGTGACTCGACTTGGTTGAAACTTTGCGTGTTTTTAACGCATCATTTCGTCTACGAAGCAGCAGAATTTAAAGTTTGCAGTCCCGGAAAGTTGAAAAGTCTTATAGAAAATATTGGACTGGATCAATGCAAAGTTTCAACTGTGGAAAATTCTAGAAATCCCAACCGGATTAAACCTTCACATGCGTTCAAAAGTCACGTGTTCTGGAGGATGTTGCAAAATTTAAAATTTCTATTTGGATGAAGTTGGGAGTTCTGATCTTTTGAACCATTTGAAAGTTTCCAGTTTGCAAAATTCTAGAAACTCTATTGGAGACGCCACGCGGTTGTAAGTTCTCGTATTTTAAAAGCAAAGTGTTTTGCGTGAAGTTGGAACATTTGGAGTGTGTATTTCCCGAAATTTGGGAGTTGCAGCCTCTTATAGACAGGCGTGCTCACTTAGATCAATGCAAAGTTGGGAAAATTCTAGAAACTCTCTTGGAGACGCGACTTGGTTGAAATTTTCCGCATTTTTTACGCAGCTTCTTCAGTGAAGTTGGAACATTTGAAGTTCGGTTTAACTTCCAGAATAAAATTTCCAGTCCAAGTTGTGAACTTTTGGACCATTTGAAACTTTCCAGTATGAAGAATTCTAGAAACTCTCTTGGAGTCACGACTTGGTGGAAACCTCTCGTATTTTTTATGCAAAGTTTCTTCCGTGAAGATTGTATCTTCAGAATGTTGGGCGTTGGAGCCTCTTATAGACAGACGTGCTGACTTGATTGGGGAGCTTTGCAAAGTTTCAACTTGCAAAACTTCGCATCGGAACAGTGTAAGCGTCAAGCAAACCACTTCTGAAGATGCAAGCCACTCGTGCTTGCGAAACGTCAGGAAGAAATTCTGCCGAACGACCGCGTAAAAACTCGAAAAACCCGTTAGTCTTAAAGAAGGGCCTCAAAAGTACGTAGCTTGAAGCATCCAAGTATTGTTTTTCGGCGCTTTATTTTGCCTACTCCCAATCCGTTCTGCACAGTTTTTCGGTCGCTTTGCGCTTCCATTCTTGTGGCAAAGTCTTCTATCACGACTGTACTTTCTCGGTTTTTATTATCGCTCTGCCTAAGTTGTGGCGAAGTAAAGGGCCCCTTGATTGAGACGACTTCAGATAAAATCGGTCTCGTTCGCCTGCCTCATTACTGCCTGTTAGAAGCTGGGGTTACCGCAAATTGATCGTGATTCAAGGAAACTTCTGCCATTGGAGGCATTTTTATTCGCGACAGCGGCAACTTATTATCGCTCGGCAGTTCGATTTTGCCCGCATTTTAAAAGAGCAAATCCCCTACGTACCTACCAATCTTGATCATATTTTCCAGGCCAGTTTTTCTAAGTAAATAGTTCCCGGACTGGTCGGGGGAGAACAACCACCCCCCCAGTTCTTCCCTTACGTTAATCGGTTCCTTTTCCTGGAAGTCTCCCGATACTGCGGATAATACCTAATTTTCATTAGTCGATTATCGGGTCATTGAATCAACTAAATTCGTTTCCTGATTTAGAACACAGTACGAGTCCACTTAAGGGTAGGGGCGTCAGTTTTTCGATAGAGATTTACCGTCAAACCGCTAACGGCGACGGTAACAACGATAAAACGCGTTGAGTTTAATCAGTTGCAACACATTCTACTGCAAGCGCTGAAGAATCATCAATATGCGAAGCGAAAGCGCCATTCCGGTTTGATAGTATTGCGGTTGCAGCGATGAAAAAATAAAAACTGCCACTGTAACTCTCTAATTATTGCCCAGGAAAGATGAGCGGAATCGAGCACCCCCTAAAAGTTCGAAGCAATCGGATTGATTGAAGCGCAAAAGCGCACATTAAGTGTTGTGGTTTGAATCTAAATGGTGACAATCACAATTTGGGAAGTTTAAACAGGAAATTTTCGGCTAAGAAAAAACGTTTTGTGTCTTTACATTGTCCTGTGGCTTTTCCCAAGACCATGTTTTTTCCCGAGGTTTTTCTGATGTTCAGCGTTCTTCCCCAGAGCAACTTAGTGATGTTTTATAGGAATTTGCTCCTAGTTAAAGCGCGAAAACTCCGTGCTTCAATCGACTCGAAGGTTTCTTCATCAATTTCTGCAGCGCCGGTCTTAATGATTAAGATAGTCATTAAGGTTCAATCCATGCTAAAAGCCTGGTTAGTTTGGGATTTTTTCCTTAAATGGTGGCGACATCTATGGAATGCAAACCAATTTTCGAAAGTGTGTAAGTTTCGTTCGCTTTAAAAGCCTCTGCAGCTGGAAATTGGTGCCGCTCTTTTTGCCTAGGTGGCGGTAGAGGCTCTGCTCTTTCGGTGGATGTTGGCCAGAAACATTCCCATGAACTAGTTTTTTTCATATTTTTCTATATTTAATTCAACTATTTATTGAATTGGACGATTTTGATTAAGTTGATAAACCATTGATTTCCCTTCTATGGTGAACTATATGTATGATGGCAAACACCAGTGCGAATTATTTAATTATGAATATTTGGCGGTTATTATCAGCATCAGATCCTTCAGTATGAAAAATTGGTAACTTTCTTAATACGGCCCCGATTTGGATCACTGAAAATGCGTTCTAAAGCGAGTAATTTTGCCTAAAAATCGTCTTTTGCAAGCTGGACATCAGTTGAGAAACTTGAAAGTTATAGGAGTTTGAAAGTCGAAAAGACGATTTTCCAAGACAAATGTTATCAATCTTTTCTTTTTGGATTTAAGGTCGCATTTTTTTGGAAGACGCCTTTTCAGGGTAAGTAAAAATTTTAACATCGTTTGTTTCATTACGTTTCGGCGAGAGAGCATCAGCCATCATCCGATTTAAAATTTATACAAACTCATGATTGGTAAAAATCAACGTTCTTTTAGGTTTTTACCTTCTTGAAAACATTCTTTGGAAGACCTGAAAAAAAAACGTTTTTAGGAGCAACTTAATGGCTGAGAAATTTAATTGCAGAGAAAAAATTTGGTAATAATTTTTTTTTTGAAAAATGTTGAAAATTTTCGAATTTTTGAAAATCGCAAATGAGCAAATTTTTCACTTAAGAGTCGAATTTAAACCAAAATGCCACTTTTCAATAACATCGTTTTCGTATATAGTTTCGGAGAAAATGGAGTTTGGAATTAGAGACTTCAACTACCATCCACATTGTTTGCACACTTATTTGCACATAACTTCGCAACCGCTGGAAATATTTCAAAGCGAAAAACTGCCCTGGATTGCCACGGGTATTCGCTAGAGTTCCGTTGTCTTGACAAAAATCGACATTGGCAACGGTTTGGGAGATAATGATCCCTGAATGTTGGCAACTGTTCGAATGTTCCATTTGCGCATACCGCCATTCTTTTGCCCGTAACGTCGTTAAGTGTCAATCTATTTCAAAACCTCAAAAACCCCCAAAAAGCCAGAAGAAGTAGCGATAAAAACTGTTCCAGGCTCATGTTGGATAACGGCGACTGCAAAAGAGTAAAACGAGTTCGGTCTCAGCGAGTGTGCAACGTTTCAAAAAGTGTTTGAAAAATGAATATTAGTTGGAAAAGTTGAGGTTTATGAACATTTCAGCCTAGGGCGGACCCAGGGGGGGGTCATGAGGGTCATGACCTATTCAATTCTCTATCCAACGATGCCAAAACGAATTCTCTGGCTAGAATGGTTCTTGAGAAACTTGGAAAAAATCAGCGTCATGTTCAAGTGGATTTTGCAACTCCAAAAAAACCAGGCAAATCTAAAACTTCTTGAATTCAAGCATTTTTTGAGGAAACTGCAACATTTCCTTATCGATGGTTCACTTTCTAAAAAGGCCGTTTATTTCTCTCTAGAATGATGTATAAGTGAGCGTTCTTGCTCGTTTTGCCTCCGAGAAATGAGCAAAAACGGGACGGGAAACATGGAATTTTGGCATGATCTTGCACCGAAGTGTCTGATATTCAAATTTCGCTTTTTGGGTCAAAACTACTCGAATTTCCTCACTCACGTTGTTTCGACTGGATCGACTTTTCAATTCTCTATCCAACGATGCCAAAACGAATTCTGTGGCTCGAACGGTTCCTGAGAAACTTTGAAAAAAGCAGCGTCATGTTTAAGTGGATTTTGCAACTCAAAGAAAAACACGCAAATGTAAAACTTCTTGAATTCAAGCCTTTTTTGAGAAAACTGCCAACACTTCCCCATCCATGGTTCACTTTCTAAAAAGGCCATTTATTCCTGTTTAGAATGATTTACACATGAGCGTTCTTGCTCATTTTGCCTCCGAAAAATGAGCAAAAATGAGGCGAAAAACATGAAATTTTGGCATAATCTTGCACCTAAGTGTCTGATATTCAAATTTCGCTTGCTGTGTCAAAACTACTCGAATTTCCTCACTCACGTTGTTACGACTGAATCGACTTTTCAATTCTCTATCCAACGATGCCCAAACAAATTCTGTGGCTCGAATTGTTCTTGAGAAACTTCGAAAAAAGCAGCGTTGTGTTCAAGTGGATTTTGCAACTGAAAAAAAAACAACGCAAATCTAAAACTTCTCGAATTCAAGCATTTTTTGAGAAAACTGCCAGCATTTCCTTATCGATGGTTCACTTTCTAAAAAGGCCATTTACTTCTCTCTAGAATGATGAACAAATGAGCGTTCTGGCATATTCTCAGTGAAAAAGTTTCCAGCGCATTTTGCGCAAATTTTTGGAAAAACATAATTTTTTGCGTACAGATGTTCCTTTTTTAAATTGCGTTTTTGCTCTAAGCGTCTTTCTCTGTGTGCATGTACGTAAAAAATGCAGCAAAATTTCTCGAAAGAGGCTCATTTCTAAAATCAATCGAACATTTTCAATCAGGCTCTTAGTGTGGTGACAATATTCCAATTACAATTCAAATATGTACATAGTCAACACTGTCGATAACAATCGGTTAGAATTAAGGACAAAATCCGTGAATAGTTGAATTCAAGCCTGTCCTGACTTGATAGCTGGACCCGCCCGTGTCCAGAAGGCTCTTGTGGCAAGGAAAACTTTATGCCCCAAAGAACCGGTTAGTTTGGTCTTCCGCCCCCGATAGGGCCCATCTGGAAAGACGCACATAAATTGCACTTTCCACTAATCCAGATATCAGCAATCTGCGCTCTTATCTTAATAGCGTAACAGCATAATATGACAACT
Source organism: Dendroctonus ponderosae (assembly GCF_020466585.1). Taxonomy (NCBI): domain Eukaryota; kingdom Metazoa; phylum Arthropoda; class Insecta; order Coleoptera; family Curculionidae; genus Dendroctonus; species Dendroctonus ponderosae. The sequence goes on from NW_026018715.1 coordinate 14,383,231, forward strand.
GGATGGCGCCAGCCATAAATTTCACACGGAATAAGAACGTCCGGAATTTGACACATGCACTGTTTACATGGTCCCGTAAAATGCCGGGAGGATTCCTGGTCCCTGTTTAGTGGCGCCAACTTGTTAGTTCCATCAGGGACGGCTCATGGGCTGGGGCTCAAAAATTTCCATTCCGCCCAATTTGTACAGCATGGCTCGATCAAGAATTGTTCCTTCATCTTATGCCGAACACTCCCGCACATTCTCCCAAAAATTTCGCCCAAATGGTTCGCCAATTGCAAGTAAATGTGGAGCGAATGTTTCCCCATTCCTTTTCCGTGCTACGCCCCTGCTTTGAGGCCGGCACAGCGTGTGAGGGGGCTATTTGATCTCGACTTTACATAAACCAGATGACCGCTTGCCGCCGCATTTCTAATGGACCAAGAAATAGTGGCATTGTGCGTGTAATCGGCTGATCATCATATCACCTTACCGATTTATAATACAGCCTTTCACAGCGATTTTATTTCGAAAACGTTTTGGGGACTCGATCGTATCTACAGGGGCGGATCCAGCTTTAAATTCAGGGGGGGAGGTTATGTAGAAAAAATACAGTC
>NW_026018715.1:14384825-14389737 GCF_020466585.1 Dendroctonus ponderosae
AAATCCACTTGAACATGACGCTGCTTGTTTCGAAGTTTCTCAAGAACCATTCGAGCCAGAGAATTCGTTTTGGCATCGTTGGATAGAGAATTGAAGGGAGGGTCATGACCCCCTCTCCCTGGAGAAACCCTGGAACATCTAATCGATCAGATCGAGTAACTGATGAAGTAGAAGAGTACCAGCGGGAGCAAAAACTTGGAAGGAGAACTCGATTAAATCAAATTTCCTAGGTAGTGAACAGTTCATGTAAGCAACGTTTCAATGGGCCCAATCATTGAGTACTTTTCAACTAGCTAAAGTTATTCTGCGAGATTTATTGCTGGCGCCATCCAGTTGTCATGTTGAGCAATAACATGTCATCTCTTGGCGACAATCGTTTCGCATAAAAAGACAAACAGCCACGAATCCATGCAACACGTGGTGGTTAAAAGCTTTTATCTGCCGGATGTGCAGAAAAGGCGACGGCAACCCAATGAAAAACTCCCGATTTGCTCCATTTCAAACACGCATGAAGGAGAAAGTTGCCGTTTATCAATCTTCACCTACCAAAGAGCCTTAAAGCACCGATAACTTGGACAAGTTTTTGGTGAATTATTGCGATTCGCGTTTAGGAAACCAGAAAAAGCGGGGATTCTACAAAACTCACTTGAACAAACCACTTGTTTGTTGTAAACTCCAGTAGATAGTTTTAACTTGAATTAATCTTCGGACTATCTTGATGGGGCAGATAAGCAGACAAACAACCAATTATTCCGGAGAATTTTCAAGTAGATCTCAGGTGCGCAGTTTAGCCCAACTTTTGAGTAGTTCCGATGAAATCAGCAAACTGATGTAAACAAGATGGACAAAGAAATGAATCCAGCACCAAACGGACAATTTTATCAACAAAAAAAACACTAAAATATTGAGGGGAGGCTGACTGAAGTCCCTATTAAACACTAATCAATCTTGAGTCAATTAGCCCTGATAAACTTGGAGAAAAAAGTGGTTGATTGCCGTCTAAAATTAGGCGAAAATAAATACATGTGAGTGGTTAGAGCGCGCTTGAAAGGGTCTTTATTGCATTCCTTGGATGATGTACATTCGCTCCGAGATAAGTGGGCTCTCGTGAGAAATCTCTACTTAATTTCACGCCGTAAGATATTATTGATCAACAAATACAGGAATTAAGGTGTTGAAAAACTGCGACCAATTTTCGTCTTATCAGCAACACAGAATAGTGCACCTTTTCATCTTCCTTGGCTCCGGACGACAACAAAACTACGTGCAAAAAACTTCATATTATGTGGATCGACAAAACTAGACATCCTTCCATTAGGCGACTTTTAGGGCAACCGTTCAGCCTGGTGATTGTTGCTTTTTAGCCTGAATTAACCCGCTCCTTCTGTTCCACTTCAACCTGTAATGATAAAACCCCATGAGACGAAAACCACACAGACATTGAACTACGGTCTACGTAGTAGCCAGAAATACACATTTTACACGTGTAGAAGCGAGTTTTGTAGCAAAATCCCCAACTAACGGGAACTGAAAGGTTGTTTTGGTACTTGAGTAGCGTTATTAGCGTTGAGAGTACCTAGAGTTATCATACCTAATAAAGTCTTGCAACAACAGGAGGATTTAAGGCACTTGTGTCCAATTGGTCTTTTTTTCCGATAAACATAGACAATATTATCAAGCCTTGATCAACGCTGAAGTGTTTGTCACTTTTTTTGTCTGTACAACCAACTCCGCTAAGATTAGATACACAATTTCATATAAAAGCAGCAAATTGCTGCACAGCATTGATATAAGTTGAAGACGAAGAAGTTTGCAGAATGTGGAAGTCGCTTTTAGTGGTTTGCCTGCTCCCCGGCCTCATAACAGGCTTGGGGCCTTTGAAGAAACTGAGCGACCGATACTTTATCATTGCAGAAGATGTAAGTGATCGCAACATTTTTCGCAAAGTTTCTGTTGGGTAGTTTGCCTCACAAAGTGGACTTTTTGAAGCGGGAGAATTTGCCGATATCTTCTATAACAGTACGATTTTTGGAGGATCAAAAGGTAATCAGGAAGTACCATCTAGAAAGTAACCGGTGACACACTTGTGAGCCTCAAGATGTAAGAGACATGATTTGAGTTGGACAACTTGCAAAAAAATCACTTCTGGCCTCTTTAGCAAGAGATGCCTACTGGAAAAACAGTATATTAGTAAATTGTTAAACAAATAATTCCTGCAAATCTGTGGAGTTGTTGTTGTTTCCCAAATTGTTATTCCTTTGCCTTCGAACACATTTTTACGTTTCAATAATTCGCAAAGAAATGTTCCTTTGGACGTTTTTCTGAATATTTCTTCGGAATTTTCTCTTACTAAGTCCAGGTGTGTCGTACGATGCCTTCTAGGTTCGCTACAGCTTTCAAGAACTATCTGCGATAGAAAATGGGAGGAATTTCCGACTTTTTAAAAGACCAAAATTTTGAGGCGAAATACCCAACAAAAAGGTTTGGAAAACTGAATCTGCCTCATCCAGAATCGTAAAAAAGCTGTCCAGTTTACGTTCAAAACCGTTTTAGGTGACTTTCATTCAAGCTATGACCTTTTGCGCGTATTACGCAATGGAAGTGCCTTCGATCACCACTGCCGCAAAAAATCTCGAAATAATGGAGCTCTTTGAAAATTCTACCGAACCATACAGTAAGTATATGAATTCCAAAAGTTAAAACATCAGACTTTTGTTCTAAAAGTGGTTTTTCAAGACAATTTTGGCAAATGCTTTAGTAGTGACTTAGGAAACACTATTTAACGAAACACTAAAATCAGTATGCTAGAATAAAGCGTTTTCAACTAAGGATTACTGGATTTGTTCAGATTGGTTCTGGATTGCTGGAACGTATCAGAACACTGCTTCGCGCTCAGGATGGACTTGGCTGACCAGTAAGGAGGATTTTGCCTATACTAATTGGAGAGCTTCAGAGCCGACAATATCTGATGAAGGAGACACTTGCGTTAGATGGGGACACTTCAGTTCGCCAAGCTTAAGTGATGGATTGTGGAGCTCGAGTCCATGTGCTGGAAAGTTTGCAGACATTCTATGCCAAGTTTTATAAGCAACTGCAGAGGTTATTGGATTTAATCACGCAAAAAAAAGAAACATGCGTGTTCAATTTACCTACTAGTTACGCTTTTTCATCATTATTAAAAATAACTTGAAAATATTAGTTTACTGAACGCGACATTTGCCCTAATCACACAATGGGAGCCACTTAGGTCAAACACGCGTTTGATCGAAAATAAACTGCGTTTGGGAGAACGAGATGAATGCGTTTACAGATCGATAATAAGTGCTATCTGGTAATAATTCTGCTCTTTTACCAAAAAATACTTAAAAAAAGAATATATTAATCATAATAAATGGCCAAACAAATGATGTCCACAAATCAGTGAATATTTGCTCCGAGATTTGGTTTTTTTACTTTGAAATTAACACCAATTTTTAGGGGTTTTCAATAGTTCACAAAGCAAATGTTCGTTCACCATCCGTAGCCAGAAGTACAAAATACAAATTCATCAACACAGGCTTGATCCAAATATATTTTAAATCCCTTAACAAAAAACACAACATTCCATATTTTTTTAAATTTTTGAAACAAATTTTATAAATAATTTCAGTTGTAAATCAATAATTTGGCGGCGATATATAGATGAAGTATTTTCAATTTATTGTCGTGGGGAGTAAAAACTTGATTAATTCTTTAATATCTTAACAACTTAAAAAACTTTGAAACCTTGGAATAATTAAAAAAACCTCCTCATTCAAATTGATATTTAAATTTAACAAAGTGTATATGATGGAGCAAACATAATTTGTTAGCAACATAATTTTACCAAAGAAAAACTGTTCATAAAACAGGTTTTAAATTTCAATAACAATCCAGATTCTTTAATCGACAAATGTTTTACTAAACTTTAAAATCCACAATGAAAATTAAATCAAAACAAAACTCTTTCCTCCAGGTATCCCGGAAATTTCATATAAAATGTAACGAATGTTATAACGGAATTTTCGAAGTTCCTTGCGCATACAATATTACAATACATACGCATACACTTTTATATAGAGAAAACTTCAAGCGCAAGAACATTAAATAAAGGAACGGAAGAACATTAATCATACATAAAAAACCGAGAATTGGAATGGGATGCTTGAATAATTTTAGCAATAAAACCATCGACAAAAAAACGAAAAATTAAAAAAAGGGCATTATCTTTATGAATTAAAGATAATTTTGCTGCTTCATCTTCATTTAATTTAAGTCATACATGATTATCTACACCTACTAATCACACAATTGAAAACATTTAAGTCAGAAACTCGATTATTCGAAATTAAACTGCGTTAACCAGTGAATAATCCCAGATTCGAAATTGAAAAAACCCGATGTTTCCATGTCTATGGAATCGTCTCCTCACTCTCCCTCCCGTCGTTTACATGTGATAAATCAACTTTTGCAATTAAGATGGACCTACTGTTGATACGGTGAAAACAGAAAACACCACCTGGAGGCTTGAGGGAAACTATCAAGACGAAGATAAGTTCTATATTGCTGAGGCGGATTCATTTTTTTGCAAACTTCTTTTTGGGTATTTCGCCTCAAAAATGTTTGTCTTTAAAAAAGACAGAATTTCCTCACGTCTTTTATTACCGATTGATAAATAGTGCTCCTATTTCGCAATAAGAACGAATTATTTATCAAAAAGTAATCAAGAACTATCACCTAGAGGGTATCGTGCGACACACTTAGGCTCAAGCTGTAAGAGAAAATAGATACCCTCTAGGTGATAGTTCTTGATTACTTTTTGATAAATAATTCGTTCTTATTGCGAAATAGGAGCACTATTTATGAATCTGTAATAAAAGACGTGAGGAAATTC
>NW_026018715.1:14390736-14392098 GCF_020466585.1 Dendroctonus ponderosae
GAAGGAAATTCATTTTCCGAAACCTTGGTAATTGACTCTGCAGTTTTTATTCTGAAGGCCACACCAAACCGATCCCCATTATTTCCCAGCGGTCAAAATTTACTTTGAAGTCAGTTCGAAAATCTGAAGTGGACGTGAAGTCGAAAAAAAAAATCGAGATTACGGCGTTATTCTAAAATATTGTTGCTCAAAATCATCCATTGTGATGATTTTCAAACGAAACTCAAACGCATTGAAAACAGTGCTAAAATTAGGCCGATGAGTTTCTCTCCGATGTTGCAGTCAATAAAAATGCAAACGAACCAGACACATCGAGCATTTTTAAATTTGCCTAGTGAAATATTAATAGCACGATTATCTCTGCGGGCTCTGGTTTACATCCTTTATTTTTGGGAGAAAAATTCAAGTAGTTAGCACCAGATCACCTTTTAAACTAAAAGCTTTGCCATTAATTCCGATAAGAAGTTCCGAACGTGAACAAGATAGAATAACCCTTTTTATAGTCTGTTACGTCTCACGAGACTGGGCTGGCGGCTGGGACTGGTTCATTCGCTGGCTTTTAACGATGGGACTAAAAACAATTTTTCAGTTAATGTCTGTTCTGTTTGTGAAGAATTTGCCAAAAAAAACACAGAAAATTCAATAAAATTATTCCTGAAGAAAAAACTACAAACTCCAAATAGTTGACTATGGAAAACACTATGAAATATTTTGGAGGTTTTCACCTCACGGCGCCATCTAAATAACTGTGTGAAAACCGTCTGATCATGAACTGCTGCAGGCCCCATTTAGAGCTTTTAGGCCTTCGCCAAAATCCGAAAAAGCTCGGTTAGGGCGAGGCGCGATTCAGAGATGGCGCGCTGTTCGGGATGTTTTACAGAAAGTTCCACACCGGAGTAAATTCGCCCGGGTAACAGAAAACTGTTTCGAAGATTTGAGCCGAGATGCCGCCACCATGTTAGGCCGTTATTTTGAATGTTTGGTCCAATTTGAAAAAGAACTCGCTCTTTTTCTCTGGACTGGATTTTGCGTCAATTTTGGAAAAAGTGCAGGTGTTTCCACAGTCAGGGTTTTTTTCATTTAGCATTTTCATCCCCCGGACGCCAGGAGTGCATCGAACTCATTGCTAACCTTGTTAGAAGTTTTTAGAGATTTTCGGTACATTTTAAGCGTTTTTTGAGGGTTCGGGATCTTTAACCAACGAATTTTGCCTTATTATGGACCCATACGCTATGACTTTCTTACGTCAAAAAAAATCGATTGAGTTCAAAAAACATACATGCGAAATTTTGATTTTTGGCCGAAATTTTTCCAAGGGTGGAGCTCGATTTTCTAAAAAAATTAAAATTTCCTGAAAACGTT
>NW_026018715.1:14392197-14393334 GCF_020466585.1 Dendroctonus ponderosae
GGGTGGAGCTCGATTTTTTAAAAAAATTAAAATTTCCTGAAAACGTTTTAAATTTTACATCATTTTCATCTCACGGACGCGGGGAATGCATCAAACTCATTGAAAAACTTCCTAGAAGTTTCAGATCCGAAAAATAGACATTTTCGGTACATTTTACGCGTTTTTTGAGGGTTTGCGATATTTAACCGACGATTTTCGCCTTATTATCGACCCAAAGGCTTTAGAAATGCACATTTATGACCTTCTTACGTCAAAAGGCATCGACTGAGCTCAAAAAACACGCATGCGAAATTTTGATTTTTGGTCGAAATTTTTGGCGAAAGGGTGAGGGTCGATTTTTTGGCGAAAGGGTGAGGGTCGATTTTTTGAAAAAAATTAAATTTTCTCTATATGTCTTAAATTTTACATCATTTTCATCACATGGACGAGAGGAATGCGTAAAACTCATTAGAAAACAAGTTGCAAATCCGAAAAATAGACATTTTTGGCACATTTTAAGCGTTTTTTGGGCGTTCACGATCTTTAACCAACGATTTTTGCCTTATTATAGACCCAAACGCTTTATAAATACATATTTGTCACCTTCTTACGTCGAAAGGAATCGATTGAGTTCGAAGAACACGTATGTAAAATTTTTATTTTTAGCCCAAATTTTTCTATGGGTGGGGGTCGATTTTTTGAGAAAATTCAAATTTCCTCAAAATGTCTTGAATTTTATATCATTTTCATCTCACGGACGTCAGGAATAGACCAAACTCATTGCAAAATTTGCTAGAAGTTGGAGATCCGAAAAATAGACATTTTTGGCACATTTTAAGCGTTTTTTGAGCGTTGAGGATTTCTAACCGACGATTTCTGCCCTATTATTGACCCAAACACTTTGTAAATGTATAATTGTGTTCTTCTTGCGTCGAAAGGAATCGATTGAGCTCAAAAAAGATGCATGTGAAATTTTTATTTTTGGTCGAAACTTTTCTAAGGGTGGAGGTCGATTTTTTGGAAAAATTTAAAATTCTTCAAACCGTTTTAAATTTTACATCATTTTCATCTCACGGACGAGAGGAATGCATCAAACTCATTAGAAAACTTGCCAGAAGTTGCAGATCCGAAAAATAAACATTTTTGGCACATTTTGAG
>NW_026018715.1:14394333-14402090 GCF_020466585.1 Dendroctonus ponderosae
ATCGAGTTTTCCATTCTCTATCCAACGATGCCAAAACGAATTCTGTGGCTCGAATGGTTCTTGAGAAACTTCGAAAAAAGCAGCGTCATGTTCAAAATCACGCAAATAAAACTTCCTGAATTCAAGCATTTTTTGAGAAAACTGCCAACATTTCCCTATCCATGGTTCACTTTCTAAAAAAGCCATTTAGTTCTCTTTGGAATGATGTAAAAACGAGCGTTCTTGCTCATTTTGCTTCCGCGAAATATGCAAAACGCAACAACTTCGTCCCTTTTCCACATATTTCGCTTTGGTTTACTCCATCTCCTTTAAATGTGCAAGTTCATCTTCACTGCGACTTTGCAGGGGGTAGTTGTTCGGTCAAACTTTCATCTTGTTGACAGCAAATACAATTTCGGGTGCTCCTCTCTTCGCATCTGTGCAAAACGCAACTTTTCGTTCAGTTCCTCTCATTTCTCATTTTCATTTTAAGTTGAGCAGACCTCACTTGAACAGTTAACGGACGGGACAGACTTTGATGGGACGGATTTCCCATTCGAAATATGCAAATGAGCCGGAGAATCGACGATTTCTAATAAAACAACGTGCAATTGTCCACCGGGGCCCCCGACATCCCAAGAACTTACTCTGATTAAGAAAACACTCGCGGAAAGTTAAGCAAAGCGCAATTAAGATGTTATCATGGCGGCCACGATGCGGAGAGCTGTCAACAATTAACGTAATTTATTATGAGGCAACAATGGTAATGTTGTGATATTGTGATTGGGTGGTCCCCAAAGGTCTCGCGCTCAGCCAGTCATCCTCATTAGTTACTTATTGAAAAGTGCAGTCGGGGAAATCAGAGAGAGAAATCAATCGGAATCGTACTTGAGCATCGCTTTGTGATCGTCGACGAGGCTCATTCCAATTGGAATGTTAAATATTCGACGTGTCCGATCGCGTCATTTATTACCGTTCAAATGATGAAGAATGAAAGTCGGTGCGGTGCGTTACAGATCTTGAGAAATCGCTCGAAATATTAATCGTTCCAGATCGATACCGGCCGCTAAGCTCCAGTTTCACATTCCTRCTTCATGCGGATTTTTCAGGAAACATTCAACAGGAGATTTGATTGGTTTCCATTTCGCACATTTACTTGCAAGCTTCCCAAGTGGATGCATTGTGAACTTTAACCGTTCTTCTGTCTACATTTCCGACTCTTTTTGCCATCCCGATCAACTGTTTAAGTCAATAGCTTTCTCAAATAGAAACTACCTGAGCGACTCGAAATGTTAATTTCCGACTGACATTCACAGTTTCGGGTAAAAAAGGCCAGACAATAAATCATATAAAAAAGAGCCATTTTTCACATTCTTAACAAATTGGGCCTTGGAGATCTTTTGTTGACCTGCTCCACTTACACGCACTCTGGTTGCAAGTCCATTAATTCACGACAACCTTGAAATAGTTGAGAAATTTCCAAATAAATGGTTTTATCTCTGTTTGTTCAAGCAATTTAAATGGTATGAATCAATGAATCACGTTTTCAGGAAATGCTCCTTTCGATAGATTCTTAGCAATATTCTTCACAACATTCAAGAATCCTTCAATGTATATTTTATTGCTTACCCCAATCGCGGCAAACACCGTAAATAACGGCCACATCAATGTATTTATGCCCTCCTTCTGCTGCAGGATGACCATTTGAATTTTGAACAGGTTTTGCCTAACGGCCTTTCTACAGTGAAACTCAGCCGTTCAAAGATACATTTGAATTGAAATTTCCGGCTGTAGCTTAAGAGCGGGACATAAAAAATGCTACCGGTGTTTTTTGCTTGTCGCTTGATTTAAATAGTTTATAATAATCTTGATTAAGTTCGGTTTTTACGGGTTGAATCGACGATGGCTCTGAGCGGGACCAAACAATTGATTCGGCATGTCTTCATATAAAAACACCATCATCAGCGAGTGGATTTTTTTCGTGAAATGCCCGCCAGTACCAATTAAAGGCTTAATAAAATGCCTTTTAATTTTTAATCAGGTAGTCAATTAAGGCCTGCCTGGCAAAAAACCTTAATTGTCCGTCTCCATTAAGGACCTACAGATGGCTGTGTCGTACGTATACTTATACGCTTTGCCTGACGAAATTGAGATGTGGACTTTTGTCTTAAGCTAATCAAGGGCTGTAAATTGCGCTTTTGTCTTAACAGTTAACTGGATTCTGTGACTCGCGTTGACTCTCCATTGCAATGAGCAATAGAAAATTTATATTGCACCGTCCGTTCACGCTGCGTCAATATTAAAATAACAGCGAGCACAATAAAATTCGAAACATTTAAAGTGTTCTATTGTTATAAAAGCCACAAATGGCTCGGGTGTGAGAACGGCCGATCGCTTACCCAATAAATACACCAAATCGAGTTTCACATTCTCCATGCTGGACAATAAAATATTAAACATTTGGTTGGCGAGAAAATATTCCGGTGGTATACGCGCGAAAAATATTTTGTCATCGATTGTTATGCTAAATATTCTACTATGGCGTATTTATTGGCATGGAACCGCCCATAATTTACAGGGAAATTTTCGCAAAGACACTGGTAAAGCTTGCTCGAACACCCTGTAGCTTGCGCCATTAGCAGTTGTTTAACTATGCTCAGACCTAAACAGAATCCTCTTAAACATGGTAACACTCGCATAATTGAAGAGCAAACAGGGCGGTTAACTTTAAATGAAAAAACGATTAAGGGTTTCCTCCCTTTTAAGCGCACCCTGGGATAAGGGTAAATGCCACTTACCACCCCGATATAATGTTACAAACGCCACCGGCACGGCTTATAATCCCTATTAGGGGTTAGTTTGTTCTGTATTTAATAACGTTTGTTTTTATCATAATGAAAGTCGGCGATGTTTGTCTAAGTGAAAATATTACTTGCCGAAATTCCTCTCTGACTAGGGCACAGCAAAAAAATGATATTTTACCGGATATATTTAGACTAAACAGGCGCTAAGTAAAGGAGGCAATTTCAAAGTTAGTAAACTACTTTTAAAAAAGTCACACCCGAATCGTTTGAGGCCTATTAAGGGTTCTGACGGCGCATAGAGTTTTAAGTGATTTAAATGATCGACTCTAATGGATATTTACATCTCCAGACGGGATATTCCCTAAGTGCCTTTAATCCAGGGTGGAAACGCAATGTGATTAATAAGTATGAAACCGGTTCTTAGCCAGAGAAAGACTGCGATTTTTTACGCCGGCTCTTAGCCGCTCTTAAAAGGTGTGAACTAAGTGGAGTTTTGTTGTGTCTATATTTGAACACAAATCCATAACGTGCGGGCAGACAGCGCTCATAATCGCACTTGAAGCAATTGGGCGATGAAAAAAACTACATTTTCTCCATCTATTTGCTTATTAATCTCGTCAATTATCCGCCCACATGGGACTTAAATGCATTCGTACAACATCTGTGTTAGAACAACTGTATTTGCTGGCGTTTCGATGGGTATTTGCTTACCTGGGGTGAAAATCTGTTAATTCTTTCGGCAAACAGTGGCTGTTTTCCGCTTCAAGTACTCTGGTTAATGTTACCAAACAGCACGGGCTGGAATTATATTAATTAGACCATCCAAAGTCAAAGAGTTTTGATAGAAAATAATTTGCATAAAACAGCTGATGGAAGTCGAGTTTGAGACTCCAGATTCAAAAAATTTGCCACAAATTACTTAAACCACCCGTCGTTACAAAACGTTCAAAATGGATAGAGCGGAGCGTGTTTTGTAAAGGCATCTAAATGGTTATGAGCTAAAGTAGGTGTTTGGGCAGAAGCTAATTTTTGAAGAAGGTTGCATCTCAAAATTCAAAAATTTGTCACAAGTTACCAAAACTTTCCATCGCTGTGCAACTTCCAGGAAAATAGAGCCCATGATCCTCCACTAATGCATATAAATGACTATGAACTAGATAATTTACCGGGGCAGCAGCTAATTTCTAGAAAATTGTTGGCAGAAGTTGAGTTTACTACTTCAGTTTCACAAATTTATCCTCAATTATAAAAATGATCCATTTACCATAAAACACTTAGCATAAATAGAGCAAAGCGTCTCCTACCTAAACCGCCTATCGCCATGAAACTTCCAGGTTCAATAGAGCCAATTGTAGTCTACAAAGCAGTAGAAAAATTTACCAGCTACATTAAAGTATTGGAGAAAAATTAATGAATTGCAAAACGCGAGTCAGAAACTATTCGTTCAAAAATTCGTCACAAGTCAGTAAACCCTTTAATCGCTATGAAACTTTCAGGATAAATAGGGCAAAGTTCATTCTGTTGAGCGATTGAAGAACTTGCTAGCTAAAGGAGCTAATTTCATTGAAATTAATTTCCGATTAGCGGCCAAAAATTGATAAAGACTCGTTCACTTCCAGCGCTAAATTGAAAACTGAAAACTTTCACTGCAAAGAAATTATGTTTTTCCAAAAATTTGGTTGTCGCCAACCCAAATACAGTAGAAATTAGTAGGCAAAGTAAATGTAAATGATCTTTTCTCCCAATGAAAATGCTCATAGCTTTGGGGTTTTTAACCGATTTTAATTTCCCGAAAAGTGGAATTTATAGAAAATCGCGCGCTTCCAACGAATTTTTAAATTTGCAACTCGAGCGAATATGAAGGGATTGACGTGAAAAATTTCCGAAAGGAAAATTCCGATTTTTGCCGTAAATGTACCTACTGGAAACTCATCATCGATCCACAAAATGGTCATACTTTGGTCGAAAATCGATCTTCAAACTTTCATAGCTTTCTCGTTTCCCAATCGATTTCCCCCGAACGGAGATTATCGGGGAAAATTGCAAGCTTTTCGAAAAATTTCCCATTTCCAAAATCCGATCTGAAAAAATTTTTTACAGCGAAAAGACGTTTTTCTGAAAACCGCGGTTCCTGGCCTTATTTGCTCTGGAAGCAAACACTGACAATATTTTGCTCAGAAAATCGATCATTTGACCTTAAAATGCTCATAGCTTTTAGGTTTTCCAAACCGATTTTAATTTTCCAAAAGCAATTTTTCGCGAAAATTGCACGGTTTTAACGCACTTTCGATTTCCATTGTCACGCCAGTATTAAAACAGTTATGTGAAAAGTGTCCCATTTCTGCCAAAAATGCGTCTTTTAGCTGAAATACGCGTGGAAATTCATCAATTTTACCTGGAAAATCGTTTATTGGCCTTTTCTTTCATAACTTTCACAATTTCCAAAGTCAATTTCAATTTCTCAACAAACCATGTTTAGGGAAAATTGGATGTTTTACAAATATTTTTCAATTATCCATATCGGGCCAGTATCAAGACAGTTATACGGAAAACTTGCACAGCAAAAACACATTTTTATCAACAAATTCAGTTGCGTGCAATTTTCACGAAAGCTTTGCGATTTTGTTGTCCAAAAATGAATTATTGGCTCTTAAGTGCATCTCATGTTTGCTCAATTAAGCGCCAAACAGGTTTTTTTCGCAAATTTGGAACACTGGAAATTGGTTGGAAAAGAGCAATTTTCACTGAATATTCAACTTTCGAAATTTCTAAATTGCGAGAGTTTAAGGGTCACACTAAAAAATCTTCAGACTTCAGAGAATCTCCAGATGCATTTAAGGGCCAAAAATGCATTTTTTGTGGGTTTTAGCGTAACTCTTACTACTGGCCCGATTTAGGAAAATGAAATTCGTTGAAAAGGGCTCGGTTTCCTCTAATCATCGCTTTCTCAAAAATGGAGACCGGATGGGAAAATAATGAGGAATCGTAATAATGTCGTTCAAAATCAAAGTTTTTAGGGAGTCAAAAATGCTACTTGCCCTGAAAAGATGCCACATAAGGAAAACCTGTAGACGAAGAAGGAAAAATCACTCCAAATTTTATTGCTGCATAACAAAATCGCAGACCGTAGTTATCAACGGCGACCGAATTTTCCCATCATTTTCTTCATCATTGCATCTCAATCCTGCTCAATGATTAGCGCGTCAAGCACAGGACGCTTTCGGTACCCGAAGATGTTGAAGACACAATGAAAATTTTCATCTGCTTATTCATGTTGGGCAACTTTTGCGTAAATTAAACTCTAGTAGGGAATGTTTTGAAGTGTTGGCAGCTGAAGAAAAAAGGGCCAAAGTGTTGGAAATGGAACTGCGTGATTTATAGAATCGGAATCAGCAAAATTCAAATGAGGAGCAGTTTTGCAACGATCAAACGCGACCTCGCAGGATGTAATTCCCCTTCGGGTTCGGCATAAACCCGCTAAATAACGTCCTGAGCTCCAGATGTAAATCTTAGCCCCATTTTATTTGCATAGAAAATGTGACGTATAAGTGATTGCCAATCTCCTCGTAGATGCTATCGCAGTCCGGAAATCTATTGGCTGTTGCTGATTACAAAATGTCTTATTTAAATTTTAATACGATTCCGTTTGAATGGAAACTCCCGGAATACGTCAAAGAGGATTGATGGAGATTGCCTAAGTGCGAGAAATAATGTCCGGGATCGAGAGTCATTTATTAAGCGCCAATGGGAAGAAAAATCTGATAAATTTCGCTGAAAATACGACGTCGATTAAGCCGGGCAAAGTTTTCGAAAATGTGTTTCCGATAGAGAGACGAGCCGTGTTAAATGCAAAGCGAATTTTCGATTCGTCCCATCCGCGCGTCCATGGCGCAGTCGACAGCAATTCTACGATTAATGAACTATAAATCGCCGTTTCGCTATACCGGTGTGATCGAGCATTCGACACACAAATGAAAACCTTCATTGCATTTTTTTTCGGCAATTCATGCCTTTATGCTGGTATTTACAGGATTATTCAGGTTATGCAACACGGCAGATTGCGGCTAATGCAGCTAAACTATTTGATTTCGGTTTATTTTGCCTTTTTTGAAAGATTAAAATGTCAAGTTTGTGTGTGTAATGCACATCAAAACACGATGCTCCAAAATTGTGCTCAAATAAATGCTTGCTAAATATTGGTTAGTACCGGATTTAAAATATAAAGTGAAAGAAAGCATAAATAACATGAGAACAAGAAATGTTCGAAATGACGACCATCTGATTTCTGATTTCTTACAAATACAAATACTTTTTGTAAAACCTCTAGCAACGTTTAACACGAGAGTCTTTAACCTTTTCAAGCTGTAGACCATCTCGTTTACATGCCGCCTAGAAAATCCAGAGTAGCCAGATCTGGTGATTGCGGAGGCCAGTTTGGTCAACTGCTTCCTCAACTGCTTCCTCATAAGGTTAGAATTTAAAATGAATGTTAAACGCTCTTCCAACAATACTAGAGGTCGAATGCCTGAAAACTCAAAACATTTCCCCATTTAAGTGTCCTTGTGAGAAACAGATCAACAAGAACATAATAATGGGAATTGCCCCTACTGAACTGTAAAACATAGCATTTAAAGCACGTGCGCCAAGAATGATGGTTTAAAGATGAAAAATTGTGCGCGATCGATATCCTCATCTGCCAGACTGGTTCCTTTCAAGTCGACTTTCCATTCAAAACACCAAAAGGAAAAGTTGCCACCTAAGAGAACTTTCATAGCTTCGTCATGAGTATCTATCAGCTACAGTTCGAATGTGTTGATGTTTTCCTTATAAAGCATATATATTTGGGGCATAAGTTTTGTGGCATTTCAGAGATACAAGGTTGAATTTCTTCTTTTAAGGCTTCAATCGTTGTTGGTTTGTTCACATAAACTTGTGATAAATTCACTATTGAAAAAGAACAAAATCACCAAATTC
>NW_026018715.1:14403089-14405526 GCF_020466585.1 Dendroctonus ponderosae
GGTTATTTCATGATTTAATCTGTAGCTCTTTATCGTCTGTAGCGCCTCTGGCGACTATGAAATCAGTCGTTCTCGCTTAGGTTTTTAAGTGAGAGTGCCCAGGCCATGGGGAAAACTGAGGATTATTCCTATTAGGTCGTGCTGTCTGCTGATCAGCGCTGGAAAACCCAACTCCTCACTTTCAGTTGAGTTGAAAAGTGTGTTAGAGTTGCCCAATAAAAGGAGCGCTCAAATCAATATTACAGGTATAAAAACGGAGTCGAGGGAGCGCATAATAACAATCTCCCGCTTCAGCACCGCGTCGTCATGACTACGAACGAGGGGGAAAAAGGAATTATTATATTTTGATGGTTATGATACTTTCAAAGGGAAGATTTCAGTTTAAGTAGAAAAATTTACCGTTTAACTTCGAAGCACTCAACCGCTTCGTATAACCTTTATTTACGGTCGTTTGCTAAAAACACGCCACTTAATAAGTGCAAAGTGCAGAATTTATGAGTGTGGTGGGGCCCAAACAGCCAATGCAAAGAAGCATTGGAGCGCTATGCGAATTTTATCACTGTATGATGGGATTTACATGTTCATGCTGATGGAAGCATTTTTTTCTCGAAAAACCGCAACGAAGTGACAACAGAAGACTAATTTATTTAAAGAAAAGTTGGGAAAAGCCGCACACCACTTAAGTTGGGCGCTGCAAATATTAATCATTCAAACAGGGGCGGATCCAGCTCTAAATTCAAGGGAGGGGGGGGTTATGTAGAAAAAATACAGTATTCTGTTGTCTATGAAATTAGAAAAATTATCGTCGTTTTGTGTAAGGGTGGCGCAAGATTATTGCAAAATTTCATGTTTTCCGTGCCGTTTTGCATGTTTCTCGGAAGCAAAATGAGCAAGAACGCTCGTGTTTACATCATTCCAAAGAGAACTAAATGGCCTTTTTAGAACGTGAACCATGGATGGGGAAATGTTGCAGTTTTCTCAAAAAATGCTTGAATTCAGGAAGTTTTAGATTTGCGTGGTTTTTTTTGAGTTGCAAATTGCACTTGAACATGACGCTGCTTTTTTCGAAGTTTCTCAAGAACCATTCGAGCCACAGAATTTGTTTTGGCATCGTTGGATAGAGAATTGAAAAGTCGATTCACTCGTAACAACGTGAGTGAGGAAATTCGAGTAGTTTTGACCCAGAAAGATAAATTTGAATATCGGAGACTTAGGTGCAAGATTATGCCAAAATTCAAGCAAGAACGCTCATTTGTACATCGTTCTAGAGAGAAATAAATGGCCTTTTTAGAAAGTGAACCATGGATGGGGAAATCTTGGCAGTTTTCTCAAAAAATGCTTGAATTCAAGAAGTTTTAGATTTGCGTGGTTTTTTCGCAAATCATATTTTGAACGGTAGATGAGAAATCAGTAATAAAAACCATGGAATAACATGTTACCTACCGATGCAATGTCGGCAAACTACGGAAAACCCCTGATTTCACTAGTTGGACGCTCAGAACTAAACTAGAACTAAGATTTACGCTATTGTTTGCGTCACACTCATCGCTCCTTGAGTGTTTCTCATCGCAGATGAAGAATAATTTTTCGATTTTCAAAATTACGGCATTTTTAGCTCAGGGATTATCGAAAGTAAAACCGTAAATATTCTGATTTTCATAATTTCACGCTCAGAATTAACATTTACTCTATAATTCGCATAACAGACCTTCCCTGGGGTCTTTTTCGTCGCAGATAAAGGATTATTAGTTTTACTTGCAAATCTTTGATTGGGAATGAAAATTATGTATGAATACTGAAGAGTTTAGCAACAAATTAAAATAATGTGATTTTCACCACCAAAAATCACGTTTTTCAGAGTTGAATCGATTTTTTGCTTCGATTTGACGTCAACTGATTAAAGTACCGAACCAACAATGTTTGCACAAAAAAATTTTCATTTTGTAAATTTGGCTCAAACTCAAACCTTTTTCTCTGAAGTTTCTTTAGAGCCATTTGAGCCACGGCCACATTTCCTATGATTGCGATTTTCAAATGTCGCACCTTTAGGTGCAAGATTAAGCCAAAATTGAATGTGTTTTGCCACGTTTTTGCTCATTTCTCAGAAACAGATTGAGCGAGAGCGCTCGTTTGGACACCACTGAATAGAGCACTAAATGGTGCTAACGCTAGCTAAATAATCGCATGGAAAATCAAGGCAGTTTCCACGCAAATGATTCTAAAAAAGTGTTATTTTCCGCGGTTTTTTCTATTGCAAAATTGGCTCAAACTGGGCGTCGCCTTTTCAGACATTTCTTAAAAACCAGTTGAGCCACGGAGCTCGTTTTCCTATCATTGATAATATTTTTAGATCTTCCTCATATTTCAATGATCATTTTTTATATATTCATGGATCAAGAATTGATAACTCGATTCAGTTATAACAACGTGCGTGAGG
>NW_026018715.1:14406525-14415020 GCF_020466585.1 Dendroctonus ponderosae
AACCCGTTTTCAACTGGAAAATGAATCAAACTGGGGCTGTTGTCGGGCACAAACATATGGGGATATGTGCGATCAAATTTTTCATCCACTCCGATGCCCAAATAATTTTTCAATTAACGTCGTCGACCCATTTGGGGCAAAAAACCCCCGGCAGCAACATTTCGCGTTATAGAGATACGGCCGTTATCGCAAACTGGCGCATAAACTGAAATACGTACAGTCATAATTCAATTAAATGGAAGCGGCCGGAATAAAAGCTGAAAAATGTAAATACGTTATTCCTGCATAGAAATGAAATCAACTGGCTGCCAGTCGTCCTATAGAGGATCGCATCACATAACAACAAAAAAGTATTCATTAAAAACAGGCGAGCACGTGTTAACGTGACAGGCTGGCCGGCATATCGTTCAATAAAAAAACATTAAAAATAGCGAACTCGCCTGAAGTGAAAGCGATTTCTGTTCGGAAATTAGAGCGACGCTCGAAGCCAAACCGTTTGGCGCTTATCTCACTAGCTCACAAAAGTGTTTAATGGGATTTGCATACTGTTCCTATAGGCATGTTTCCCCGACTAATCTTTAGCCATTTGCGGAGTGAAAAACCTTATAAGTAAGTAGAGGAACAATGAGCATCCAACTATCAGATAGGCGCAATTAAGCCATCACATTCCATCGGTATAGCGCGGGATCAAGAAAGAATGCGCCGATATATTAATAAATCTGGGACCGTCGCCATCATACAGACTGGCATAATAAAGCAAATGAGACGTAGCCGAGGCACTTGCATGTTTGGTTATTTGTCAGTGACATTCACTATTTATTGAAGACAACGCATAGTTAAAGATCTTCGTGGCCAAGCTTAGAATGAGAAGAATCTGCGCAACTGTCCGTCTATTCTTTCCACTCGCATACTGACCTTTCACCGGATAATCACTGAAATGCGTGGTATGCCGATGGATCAAGCCGTTCAACTGGCTGATTTTAATCATTTGCATACCCAAAGACCCATTTTCGCCCTATTTATTATCTCTTTAATCACTTTTGAAAACCCCAAACAAACCGAATGTGGTGGTTTTACGCGGAAGATTACAGCTTGAAGGCACTGCAATTGAGAAAACGAAGGTTGCAGAAGACCATGAAGTAGAGACTGAGCATAAATGAACAGTGCAGAATGATGGTGGACGAAAGTGTAAAGACTCAATGAAATAATACCATTGACGAAAGATGAACAAGTCTGGAAAACAGCATTCTAAGGGCAGCTGCTGATGCTATAGAAGAAAGGAGAGAGTTGGTGTAAAAATTGCCGATTAAACACTTTTGGGAGCAGGTAAAAAAGACGCAAACTGGCCCCTCTAAACAAGAGCAGAAAGCTAAGTCTAAAATATGCTACGCGAACTAATGAAATTTACTCAAGAAAATTGAACGATTTTTTGGAAACTTATATATACATACTAAATAAGGAAAGAGGCGAGCGACAAGAAGAAAAATCTGTCGACATCAGCCAGGAAGTCAACTAGAGGTTTTAATCAATAATCCCTCAAGAACAAGTAATAAAATACGGTAAAAGGAACAGAATAACTCTTGTAGAATATACCTAATTTCAGGATTAAACCAGAAAAACTCTCTGTTCGACCTCATTTTACTCCCTTACGGTTGCCGCTATCCAATATAAGGCGGGAATATTTTTTCTAGCTACTTCATCGGGCTTTTTGGGGGTTTTGGAAATTTGGAAATATCTTGAGATTTAGCTGCGTTATGGGCAAAAAATGGAGGTATGCGCAAATGGAACAGTCGAACGGTTGCCAACATTCATGATTCATAATCGCCCAAACTGTTGCCAATGTCGATTTTTGTCAATATAGCCCAACTCTAGCGAATACTGATAGCAATTTAGGGCATGTTTCAATTCGACTCTATCTATCTCTCTATCTGAACTCTCCAAAATTTGAACCATTGCGATTTTCAAAAAATTCAAAAATTTTCAACTTATAATAATTTGCAATTTTTTTTGCAGTTCAACGTACCAACCATTGAGTTTCTTCTAAAATACATTTTCGGGTGAAAAAAATATTGGTGAGCCGCCAAACTTGCAGCAAACGAGCGTGTTTCCGGGAACAACCAGCGCTTCAAGTCTTTGAAAATTTAAACTCCCCTGGGGCTAAAACGGTGACCAAAAAGAACTTTAGCCCTGAATCGGCTTTTTGCGCCAAATCTTTGGGCTTTTAAAGAGTTTTGAATTTCTGAAAAATGTTGATAACTGACCGAGTTATAGGGTAAAGAGTGCAAGTATGTGCAAGTTTGAGAGTTTTCCTTGCCAATATTCATAGCCCATTTCGTTCCAAACTGTTGCAAGTACAAATTTTCTTATAAACAGTGAATGTGCAGAGAGTACAGTTTGCAAACACTCTGATGTTGTATTTTGAAACTGAGTTAATCGCAGGAAAACTGCAAAATATTTTGTTCGGGACCTCGTCTTTTCGAGCTTAAAAACATCATAACTTCCAAGTTTTGAACCGAATGCAAGTTTCTGAAATGCACTGTTTATAGAAAATAGTACGTTTTTCAACAAATTTCAAAATTTCCCAATCGGCCCGATATTAACAGTTATGCAGGAAATTTCTACATGCAAAACCTTAAATCAAAAGAGGAAACATTTATAGCATTTGCCTTAAAACATCCACTTTCGACCTTCAAACTCTAGTGACTGCAAGTTTACAAAATACGATTTTTAGACAAAGTGACTTGCATTAGAAAAAATAGATTTTAGAAGAAAAGTTCGAATTCAACAGCGATTTCTGCAGAGAAAATGAAAAATTCCCAATCAAAATCTTAATCACCTTGTGAACTATCAAGATCGTCGTAGCATTAGGAGAAAACTTGGTAATGTAAATTTTATTGAAAAAAAAACAAATTTTCGAAACTTTTCCTCTGAAATTCCTCGCCGAAAGGCGATTCTAAACGGAAAATCAAGGAAAAATAAAAGGAAAGTCAAGAGCTCTTTTTAGAAATCTGCTCTAAATTCGCTAACTTTGAAGAGAAAATCAAGGTTTAACTTGTGCAGATTGAATAGCACGTTTCAGTTGGGGCCTTTTTTGATATTACTGGATTGTTTTCAAGCTAAGAAGCTCCCCCTCGCCCCCTGTGCAACATAAGGTGTTTGTAGCCACAATAAAGAAGATATCGTTGGTTCAAGATTACTCTGTATGCAAAATTGACACCAAAATTCGAGAAAGAGTGGCTTCAAACTGAAAATTTGCGAAAATATCTCAAATTTGCTTTTCTTAAGAATTCCTCGCTATGAGATGAGATTCTTCATTTAGGCTCCGTTCAGGAACACGACTTCAGCCAGATTCTAACTTGTAAGTGCCGATTTTTTCAACATTGCGGATTTTCAACAGTGCGGCCTGCCTTCAAACAGAAACTTCCTAAATGCAAAGCGCTAATCTTCCACGCAACTAGAAAGCCTCCAGCAGTGAGATTGTTGAGCTGAATCCTGCGAATTCAGTTATTCAGAGTGCAAATGGGCGAGATTATGATCAGGAACTACCGGCAATATTAATCGGTTATTGCGAGGGATATGAACAATAGACAGGGTGTCCAACGGTAAATTGAGTAATAGTGGGCGTGACCAGATGCACGTGACTCTTCGTCCCCACATGATTGATCATTATTCCTTATGGGAATATTAAAAGAGTCCGGGCCCATAGATGCAAATGAACTCTATAAAATTATGCGAAGGGCCTTTATGTGTTATTGCTAATTTGCATTTATCGGAAAATGAGTTTATGAAGGCAATAAAACGCGGGTCCAGCGCATATAAATTTCAGATGAACAGCCAGCGTGCCTGCAGGATTTATTGCCGATCAATAACGCAACCACTCATTGTTTTCTAATGCGCGATCCGTCTATGATATACAGCCCCATTAACTTTGCCAGCTCAACTACAGCTTCAATTTCTCATTGTACAAACGCAATCAGTTTCTAGGCGAAGCAAGCAGGATCGACAAGAAAAACAGCGAAAATATTTTCGTTAGCATTGAGTTATGATTTTTTGAAATTCCGAACGACGTGAACAAGTTAATCGGCATTTTGGCCCGTTGGTAATAAACGATCTGATGAAAAATTAAACCGCGTTACAACTCATTCATTCATGGGTTTTATAAATTGTGCTCATTATTTTATAACCTCGCGGTGGGCCGGATCGAGAAACACGAGCTCAAGATAAATGCTTCGTATCACAAATTCTTTGTACTCGCTTGTTTCGAAAATTTTATATCCTTAATGTATGCATAATAGCTTGTTTTAAAAAGAGGTTACAAATCTCTCGTACAGCTTTATAGGCCTTATAAGGTTCACCTATTGAAATGATTTACACGATCGACTGACTATAAATTTAATCTTTCTCGTAATTAATTACGGTTTTGTCCGTTTCTTATTTATATCTATTAAGTTAATTGGCCTGATGGCTATCGGCTTGAGCGTAATTAGGTGTTGAGCTGGCGAAATATTTTATCTCCAACTGATTAAATTAGAAGCCGCAGATTGAATCAAATTAACTCCGTTTATTAAAATTTATCGCAATTAATTACGCTTGCCGTAAGCTCGCTTGCATCATTGATTTTCAGGTGGCAGCCACTTCCTTTGCCACAAAATTTGGCAAATTTCGGTCGGTAGCCGAAGTTTTTGGGCTGTTTTCTCATTGAAACCTTTCATGATTTGCCAACTTTCGATAAGATTCCCTGGGAATTGCTGACAAAACTAAATTAAAGATGAACTGATTGAAAAATGATTTTTTTTTTATTTTCATTTGCCTTCTAGCTTTTCCAAAGGTTCGAATTTTCCAAGTCCAATCAAGAAAGATGGTTCTATCAAAAAGTGTTTTAGGTTTATTCAAGTATTCCCCATCGTTCTCTAGATGAAAGCGGTTTGTGAGAAAAAAATATTTTTCCACTTTTCCAGCCCGTTTTTTTGCAAATTCTTCTTTGCATTTCTGCATGGTGTCGCCTGAACTCAACGTTCAACTGAACCTTCTTCACTGTTTGTGGGCGCATAATTCCACTTTTCCTACCGAACCAACTTTTCGGTTAACATTTAATGTTTGTTTGAACCGCTTAATAAATGTGCAATTTTTCAGTCGCTCTACAATGGATTTTCATGAAAATTTCGCATTATCAATTCACACACTTCTAATTCAGATGCAATTTCTCTACTCAAACATCTGCGCAGTTCGATGCTTAACATGGCAAAATCATTTAGAGGCTCTAAGGAAGAGCCTCATATGACTGGAATTTTGGTTTTTTTGATTTTGTCAAGAGTTAGGACGGTTTTTGTGACTCAGTCCTTATGCGTTGAACCCAGGAATTTTCATTGTAGATACATTTTGGCTAATCAGACAGAAATTATTTTTGCCGCATAACGTCTTTTCGTCTCAGGCCCCGTTCAGGATCACAGGATTGGCGCAAATCAATTAGGATTATTTTCGCCGTTAAGGTAAAAGCAATGTGGGAAACAGTGTGACAAAAGCGATCGTCAACACGAAACCGTGCGATCGAAAAAAGGAAAACAAACACACCGAGAGCCGGGCGTTGCGCGCATAAAACAGAAGGAGGCAATAAAATCATATCCATGTAGCATATTTTCCTCGCATATTGAGTTACACCCCCCGAACAACACAATAAATAAATCTGTAATATAATATGCACCCCCGTACCATGGGAACTCTATCGGATTATATGCGGTTTACATGGATTAGCCCTGGCTTTTTAACGCAAGCCCATATTGAATGTGTAAAAAGATATTAAATGAGACTGATTTATTTAGCGCGTGCTCATCATTACGGTGTTTGCTGAGGAATCACGCTGTTTATTTTTCTCACAAGGATGAAAGTGGCTTCGAAGGCTCATTAACGCATCACTTTGGGTTGGTTCATTTATGCCCGGTTTCTGGTAGATTACCCTTATTGGTTCGATAACTATCGGTCCGCTAAAGTTGTAGGTTCTATAACTTATAACTCACACAAAGCTAGTGGTCCATAGCTGTCGAGTATAGGAAAAGCCATATAACGAAGAAGAAGAGACGGGTTAGAGTGACTTGCTTTGTCTCGTGTTAACAGTCTGTGGTGTTATCCATTTGCTTAAATGCAAACATTTTTTATTATGTAATACATAGATGGATATAAAATATATTACAGCCAACTCTAACAAACCAAATTACAGGATTTACATGTTAAGTAAAAAATCTTATTACTGCTCTTCGGACTGCAGAACCACCTTCATTTTCTTCTTCAAAAATGTCATTTACGTCCGCGTTGCAGTTTATTTCTTCAAAGTCTTCAACATCATTCCTCCTAATGGCTATGTTGTGAAGCACTGCAGTAGCTACTCATATCGGTAATGTCAGTTCTTCAACACAAGACACCAAACGTTCGTTCAACCGTATTTCTAGTTGCAATATGTGCAGTGTTGTATTGCATTTCTTGTGGTAACATAGGATTTAAGAGGGGAGTTAATAAATAATCCGTGCAGGGATAAGCACTATCACCTAGTAAATACGAATTTTTAAACATTCCTTGTTCCAATTGGGTTGAAATGAGTGATGCATTAAATATTGTACTGTCATTTGTAGAACCAGGCCATCGTGCAACAATGTTTCGTATACATAATTTTGCATCACAAATGGCCTGTACATTGACAGAAAAATATCCCTTTCTATTTCTATACAGTTCTGCATTGTTTCCTCCTGGTTATTGTATTGGAACGTGAGATCCATCAATGCAGCCCAATACATTTGGAAATCCAATTTTACTTGCCTTATTTCTTGATCAGAAGTTGGCATTGTTATGAAATGCATAAAACCTTATATATATATTATAAAAACAGATAAACTATGGTTTCTCTGTGTCACTGGCTGAATTTGATCCTTAAGTAGCTCTTCTAAGTAGTGAACAACGTTTTTGGTTAAACGAAAACGATCTCGGAATTCATCTTCGCTGAATTTCACAAAATGATCATTCCGTGCTCGAAAATGGCGAGTTATTTCATAACTGAGAACTTTGTACATACTTTCCTGACAATTCCTGGACTTCAGTCATTTATTGTCTATTTATCAATTAAAATACGTTTCGGTGTTTTCCACCATCATCAGTTTCTCTAAAATAACATATAGCAAAAAAAATATTTGATTAATTTAAAAAACAATTACAGTTCGTCAACAGCTTCATCATATCACACACTAAAATAGATCACAATTGCAACACTTTAAAACATTCTAAGATTAATTAGGCCTAACAGGTGATTAGTCAGGACAATCAATTCTGGGATCAGGGACAGATTTTACTGGGTAAACATCTTCGCTGGAATCTCACAAAACCCAGAACACCAGCTCTATTATGTACAATTGGATGTGATGTAGTTGTGCTGAAACCCTTAAAATCTCCAGCAGAAATTTGCATGCATTATGTGACATAAAACCGCAAAGCACCGAGAAGTTGGCTTATCGGCGACACAACTTCAGACAGGACAGACAAAGTACATAAGTAACATTAAAATATTCGTAGACTTCTTCGAAAATTAAGTTATAAACTGGCCTACGTGCCATTTCTATTTTATTATTTTTCGGTCGACCGACAACAACAATTCTTTACACAGTGAGGTTCGATCAAGTCTTTAAACGGCGTTTAAAGCTATAAACACCCAAAATCGGCCAGTTTGTTTCCTTAAACGCGTTTAAGCATAAACTAAGTTTAAGGTTCTGGTGAAATCCGTTTCGCGCGTCAAACTGAGCGTCAGACGTTAAACTGGTTTAAGATCGCTTGATGAAAATGGGCCTTAGATCAAGTCTTTAAACGGCGTTTAAAGCTATAAACCCCTAAAATCGGCCAGTTCGTTTCTTTAAACGCGTTTAAGCACAAACTAAGTTTAAGGTTCTGGTGAAATCCGTTTCGCGCGACAAACTAAGTTTCAGACGTTAAACTGGTTTAAGATCGCTTGATAAAAATGGGCCTTAGGTCAAGTCTTTAAACGGCGTTTAAAGCTATAAACCCCCAAAATCGGCCAGTTCGTTTCTTTAAGCGCGTTTAAGCACAAACTAAGTTTAAGCTTCTGGTGAAAACCGTTTCGCGCGTCAAACCGAGTTTCAGACGTTAAACTGGTTTAAGATCGCTTGATGAAAATGGGCCTTAGATCAAGTCTTTAAACGGCGTTTAAAGCTATAAACGCCCAAAATCGGCCAGTTTGTTTCTATAAACGCGTTTAAGCACAAACTAAGTTTAAGGTTCTGGTGAAATCCGTTTCGCGCGTCAAACTGAGTTTCAGACGTTAAACTGGTTTAAGATCGCTTGATGAAAATGGGCCTTAGATCAAGTCTTTAAACGGCGTTTAAAGCTATAAACGCCCAAAGTCGGCCAGTTCGTTTCTTTAAACGCGTTTAAGCACAAACTAAGTTTAAGGTTCTGGTGAAATCCGTTTCGCGCGTCAAACTGAGTTTCAGACGTTAAAC
>NW_026018715.1:14415903-14453350 GCF_020466585.1 Dendroctonus ponderosae
AGCACAACGTCTCGGTTGAATCATCGGCCCCAACCGCATCCATCCAGTGTGCAAACATCGAATTTATCATCGCGGGTATTTACATCGCATAACTATTGTTTACGAGGCTCGATTAAAAGATATCGCCCCGATGTAGGTAACAAGGATCGCCGTTAGCTTTTGGCATCATAATCCTTCATCTGTTCGTGCATCTCACTGGGCCCAGACCCACACATCGCCGACTGAATTGAGATGTATTAAAGAGAGAAGCGGACAATATGGCGGCGTCCGTGCAAATAAATAAAATGCGCGACTCTGCGTCTACGACACAGCCAAGACATAACTCCTTTCAGGCCGTTTCAGACAGAAGAATGGATCCGAGACACGAACTTGGTATAACAACCCAGAGCAACAATGATGAAGTGCATATTGTCCCACCGACCTGGGAAATAATTGAGCGCCTGCTGAATTATTGGTCTTAAATATTTAATATTTTATTTAGATCGGATGCTACAACTATATAAGATCCCTATCTGCAGCTCTATCTTCATTCCATGGGCCGTTCGGGGAGATTAGCGAGTCTCCTGCGTCAGCACCATATGCTAAGCAGTGCAGCGGACTTTATTTGCCTCCTATCAGCAAAGCTGAATCAAGGATGACTATCTGAAGGTTTTTTCCCAAAGAAGCTGAACTGGATGGCCCAAAAACCACCTTCTCCTAGAAGAAATTGTAGGCAAACACCTGTTTGGCAGCAGCTTGCTTCGACCAGACCACACATTTTCCCGAAAATTCCCGCTTGACTATGTAAACCAACTCAGCGTAATTTATGGCGAAAAGCAGAAAACGGGCTGAAATAAAACGGCTTAATCTTCGCCTTTTTTCCGTAATTGTCTCTGTAATTGCTAGATGACGACAGGAAAAGATTAACCCATTGTTTTCGGTATTCCAGTGGGGAAAATTAATGGCGGGCAATTTTGGCTCGTTTGTTCTTGTAAATAAAACTGAGCTTATGTTGTATTTAGTTTTCCATTGTCTGGCAGTCGCCCTGATTTATGATAATTAACAGTGCGCTAAGGAAATAACGCCAGTTAATTTTCGCAATTTGAGCCTTCGAAAGCGACCAAACATCAATTAATTTTTGTGTTATTTATTTCCGTATTTTTCCGACAAAAATTACTGAGCAGCTGACTGGAGGGTCGGGTCGACAGTCCGCGACAAGAATGGGCCCCATAATTGGACCCCTGCAGGGCACCCCTGATCCCAAAAACCAAACAGTGACAGTCCACCGATTAAACAGTCGTTTTTCCTGGAAGGTGCCCGTTTACCGAGATTTTACGAGGTTTCTTAATTATTTAATTAGCTGTTTTCTTACTGGCCAACTGCCGCCATAATTTCTATTTTGTATTTCTTTATAATTGACGTTTTATTATGGGTACTGGAAACGCAGGTAGAAAATATCCTCGACAATCAAATTAAATCAAACACTGCAAATCCTACACTTTTTGATGTCGAAATTTACTTGACTTCCTTGAAGAAGAATATGAAGAACTCCAAAACCGAAGAGGATTCTGATAGAAGAATCAAGTTTGCACAAATCTGTTGCAAACATAGAGTTTGAAGGTCGAAAAGACGATTTTTCAGGCCAAATGTTATCAATGTTTTCTTTGTGGATTTCAGGTAGAATTTCTTTTTGGAAAAACAGCTTTTTGCATGAAACTAGTGGGTTTTTAGGCCGTCGTAAAATGGAATTTCTTCCTGACGTTGAACACTTTTGTGTAAGCGTTCAAGCAAGCCACTGCAGAGGATGCAAGCCACTCGTGCTTGCGAAACGTCAGGAAGAAATTCCATTTTACGACGGCCTGAAAACCCCACTAGTTTCAAGAAATGGCCTCGAAAGTGTATCAGCTTTTTGTATGTAGAAATGTTCGATTTTCCATAAACTGCTCTTTCCACTTTGATCTCTTCCGACAAGGCCGGGAAGAGTCCCACGTTTTCTTCTCTGCAAAAGTGAAATGACGTGGCTTAAAGCCATCATCACTGAACCCCACTAAACGAACGTTAAACATCCTGTTACGATCCGGATCTGTGTTAATGACTTGTTTGTTTGGATTAGTGTTTCTGTATTCATTCATCGGGAAATTTCATTGGGGATTTTTTCGGTTGCCCAGCGCGCCGTAATTAAGCCGCTCACAAATTACCTGTGCGATCTTCAAAGGACGTAGGAAATTAACAAATCCATTGACTAATCGTCACTTGCCTAAGTAGCGACTAAAATTAAATTGCTCTGAACCGTGCGTCATCAATCATCGACGTGCGGCAGAAAGGCCATTGTTGCACCATCATTGTTCTAAAAACAAATTTATATTCGACTTTTCACTAGTTACAGTCCTAATCAGTGGTTAGGAGCTCCGGAGGGTTGATTGACCTGGCTGTTTATACGGCCCTAACTAAATTCTAATTGAATAATCATARTGTTTAGTTTAAATAYAGTTTKTTTCTTTGAAGTTGAAAAATTGGGTCTYMTACACGTTAACGCATKGCATTTTTCATTTTTCAAAATAGTAGAAATGTTGAAAAGTGCATGACAAATTAATATTCGGACGTGTATTTGATTGGCCAGGAAAATCAATATTACGCATGCATCTGCTACTAAACTAAGTGTGTTTAGGTTAGTATCTGTCGGTTTGAGTTGGATGAGTTTCACACTTTCACATAAAAGAATGGGAAAATAACGCCTGGTTGCAACAGATAAAAACATACGATAAATTATTATTTCTCAAAACAGCAAGACAAATCAATGCAAAAAGCTCAGGGCGACCCCCCATTATTTCCTGAAAGGGAACGTTGTGTACTTGAAAAGATGCCCAGCTTCAACAGAAGACGATAAAATGACAAAATCAAGCTCAGTGGATGCAGGAAGCAACTTTAAATGTATGTTCAATGTGCGAATCTACTGGTGGAAAATGGAGGATAGCTCGCCAGCTTGTAAAAAGCTCGTTTGAATCATCTCTAATCTAAAATCTTTTAGCTTGAACTGAGTGTAGTTTGAAGTTTTATGGATTCTTTATATTTCCCTCTCTTTGCTTTGCTGATTTCAAGGATCTAAGCTAAATTTTCTTAACCATTAAAAACTCTCAATTTTTACGTTTAGAGCGCTCTGAGCCATTACACGCGCGCGGTGAGTTACTGTGTCGGTGCATTAACCCAATTGGGTTGACGCGTCAACCAATTTAAACATCTTTGCGCCAACTCCTGAAAATTAACTGAGGTGATGTTACATGTTATTAAAGTTGGCCTTAACATAGTGGTATTAAGTGCTCCCGAATCTTTTTTTGCATTGATTGCAAACATTTTCGGTAATTTGCTGCAGACAAAAATCAGAATAAAAAATGTTTTCCATTATGCTGCGCAAAGGGATCATGAATTCATTTTTGAGTAGAAAAAACAAAAAACACGATGTTTACAGTAGGTAAATTTAAACGGTTTATTTTCTACTCATTGAACATCATCCGAACAAACAGTGGTTAGGGTTCGTAGTTGGACGTTGTTCATTCTTCAAATCCATCATGGACTAAAGAGGAACATTTAAAGGCGATTCAGATAGATAATTAGAGCCCACGAGCGATGATGTATTAGCTACTGTGTATAAGCAATAAGCCGGCCATCATTTAATCAATCTCAATTTAGCCAGTTGGCCGGAAAATTTCTGGATTACTGGCCGGCATAAATTACGTGTTCAGCTTATATTGGGCCCAAGATGTGTAAATCGCCGAGCGAACCATAATTTACGTCCTGGGGTCTCATTGACAACATGAAAATCGTCTACAATATTTAAATCGGCCGCTTATCGGGCCTCGGTATCGGAAAGTGTGTAGTTTTGGTAGCCGCTCAACAAAAGATGATAATTTACTTATATCAAGCGGCTACTTCGTATTATTCTCTTTTTCGTTTGGGGACGTTGGCGATGTCATCCGGTAAACAAATGGTTGTCCAACGGCTCAAGATCCTTTATCTTGCCTATGTTGTCGAAATAGGAAACACCGCGATCGGCTCTCGATAAAATAATAAAGACCCGTGTTTAATGTCAAGATTGGATATTAATTTTGTTTTTCTGCCATTCTTTTGTTTGAAAACTGGAAAAAAATCGCGGCTGGTCTGAATCACTTTCGGTATGAATTACAAAACGCACCCCGCCTGCTGATTATCCACGTCCCTCTATCTAAACGTCGTCACGTGATATGCACGTGCGGATTAGGAACAAAAGGCTGGCGTTATGTTTAAATAGCATGATTGATGAATGTCTTAACGGAAGCGCCCCTAATTTTCGCTTTAATACCTGATTTATCCGTTGCAGTATTGATAAGAAATCGCTAGAGCGCATGAAGAATCAATCAAGTAGCCAAGTAGGAAAGCGTGAAAAGAGCAAAAATCTGAAGAACACGAGGAAACAAGAGTGAAGCGAGCACCTAATCCAATTGACGTAGACTCGTTAAAATTTGAAAAGCCAGTAGCTGGCTGATTCCGATCCGATTACGTTCAGCTTTTGCAAACAAGGAGTTGAAAAATAATTCCCCATTATTGAGCTAACAAAGGGGGATAATTCTTATCTCTGTGTCAGTCGAGAGGATAAAAGCGCGGATTATAATGCATCAATTGTTAAGATACAACAAACAGAATTGATCTAAATGTGCGATCTAAACATGATCGTCCCCTAAGTGAGGGTAGCTAACGTTCAATTATTGACGTTATCGCCCCCCTTTTGACGCCCGTATCGCTCAGTCCGCCTTTTCATTTAAGTCCATTCTCCTCTGATCGACGCCGATTTTACATCGACAAATTCACCAAAAATAAATATCCATTCTTCCAGCCAGATCGATCCTTAATAGGCTGCGTCAGTTAACTGAAAATTGGGAAAATGTAGCGAGCGAGAGGGTTTCGCACAGGAGGAAAGAGAGCGATGAAACTGCGACAATAACCAACCATAATTGGTTCGTTTTAATTTACGCGATGGTGGGGAAAACAATTAACCTGGCCTTTATAGCTTTAATTACTTCATTATCGTGCCTTTATCAGCCCTGGCTGGTGAATACAGTTTGTTCAAACGTATACAGGGTGTAAAGGGCAGTTTTCCGTACCCCAAATAATCTGCAGAAAAATATCTGGACTGGATGAGTTCGACTGCTACGCAAAGGCAAACTAAAGGCCAGTCTGGATCAGAAGTAGACTCACCTGCGGGTTGAGCCCATGTTCTAGATAAAGCTAACAGTTTGGCGCAGATAATTTATTTTCTGAGCAATTCGTTCAGTCATAGAAGCACCAACAAAACTCACTCAGTCATCGACTTCAAAACGCAAGCAAGAAGAAGGAAGAAGCTTTAGAATTCCGCACCAAACTCAGCAGAAGACAAGGTTGAGGTTTTACCGAGCAGAAACGATCTGCCTCTGCGGAAGAACGAAAAAGACACAAAAACATATGAGTGGACAGAAAAACCAGAATATCGCAGCGGCGAATAAAAAATGTAATCGAAAAAAACCATTGAGAAAGACCCACAATGGTAGACATCAAAACAACCAAAAACACATGGACAATGATTATATCGAAACAATGGAAAAAAAGTATATGGAAGGATACGACAACACAAGGCTAAGCAAAGGTGGAGATCACATGTTCAAGAGAGGGTCACATCACGGTAAAACATAAAAATATAAAATGTCCATCCGGATGGGCTGATTTGTCGCCTTTGGACTTCTTATAATGGTGTCATTTAAGCTGAGAATGATATGAATGAGCAATTATTTTCAAAAATTTTGAACTATGCGGATGAAGCACGATCTCCCTTCAAACTTGACGAAGTTGCACATTATTTCATGAGAAACTGGGTTAGCTAAAAGAAGTCTTATCAAAATAAGATTTATTGTTGTTATCTGAAAGACGAAAGGTCAGACGGACAAGCTTTCTATATCTTCTTGGAAACTTTTAGTGTTTTGGGCTGAAGAATTCAACTAAGTTGAACCTTCACTCCTTCAGTTAGTGTTTAGTAAAAGAGACGAAAGTTAGGGAGATTTTTCAACGAAAAAAGTGCCTAAACCGGAGATAATTCATGAAATGGACGAGAAACAAAATATGCAAACATCATAAAAGCGCCAAGCTCTAAACGATAAATGAAGAACAGTCGTGCCGACTCACAAATGCTTCCTGATGTGTTCGGCTCAGAGTATCATTCGATTCTCATCTTTCTTGGGTCTCAGTCAAAGTGCGAAGTAAAAATTTTGAACATCGTTTATTTCATTACGTTTCGGCGAGACAACAGCGCCATCATCAGATTTAAAATTTACACAAACTCATAATTGGTAAACATTAACGTTCTTTTAGGTCTTTGCCGTCTTGAAACCTTAAATTTGTCTGTAATGTAATGACAAATTTAAGGTTTCAAAAAGGCAAAGACGTAAAAGATCGTTAATGTTTACCAATTATGAGTTTATCAAAAGAGATAGACTTTCCATTCCTTCAAACTAATGGGTTTTTCGGGTTTTTAGGCCGTCGTTCGGCAGAATTTCTTCTTGACGTTTCGCAAGCACGAGTGGCTTGCATCTTCAGAAGTGGTTTGCTTGAACGCTTACACTGTTCTCATCAGAATCCGTTCAGTTCTTCCGCAGAAGAAATTCTACCGAACGACGGCCTAAAAACCCGAAAAACCCATTAGTTTCAATTTTGAGTTTGTGCAAATTTTAAATCTAATGATGGCGCTGTTTTTTACTTCACACTTTGACTGAGACCCAGGAAAGATGACAATATAATAACAATTACAAGCAGCGAGGAAAATAAATCAGAATAAAGTATCGTTAGGGGATTGCCCTCCTTGGTAGAAGAGGGAGAAAATATAAAAGTTCCTGCCCGATTTTCGGATTTATCTCCATTAGACTTGTTCCTATGGGAGTATTAAGGAGAGGCTAGTGACTAGAACTCTTTTAACACGGGCCCGATTTCGTCTAAGAAAAAATCGTTCTAAAGCGAGTGATTTTGTCCAAAAAAATAGAAATGTTGTAAACAAGGAGTTCGAAGGTCTAAAAGACGATTTTTCTAGGCTGGGTTTTCAATGTTTTCCTTGTGGATTTAAGGTCGCTTTTTTTTTGGAAAAACAGATTTTTCTGTCTAGAAATTTTCTGTATTATTATCACTCCTTCAGGTCATGAAGGAGTGAAGTCGATTCCTAATATAAAAGACCGAAAGTCTCAACAACTCAAGTTAATAAACTGGCCATCGAACGACTGGTCGGCTCTCCGGATTTATCTCCACTGGACTGAAATTTTTTAAGAATAAATCTGGTACTGATGATTTTGGTGTTTTTAAATGGATGGGTCGTGATATCCCTAGATGGCATTAGAGGGTGAACCTGGACAAGATTTATGTGTATGTTTGGAAGCTTTTCATGTAGTTTCAAGTCGATCGTTCGCTCCTAAATTTTTCTAGTTTTCCAAAAGACGCAAAAATTTCTCAACAACTTCAGCAACAAAGGTTAAAAAACTGGCCTTAGAACGACCGGTCGGTTTCCCCGATTTGTCTCCCCTAGACTGGCGTTTTTTAAGTATAAATCTACTGATGATTTTCAGGTTTAAATGGACGAGTCGTAATATCCGGAGAAGGCATTAGAGGATGTAAAGGATGAAATTGTGTAATTCCGCATAAAACGATGAAATAGACCGTAAAAGAGAAAACTAATTCGCGAGACGACATCAAAATGAATCTTCATTAGCGTGCCCATTTGGCAGGGACAAAAACATGTCGACACACCTAACACAAAGCGGCAGCAACTTCCCCGTACATTAACAAATAATATGAAATAAATGTAGCAAAACGGCGAATTTCGTCTCTCATCGTGTAAGTTGGCCTTGTTATCTCTCGGGCAATTTACCATTCCCGTATTCAGATTATGCCTCTATATAATCACTACACCATTGTTAGGGGGGGCGGCCATTTTAATTTCTAGTAAAAACAACATGGCGCCCTTGCCAGGCAATTAAAACAGATGATAGGCGATAATAGCGTTAATTAATTCTCCTTTCTCTGTCGGGAGCTAATGTGCAAATTAAACTGTTACACAGACCGGGGATCGTTCACAATTACCATTCTCCTCATTCTGCTTCTCTCCCTCTTCTGCTGTTGCCGGGAGATTGGCGATGCGGACTAACTTGTCCAATCCAATGGGTAAATTGACTTTCATTTTGTAACGAAAAACTCACTCAAAACCTAAATTTTGCCAAAAAACTAGCGCAGTTATTTCGGCCGGTTTCCCCTCGAATCGATCGACCAGAAATAATGCCTTAAGCGAACAGAAATTTCGGAAAAACATTTCCGATAAAATTACGTATTTGGCACTGTTGGTGGAGAGAGTCGTAATCCGAAAACCGCTTGCCGGCGCTCAGACTTCCGGAAAAATTCCGCCCGACCGGATATTGGAAATGCGATATTTATTAGATTTTTAGCGGCACGAATTTCCTACCAAATATCGCCAATGCTGTCCAATAAAGGGATTTTCTCCATTACGCCAAAGGGTTATTAATTTTGGCGATTTGGCGTTCGAACCGCTCGGTTTCGGATTACAAATTGAACGCAATCTGTAGCACAAAACAAACAACACAGACGTTAAACGCCGATCGATAAATCCAAACAATTTGAAAATTTGCGATTCGAAGTTCCGCCCGTTTTACTCCAAACATGTTTGTGCCCCTGCAATCACCTTCTTAATAGCAGCATCTCGTATTCAGTTAATTAACCGCCTGGGGAAGAGTATTGCTTTAATTAGCTCCAATTTCTGTGCCCTTTCTTGGTTTGGAACCCGCACAACTCTTGGTGCCTCAACTCCTGAACCCAAACGTCCCGTTGTTGCTAAGTTTTTGCTCCTCTGCTGTGCTGCTGGGGCATTTTCCATAATGGGGTACATTTTACGAAAGAAGCTTCAATCCAAGTCACAATTTGGCAAATTCTTGTTAACCTTGCCAAAAGCTAACTATCTGTTAATGGCAAAAAACACCGTTGCCGATTTGCATTTCCATCAAAAAATTTCATAGAGTGCTTTTTAATATTCAAAACTTTCATAACTTGAAGCAACGATCGAAGTTTTCTTGTCAAATGCTTAAATATTCCGGTAGGCTGCCAATCAAACATGGCACCATTTCAAAATAACACTCGTCAACAAAGTTTAAGCAACAAACGGCGGCAATTTGTTCAGCTTACTGACTTTCCCTTACGGTCTTTAAGTCTCCTCTCTAATCGCTTTTTCAAACTGAAGTAAAAGACGAAAAAATTAATTAAACTGGAGCATTTAATGAAGTTTTTTGTGTGTTCTATTAAAATCCGGACGCGTAATCTCAGGGCAATTTAATATGGGGTGCCGACAATGACATTGTTGAGCCGAAATCGACTTAAAGCAAAGGAGAAAAGCAGTTATCGGCCGCCGGCTAAACTGCGAGGGTCGCTTATCCCACTAGGGCCGTAATTGCTATATTAGTTTTGCGGTCGTTATGAACCCGGCAGGGGGCCAAACGATAATGTCCAGGCATGCGTATAGTGGGTTTTTCTACATGCCCGGGGTCAAATTTACATGCTGTCGCTACAAGACATTTAACCAGATACTTTTTGACTGGAGTCTTTAATAATCGCCAACTTACCAACCAGGTTGAGGACATTCTGCTCAGCTAGAAGGCAACAGCTGCTTGCAATTGAACAGAAAAAAGTGAACTTTCATGGGGCTTAAACTCGACTAAGCTTGAGCAAAAATTGCGTAGTGTTCAGCTCCTCCTCGACCTGCCCCATTTACAAATTTAAACATCAAAAAAGCCACAGGCAAATTTAAACAGGTAACAGGAAAGAGCTTTTGAATGACTTGGCGCATTAGTGAATGACTTTGAAAAAGAAACACGAGAGCCACTCGAAATTTAGACCGATGAATGAGCCAACCGAAAATAACCGGTCGTTAACTGGTTTACTAATTGAAGCTCAAGTATCCACAAGAGCGGCTTGAAGCCGGCGATATTTGGGGAAATCAAACAACCAATTCACGCCTTATTCAATATAATCAATCATCACTATGCAAACCTATTCTTCTAAGGCGATTCTTAACAAACAGCTGCATCATTTTACACAATAAATAATTCAATTTGCACAATTGCTCTATTTCGCTTCGCTCTCGCCTACAACTAGTCTCTAATTAAAATACAAATATCGTCGGTTTTTACATATTTTACAGACTATTTACACCCAAATGCCCTACAAAGTTCCTGCGGCCTGTTGCAGGCAGTTGGCAATTGTATCATTATTTACAGTAGATAATCTTGCAATAAATGCACGAAGTGTTTGTGAACATGTACGGAATGGAAGGAGGATGCAGGCAAAAACAACTAAGGAAAAGGAAAATAAAGACTAAGAAAAGAGACGCACAGACAAAGCGACACACCAGTGAAGGAAACTGTGGCGCCAAAAGGCCCTTCAACGGATAACCGACTGTTATTATTCAATCTTTTGGGGAAACGTGACTAATTAAAAACTAATGGGTGAAGGTTCTAAATGTAACACCATCAATAACATGACCTTGCTCCTAGACGTTTCGTCTCGATAAGCGCACATCATTTACGCCGATAAGAAAAATAGTTAATTTGTCTTTGGAGCGAGCACAAAACACTCGACAATTAATGGGCTATCAGTGTGTCACATTTAAATTTAGTAACACCATTAAAATAAATTATTTTTAATTACAATTTTAATGTATCCATACACGATATAAATAATGCTGCCGGGTCCAGTCGGTTCGCAACGGGGATATTTATTATTTTGCATATAGTCCAATCAGATTGCCAAACTGCAAAAACATCGGGTTATCATTTGGCCAATTGGATGCCGACAAAGAGTCTAATGAGCTTCATTTGGCCATTTAGTTTGCAAAGGTCACCAAGATCGTAGGCTGGTTTCCATCACGCAGGTGGAATACCCACAAACAACCGGAGCAAAGTGCTATCAAACAGCGAATATTATTAATGCTCCAAATAGGGAACGAGATTGGACTCCTTAACATGCAAAACAGAGCAATTAAATTAATATTTCTCGTGTCGTTGGTGTCAAATATTAATTATTACGAGTGTAAAGATCACATTGTATGTGGCAAACGGCCGGAGGTCATCGCCTATCAGTCGTGCTATTTTTCTTAAATTAATTAGGGGATATCGAAGAAATGCTGGATGGTAAAAGAGTGTCGATTGAAAGCGCCGCCGCTATCAATTGTGTTAATTATTCAGCCGGTTGTCCGCAAAGGACATTATGTAAAAAAGGTGCATTATTTTCGCACGTTGTGAGCAAAGATCACGAACGACGCATCTCTTAATCGTCCCCGATTTTCCAGTATTTGTTGAAATTCCAGCCCAATTGGGCTGCAATTGCATGATTGAATCAGACGGCGGAAGAACCCGAAAAATTGGGAAAGAGATGAAGCAAGCAAAAGTGGCGAGGTGTGAAGAATGGACAATCTGCACCTGTAACTAAAGATAGAGGCTTCATTTACTAGACCATTAAAAATACTTTATAGATCTTTATGCTCATTAATTTCGCAAAGCAAGTACTTCATTTCTCTATAAACTGCCACGTGATGTTCGGTAATTATAATTTAAGGCTTTTTTAATTGGCTGTAAAGTTAGCCGGTGTTTTCCTGCGTTTATTTTCTGCGCGCCAAAGATTTATTAGATTGCTCTTAGCGGGGTTAAAAGCTTGTTTAAAATTAAGTTAAGCACATGTGTCATGTAATTATTTCTGTTTGACTGTTCGCTTTGAATGTACGTCTTTTTGCCAATTTAATTCACTGTCGCTCCGAAGCGACAAGCCGACTATTAAGCCGACACGGAAAAAATAAAACCTCGTCCTTCCATAGTGTACATGTGTGTTAGCAGCGACTCTTAACCTGCCCTGAAAAATGTACCTCAAACACACGGGAGGCACTTTTTAGAGGGACATGTGAGGACTGGGTGTTCGCACTGTGCCAAGTTGTGACGGCAAATGAGGCGCAGGCGGCGGGGGCGGCTGAGCCAAGAGCCCAAGGGGCGGCATGGGCGGTCGCCCTCCTAGCAACGAGGCCAAAGGGTGCGCTCCTGCTGCAAAATAGCCCTGCAGGGCCGGATGAGGGTACAGGGGATGGGGGTGTCGAGACAGCGATGCCATTTTCAGCTTTTCAAGTTCGGCTTCTTGCAGTCGCTTCGCTTTGGCGCGCCGATTTTGAAACCAGATTTTCACCTGCAACACCAACAAACATCACTAAGAATCTACGAAAATTTTTCCAAATTTTCTACTGATTCTCAAACGTTTTTTCCTCTATTGATCCTGATGGCCCTTTTTTACCTAAGGCTGATTTTTCGTCGGTTAGTGGTATTTTTTCCTAGCAAATTTGGCCTAATTTTGAAAACGTGCGCAATTTTTACTAAAAACCATCAGTCAGAACTAAACATTTGCGACATTTGGAATGCAGAAAACCTTCTGAGTCGTTTTTTCAAACCTTTGTGGCAAACCGATGAAAGTACTTTTAAACTTAAATTTCTCATCTCATCTGGCTATTTGCACAAGCACCGTTTGCTATGGAAAATGCCCCAAAAAACTTCGCAAAAAACAACTTTCGAAAATCACCAATCAAATGAAATTAACAGAAGAGATAGACATTTGAGGCCATTCCTTGAAGCTAATGGGTTTTTCGGGTTTTTAGGCCGTCGTTCGGTAGAATTTCTTCCTGACGTTTCGCAAGCACGAGTGGCTTGCATCTTCAGAAGTGGTTTGCTTGAACGCTTACACTGTTCTCATCAGAACCCGCTCAGTTCTGCGGAAGAACTGAGCGGGTTCTTCCCATTCTAGATTGGACTTTGTGCAACGAAATACATACAAAAAATACTCTACTTCGGCTTCAAAATAAATAATTAATATGATTTAAATGTTAGAAACCGCTTTCGCTCATAGGAAGAGTTAATCCGAAATAATCAATTTCCCATGAGTCCAATGACCAATCCAACTGTCTCAAATCAAACAAGACTTACTTTGCAATAAAGCGTGTACATTAATCAAGGATTTATGGCATAATTTCACTCTGGAATATTAAGTATGGGCAAGGCGATAAAACACTAAAGTATCAGTTTGTACCCTCACGAAGATGGTGCAAATGTGACAAATATAAAAAGAAAATATTGGCTTACTCAGCAGCTGCAAGAGTGCCAAACATTGGTAAAGCAAATAGAGCAAACTAACGATTAAACGAACAAAAATTAGACAAACAAGGCCTGAAAAACCCTTGACTGGTCGACCATTACTGATCGAAATTCTAGGCTTAGAAAACAAGCTTAAATATCTTAAATGGACAAAGGATATTTTAGCTTTTTCGCTACATCTTTCAAGAGTGAAATACCGATAAAATTCTTGTGTTTGGAAGCCAAAAAAAATTGTGAACAAAATTGGATTACTTAAATAGAAACGCCAAAAAGTGAAAGAAAATTGTTTGCAACATATACCAAACCCAACACGACACATAAGTAATGTGAGGAACAAATTAATGAGAATTAAACTGAAACAAATTGAAATGGCAAAAGACAAGAGAAACTGCTTAGAAGGATAATAAATTGACTAATCAAAGGGGGCATTTCAATGCATATAATCCCTTAAAAACGGCGGAAAATCACAATTCAGAACATCGAAGTTGCACCTACAACTTTTTAATATAAGCGGCGACGTCGCATCGGGTTATGGAGCAAATTTTTAGGAAAAGTAGTGGGAAACTCATTCTTAGGAAGAATTGAACATGCAAGCTGGGTTGCCAAATGTAGAGCTTTTCCGAACCTGTAGGCCAGTTTGCAATGGTTGCAATGTGAACCCTTGAAAATATCAGCAACTTGGGGAAAATTGAGCAGATAATTAAAAGAACGAGTGGCTGTAAAAAATTAAAAAACTGTTTCAAGAAAATCTCACGCTCAAAAATGCTTTTGAAGAAAGTTGCTCAAAGAAGAGCCCTTAGAAGAAAATTGGAAGGACTCTTCAGCCAGACCTAAGTAATCAATTTATTGAAGACAAATTCGTTTTAACAAAAAGTAACACAGTTCAATCAAGAAAACCCCCAAGTGATTAACCCTCTATGTTACCTACCTGTGTTTCCGTTAGACGCAAAGAGCTGGAAAACTCGGCTCTTTCAGCAATACTCAAGTATTGCTTATCCCGAAATTTCTTCTCCAGCGCCAGAAGTTGTTGAGTGGTAAATGGTGTGCGCGGTTTCCTGTTGGGTTTGTGTTTCCGCAGGTTGCATTTCAGCTTCGGGGCTTCTCCATTCGAATCGACTGCAACAATGAACGCAAACCTGTTTAACAAATTTGCCGATTTAAACAAATCAGTGTGACTAATTAGCAGCTTAATTCATCGGCTCTAATTGAATGATTGCTGAATCATTAATTCCTATCGATCCAAAATGTGTTATGCTGTGCAGGCTCCATTCATAATTGCCACAAAGTTCAAGCGTTTATGAGCTGTGCTCGACTCATTGCCAACAAATTGCCCCTACAGCGCAATTTCCGCAAGTTGAAATGGCTTATAAGAAGCTCATTATATCGGATGTCGCTAATTATGGTCTTGTTTTGTTTATTTATGGCGCTGGAATGACATATGGGTTCATCAGCAATTATGTCCGGCTGTATGTTGTTTCACTGGGAAACATTTAAATGTTCCTATCCGTTTGCGACATTCACAAGACAGAGCTAATGGCTGCAATGGCAATGGAAAACCATCCAAAGTGAAGCGTATCAGTGTTAATATTAAATATTCAACAGCACTCTCGCACTGTAATAGAGCTGCTGGGCCCCGAGTGTATAATAAAAATAAATTGCCCACAAACACGCAACTTTATAAGACGCTTTTTATAATCTCCAGTTTAACGGCTTTTCCACGTAAGTGAGTAGTCCCATAAAAAATCCATAAACAAATAAGAAAATTAGTAAGGAATTAACAGGCCGATTCAACCGTATCTGCGTAACGAGCCGTAATCATCCAAGACAAATATCGGTGGACGTTTCTTTATCAGCGAGTTTCAACCGAAAAAATACCTTTGCAGGGAAGGATTGATTGTTTCTTTCAATCTTTCGGAGTCCAACTCCTCTTAAACCTCTCTTCACCCTCACAAACAAATTGCTGGGTTTCCCAGACTTCGACCACTTGGAGCCAAAGTTCTCGGGCATTCAACTTGGGGCTTTTGCTCAAGATGAAACCACCCGAAACACAAAAAGTGCTCCGGCCCTGCCCGGCCCTGCATAGAAGAGTTCATCCACAGCCCATTTAACTACCTGACTTTTCAATCTTTTAATGTACCTTTTATTCAAATGCGAATGTGTTAATTAATGTATTCCGAATGATCCGGGAGATTAGTTCAATTAAATCGAACGAGCTCCCGGTTTTAGACATTCCACCATCCGTATCGACCTCAAAGACACCAATTACACCAAATTGGAGAGGATAAATTATCGCCGAGATGCCAAAAACAAGCACCTGGATAATTAAGGCGGTAATTATTTCTTCAAATCCATTATTGATGAATTCGGTACGTATGAAAACCGTCGTTTTCATGCGGCTGACGGTAAAAGTCGCCGGTATTCACGGTTTGAATGCAAATGCCCGACAAAAAGTTGCATTTGATAAGCCGTAAACATGAAATTGTCTCTAATACATCAGCAATTGACAAATGAGACGACAAATCAACGGCATAACTTAGTTTTTCTAGGCCCCGAGCGAGACAGCAATCAGCTGCGCATGCAAAAAAGTAATCAAACTAATGCAGAGATGCCCATCAATCCGAAATTGTATGCCAATAACTTGTCATGAAATTATGCGAAATAACGTATTCGGCAGGATTCCGAAAACATAAATCTAGCTGGCTTGTCGTGAATCACCGAAACAAAAGCGACTCCTGTCAAAGCTTACTCGAGTCAAATCTTTGAATTGAATTTAGATCCGTCAGGCTTTGCATGTCGTTGCTCCATTGTTTCGGATTTTGATGGATTTCCTCTCGATAAGACCGTAATTGGTCGAATTTATATAGACCGGGGTTAGTGGCTGATTTGAAAGGTAGATTATTGCTTTATTCAAATATATTCGCTTGGCAACACAACTTGCCATTTGCAGTTTGTCGTTGATTTGCACCTCACTGGCCAGTTCGCGTTAATAATTTGTCAAAAACGGCCAAGTTGAGTTTCTGATAACTCACCCGAAACAGTTCAGGCCATTCACGGTATTTAATTTTTCGGAAAAATTTGTCCAGCCACCCATTTGATGCCGAAGGAAGATTGGACGCACAGCTAATGGGCATTCAGAAAACCCGTGTATAAATAAGCTACTGTTTTCTAGCTAATTAGAGTTTAATTGCTTGCTTAATTAAAACTCGCGCTAATTAATTATTAACTCGAATCCTATTTAACCGGATCGGGTAATTAGAGGGCCGAGTATTCGGAGCAGTTCGGATGTATAATGACGGTTTTTAATTGCGCGATTTTTCGGGAGTCAACAACTGTTTATCTGATTAGAGACGAATCAACTGCTGTCACTCTGTTTTCTCTAATTGCTTCATTAGCCCAAGCGCATTTGATGCTTTTTTCAAATCCCTTCAAATGAGGGAATTTAGGCGGATTTGTCGAGATTAAGCCCAAAACACTAGGATTTCATTTAAATCCTTTGTGTTGTGAGTTTATTACATCTCTGCCAACATTTTTTTTTAATTCACTTTCTTACTTATTTACTGTATTTGTTATTATATTCTTATCTTTCCTGGGTCTCAGTCAAAGTGTGAACTAAAATTTTTGAATATCGTTTATTTCAACTTATAATTGGTAAACATTACGTTCTTTTAGGTCTTTGCTGCAATTGTATGTTTCAAACATATTCTTCCAAATGTGAAAGTTCGGGCATTTGGGAGAAAGATGAAGGCTAGAAGGGAAGCCCCTTCTAGCCTTTTGGAGGTTGAAAATTTCCAATAAAATCGACTAAGAAAACGACCGTTTGAGAGACGCTCTATCGAAACTGTTCTAGTGACTCTTTTCGCACACTTTTCACAGTTTCTGAGATATAAACCAAAATATCCCCAAAATCAATAAATCATCACAAAAGTACTTATCGATTTAAATGTTTTTTTGCTTCGGCCCTCTTGCCAAAAAGCAAACCTTGAAGTCCTATAGAATTTCTGGATGCCACCTCTAGAGGAAATGCGCTGCTTTCAGTGTGAAAAAACGCACTTCAAGATGAGGCGATTTGCCGTTTGAAACACGGATTATTCAAAAATTTGCCAAG
The DNA here is from genome assembly GCF_020466585.1 of Dendroctonus ponderosae. NCBI lineage: Eukaryota > Metazoa > Arthropoda > Insecta > Coleoptera > Curculionidae > Dendroctonus > Dendroctonus ponderosae. The sequence goes on from NW_026018715.1 coordinate 14,433,217, forward strand.
AAAAAACAAAGAATCTCCAAGACTTTCCATAATATCTCTCGGAAAAGACTGTACGCGGCTTTAAGTGAAGAAAAACTCACTTTTATAGACAATTTCTGGAAGTTTTCAGGACTTTTCAGGTACTAAGGCTAGTCGATGGCCCATGGGAAGCACGAGTTTTTCAAAAATTCGCCAAGAACAAAACAAAATCCCTGAATCATGCTGATAATATCACTCGAAAGCGAAAATCCGCTACTTTGAGTGACGAAAAACACACTTTTACAGTAAATTTGTTCGAGTTTCCAGGATTTTTTCCGTTACGAAGCCTAGGCGATAGGCCATTGGAAAACAAAAATTTCTTAAAAATTTCACAAGAAAAAGCCAAAAATGCCACAATCAGGCTCATAATATCGTTCGAAAATGCGCTCAGAAAAGTGTGGAAAAACGCACTTCAGTGGGAGTTTCCATGAATTTTTGAGTTACGAAGATGAGGCGATTGACCGTTGGTAAACACGAATTATTAAAAAAATTGCCAAGGAAAAACGAAAAATCTCCAAGACTTTCCATATTATTTCTCACAAGAGAAAATATGCAGCTTTAAGTGAGGAAAAACTCACTTTTATAGGCMGTATCTGGAAGTTTCCAGGGTTTTTCAGGTACYAAGGCTAGTCGATGGCCCATGGAAAACACGAGTTKTTCAAAAATTCGCCAAGAACAAAACWAAAATCCGTGAATCGTGCTCATAWCATCACTCGAAAGCGAKAATCCGCTACTTTGAGTGAGGAAAAACACRCTTTTACAGTAAATTTGTTMGAGTTTCCAGGATTTTTTCAGTTACGAACGCGAGGCGATTGGCCATTGGAAAACACAAATTTCTTAAAAATTTCACAAGAAAAAGCCAAAAATGCCACAATCGCGCTAATAAAAGTGTTGAAAAACGCACTTCAATGGGAGTTTCCAGGAATTTTTGAGTTACGAATATTGGCCGTTGGATACCGAATTACTAAAAAAATTGCCAAGGAAAAACGAAGAATCTCCAAAACTTTCCATGATATCTCTCGAAAAAAAAAGTACCTACGCGGCTTTAAGTGAGAAAAAACTCATTTTTAAGGGCAATTTCTAGAAGTTTCCAGGATTTTACAGGTACTAAGGCTAGTCGATTTCCCACGGGGAACATGAGTTTTTCTCTTGACAGAAAGCAAACCTTGAAGTCCTATAGAATTTTTGCATGCCACCTCTAATTGTTTCGACCCTTTCTGAGACAAACGCGCCGTTGAACTTGCGCCTTTTCCGAATTTGGCCTCTATTTCTCTACAGATTAGGAATTTCTGATAAAACCCAGGAAGTAAAACACAGCTCTTGCTTCAAGCCAGCGAAAAGGACCCAACGACTAATCGGAAATTTCGACCCGTTGCTCACATATAGACACTTTTACGTTGAAAGCCCCAAATCGCATCCACCTTTTTCCCGGTTAGAGACCAGCCAAAATTAGATGTGGAAACCGGAAACCGCCTCCAACACAACCCCGTGTTCCACGTTCATGCTAAAACAGCCAACAATTTGCTTAAGCCAATCTTGGCCAGTCCAGACCATGACTAAACCAAAAAAAAATCGCTGCAGGTGTCAATTTCGCGTTTATTCCGCCGCCTGCCGATTCAACGTTTGCAGACGCATAAATAAGACACTGAAAATAGGCAGAAATGCGGAATATTTATTCGCCTTTAATCGCTTCTAGCCCGGACAATTAACATGCCCTCTTTCCCCAACCATTTAGTCTTTATTGCATCGGCCGGCGGCCAAATATAAACCAAAAGTGCACGGGAAAAATAAAACGTGGAATAAATCGAGTTAAACTGTCGCTATAAGCAGCGATAAACTAATGGGCGATTATTCAAGACATCCCAGAACATCTGTCCCAGTCCAATAAAGAGCGGAAAAAAACGACAACATTGAAAACGAGTAAAAAATGATCACACATATCTCGACGTGTGTACACATTGAGTGGCGGCAGCACATAATTTGGGTGTCGGAAGTCAAGCAGCCACCTAAACGATCATTACTGGGTATTTATTGCCTAAGAAAATTCAAGAGGATTAATAACTATTTATCATGGGCAGACAGAAAGTGACTCGTCTTTAGACGCTCCCAACCGTCTGTGAATATTTCGGGGCTTCTAGCTCAGTGCCATTTGAGGGTTTTACATGCTCTTGCTCCTCTTAAGGCTGTAAAAGTGGTTTCCCAATAGAAAAAAACGTGGACTTCCAGGCACTTGTCCTGCCTTAGTGAGTGCCTGCCACATTTAGGCATAATCGCTGCTGGGGAAAAAAGTTGGACTTAATTAACCGTCTCCAGCCAAGAGTACCACCCATTTGCCCAATAAAACCGGACATTGCTCTATTATACAACACCCAGCTATTTGCTGCCTGTAATCTATCGGCAGCGGATTGTGCAATGGCGGAAGATCGTTTCGATTTTTTGCACGCTCTGTAGATGGAGGCGCAGTCGGGTTACTTCTAATCAATTAAACGTAATCGCTTTCGAGAAACCCGCCTCAAATTGAACTTCTGAGAATGGCCGACTATCGATTGATAACTAACTGTACAACAGCGCGAATCGCCTCTCCAACCAGGCATGTTTTACTCCATTTTTGTGATGCCGGCCCATTAGATAATAGTAGTTTTATACCACTCTCGATCGGGTAATTTTCCGATTTGGAATTTCCTAATGTCCAGCGAATTAATTTCCCGAGTTATTTTAATGTACTCCGGCGTTTTTTCTTCTTTCTTCGGCTTCAAGAACGGGCTCGACCATTTTGCAATAAAATTATCTGCTGGATTATTTGTTCGGCTCCGACATCTGCTCAAGCTGGCTGCAGATTACGCGAATTCCCCAACAATTACCAGAAAAGAAAAACTAGCGTTTACTACCAAGTGGATGTTGTTGCTATTTAGCTCCTCTAGTGAAGCAGCTTTTGAGACAAACCCTGCAGATCCTGCTCTTCATCAACTTGAGCAGATAGGAAGCTTTCGAAAGTCTCTGTTTCTTTATGGGCAAGAGGTGAAACTTCGGGTAATGGAGCCTCCATTGTCTCCAAAACTTGTTTCACTTTAGAACATTTACGTTTGTCGCCTCTTGCTAAACCCAACACTGGTAAACACGAATTTTTCAAAAATTTGTCAAGGACAAACCAAAAGTTTCTGAATGCGGCCCTTAACATCATCCCGAAGAGAAAATTGACTGCTTTAAGTGAAGAAAAACTCACTTGAATAGGAATTTGCTGGGGGTCTTCAGTTGCTAAGGCGAAGCGATTGGCCGTTAATATAGATAGACGAGTTTTTAAAAAAATTGTTCGGGAAAAACCAAAAATTTCTCAAGCCTGCATAGAATATCACTCGAAAGAGAAAATCTGCGGCTTCAAATAACGAACACCTCACTTTAATAGGAGGATATTTATCAAGGTTTTTTTAGATGACTACTAAATCGAAGCGATTGGTCGTTGAGCAACACGAGTTTTTCAAAAATTCGCTAAGAAAAAAGCAAAAATCCCTGAATACTGCCCATAACATCACTCGAAAGCCAGAATCCGCTACTTTGAGTGAGGAAAAACACACTTTTATAGTAAATTTCTGGGATTTTTTTCAGTTACGAAGGCAAAGGCGATTGGCTGTTGAAAAACACACCAAAAATGCCACAATCGGGCTCATAATATCGTTCGAAAATGCGGTCAGAAAAGTGTGGAAAAACGCACTTCAATGACTCTCATTGAATTTTTTTCCTCCAGAAATTTTTCTGTTACGAAGATAAGGCGATTCGCCGTAGGTAAACCCGGATTATTAAAAAAATTGCCAAGGAAAAACGAAGAATCTCCAAGACTTTTCATAATATCTCTCGAAAGAGAAAGTACGCAGCTTTAAGTGTGGAAAACTCACTTTTGTAGGCAATATATGGAAAAATTTGCTAAGAAAAAAACAAAAATCTCTGAATCCTGCCCATTACATCTCTCGAAAGCGAGAATCCGCTACCTTGAGAGAGGAAAAACACACTTTTATAGTAAATTCCGGGGAGTGCCTAGGATTTTTCAGTTACGAAAGCGAGGCGATTGGCCGTTGAAAAACACGATTTTTTTTTAATTTCACAAGAAAAATGCAAAAATGCCACAATCGAGCTCATAACATCGTTCGAAAGTGCGCTCAGAAAAGTGTGGAAAAACGGAAAAAAGTTCAGTGGAAGTTTCCATGAATTTTTGAGTTACGAAGAAAAGGCGATCCGCCGTAGGTAAACCCGGATTATTAAAAAAATTGCCAAGGAAAAACAAAGAATCTGCAATACTTTCCATAATATCTCTCGAAAGAGAAAGTATGCAGCTTTAACTGAGGAAAAACTTAGTTTTTAGGCAACATCTGGAAGTTTTCAGGATTTTTCAGGTACCAAGGCTGGTCAATGGCACATGGGAAACACGAGTTTTTCAAAAATTCGCTAAGAAAAACGCAAAAAATCCCTGAATCCTGCCCATAACATCGCTCGCAAGCRAAAACCCGCTGSTTTAAGTGAGGCAAAACACACTACAATAGAAAATTTCTGGGAGTTTCYMSGATTTWTTCAGTTTGGTACGAAGGCGAGGCAATTAGCCGTTGGAAAACACGAATTTCTCAAAAATGTTACAAGAAAAAGCCAAAAATGCCACAATCGGGCTCATAATATCGTTCGAAAGTGCACTCAGAAAAGTATGGAAAACGGACTTCTAGAGTTTCCAGGAATTGTTGAGTTACGAAGAGGAGGCCATTCGCCATAGGTAAACCCGGATTATTAAAACAATTGCCAAGGAAAAACGAAGAATCTGCAAGACTTTCCATAATATCTCTCGAAACAGAAAGTACGCAGCTTTAAGTGAGGAAAAACTCACTTTTATAGGCAATATCTGGAAGTTTCTAGGATTTTTCAAGTACTAAGGCTAGTCAATGGCCCATGGGAAACGTGAGTTTTTAAAAAATTCGCCAAGAAAGAAACGAAAATCCCTGAATCCTGCTCATAACATCTCTCGAAAACGAGAACCCGCTACTTTGAGTGAGGAAAAACACACTTTTATAGTAAATTTCTGTCAGTTTCTAGGATTTTTTCAGTTACAAAGGCGAGGCGATTTGCCGTTGGAAAACACAAATTTCTCAAAAATTTTACAAGAAAAAGCCAAAAATACCACAATCGGGCCCACAGTATCGCTCGAAAGAGAAGCTGCGCACCTTTCAGTGTGGAAAACACACTGTAATAGGAAATTTCTGGGAGTTTCAAGAATTTTTGCGGATATTAACTCGAAGCGGTTGGACAACACCGATTTTTGAAAAATTCGCTAAGGCAAAATCAAAAACCCCTCAATGCGGCCTTTAATATAACTCCAAAGCAAAAATTCGCTGTTTTGCAAAAATTTTAATGGGAAACTTCTGGGAGTTTCATGTTCAGTCACAAAGAGCTAGATTAATCTCATGTGGCCATCTTTTCTTTTGGCTTTTTTCACTCTTCTATTTACCGGTGCTTTCAATAACCAGAAAATCTATGCAACATACGACCTTTAACTTCCCAAGCCCCGAAAAGTCGCAGCTAAATGATAGAAAAAAACTATACAGGGAGGTCCAGGTGAAACGTTGCTGACGATAATAGAAAAACTTCGCTCGCTTGCTGCTCTTTCAGGTATTAAAATTAAAGACGTTTAACCTGGACCACCGGAAATAATTAGACCGTTTGTTGCCAGATGTTTAAAAAACCAATTTCACACATTTTATCCTATTTTATAGGCGAATTGCCCTGTAATTTGCCCAACTTAATTAACTTAATCAGTGTTGTAGTAAATGTGAATAAATCTGGGTAAATCTACAAGTGATTGTTGGTACGGTCGGTTGGGGAAACGGCGATGAAACGGAAAATAAAGCAGTTAAAAACGATTAGCCGACCAAAAACGAATAAGAAGAACAATCAAAAACTAATTAGCCCGACGGTGGTAAACGGAACTGAATAAAACCGAACAAGAGCAGCAGACCGATAATGAAATACAGAAAAATGTTAATTAATGAGCGCGCATAATTCGGGGAGCGAGCTGATTACGACATAAAAATTAAATTATTATTAATTATACCCGAAAACGGAGCTTGTTAAAGTGAAATCTACAATTCTAATTAGGGGTTATTAAATGTGTGTTTCCCTGTGCTAATTGGGCAATGGGAGAATTGAGTTCAGGTTTAACTATCGGTTAAACGGCTTTTTCCAGCTTCAAATGAACCACCCAATCAAGCAATTGAGTACAGTGAGTAGATACATATTACTCACTTCCCCCAATCTATATTTAGACGTCGCTCTCTCCCCGCATTCTCTGCATTTTTTCAAACGCTGTCTACTTCAACCTAATGGCCCATTAATAAGCCGACGCTACCAGCAAATGATTAAGAGGGCTTTACCATATTTTGACGTGAACTTTGACAGCTACAAGCTATAAATAAAGGCCAAATCGCCGGAAACGCATGTATTTATGTTAGGTTAGATCCAAAACAAAAGAGGAAAAACGCTGCTTTGCATGGTAGACTGCGATTTCTAAATATAAAACAGGTGAACTGTGCTTGATATACGAAAGTAGGGATCTAGCATGCAACGTGTTTACTTTCAAGCATTTGTTTAGTGGCATTTATGTTTCGCTAATTTGCAATCAGCGATATGGAAATAATGCTGGGATTTTTGGAAATCGCCCGCATTTAATTAGATCGAGCAAATTAAGACGCTAATTGAATTGACCACCGCAGTGGTTGAAAGAGTGTAGACATTCCAAATGAAATGGGCCTGGTAAGAAAGCCATTGAGCGGTAAATCATCAAAGCAATACACAAGCCAATTATCTTTATTAGGAGAACCGAATGGAAAGCCATCGGGTATGGCAACAAATTAAAATAATAAAGCAGCGTCTTTCTCTGCGGCTGCCCGTTTAGCATTCCCCGGACTTTTTCAATAAGTAAATAAATAAATAACACGTAATCACCTTTATCTCTGCGAACGTATAACCTTTATAAAACGCTGCAAATTTATCGGACATCCAGCTAACGGCTAATAACGCTAAATTATCTCAACGTTCCATCTATTTTATAGCAACGTTATCCCCGTTTAGCACTTGCGGTACAAAGTTGGAAATGTATAATAAAATATCTCTTATTTGTTAAATTGACTGCCAGCGTATAAAACACTAGTTATCGATAAAAACAGACTCTTGGAATTGTGAATAATTATGTGTAGTCGACGAGACGATTAATAGCCCATTGATGTGCCGGATCGCATTAAAACGTTCTCTCATCATTATTTATGATTAACAAATTGTTTCTGGGAAAACAATTTTAGTTCCAATATTTGTTCAACAAAGTTTGACTATTCAATTCAACAGACCCCAATCCGACTGGACTACTACCTCGACCCTCGTATATGGCAGAATTTAATTGGATTTTATTTGGGTGGCGCTACCACGTTATTATCTCGTTAATAACTTTATTAAATCTTCTTTTGTGACGCCGACGGATCGTTTTGTCCGTTAAGAACTAAAAGCCGATTATTTAGATTTAATTTTCGTTAGTCATCGAGAACCGACTAATGACAGCCATTTTTATACTACAGCCAAGTATTTTTCCGGATAATCATATTTACCTGCCGCGTCAAAAAAGAATTTGAATTGCAATGTTTGTGCCATCGAGTTCGTTTTGTGCTGGCGAGGGTTTTAAGTACGAGCCAAAGACAAGAAGCTGCTCTCCTTTTTCCATTTTTTAAACAATTTGAGGTGAACTTGACGATGCAAAAATTGGACCAATTTTAGCTTCCAGTGCGTTTTGAGAGTTTTCAGAGTGTCTCGCACTCCTCGCCTGCTGAAGGTGAAAATGCTTTAGAGTTGGCAACAATTTGGGAGATTTTATACCTACTTTTGGAAAAAAATCGACCATCACCGTTGAGGAAATTTTAGGTCAAAAATCGAAATTTTACTCACGTGTTTTTTGAGCGCATTACATTGCTTTGGAGCTAACAAACTTTCCTATACTTTGCTCATATAACAAGTTCAGAATACAGTTAAAGATGGCGAATCGAAAATAGCTCGAAATAGGCCAAAAATCTCAATTATTTCGCCACTGAAGCTGAAAATAACGTAAAATTCGCGATGTTTTCATCTCTTTATATTTTTCGAATTAGAGGCATTTTGAGAGAATTAAAATTTTTCGAAAAAATCAGCTTTCCTCTCTTAGGTAGGTATTTTGTATAAATTTGAAAATTTAACATGCGTGCTCAATGCATAGTGTCGGATGTAAAAAGCTCTTCTATATGCATATTTAGAGTGTTTGAGTCTATAATAAGAAAAATATTATGGCTTCAAATGGACCAAAAATTCCAATTAAGTACTGAAAATTTTAAGTTCCTAGTATGTTTTTCAATGAGCGCATTGCACTCCTCACTTCCTTCGGGTAAAAACCATGTAAGATTCAAAACATTTTGAGACCTTGAATAGTTTTCGAAAAAATCAACCCTCAACTCATGAAATTTTCCGCCAAATTCGAAATTTCACATGCGTGTTTTTGCGCTGAATTTAATGCTAACAACCCAAGAAGCTTCGAAAAATGCATATTTAGGCTGTTTGACTGTAGTATAAGAAAATAATCGACGATGAAAAATCGTGGCCCACAAAAACAGCTTCAATTGGGCCAAAAATGTCAATTAATTAAAATGTGAAGCGTCCAGTGTGTATTTCAATGGAAACTTTGCATTCCTCGCTTCTTTGTGATGAAAATGTGGCAAATTCCAGACATTTTGAGAGAAATTTATATTTTCCGAAAAAATCGATGTTTCCTTATGAAACTTCCGGTCAAAAATCAAAATTTCACCTGCGTATTTCTTGAGTTTTAGTGGATTGCTTCAGACCTAAGACGCTCCTAAACATGCATATTTACAGTGTTTGGGCCAATCACCACGAAAAGATCGTCGATTAAAAATAGTGACAGCTCAAAAACTGCTTAAAATGAACCAAAAAAGAACCTTCTGGCGTGACTGCAATGATCTCATTGCATTCTCCACGTCTCAGGGATAAATGTGACAAAAAATTTGAGGCATTTTGAGAGAATTCAAATTTTTAGAGAACATGGACATTTTCGCAAAAAAATCAAAATTTCACATGCGTGTTTTTTTATTTCGATGCATAACTTCGGATCTAAGAACCTCTCCTATACCTACGCATATTTAGGTTAAAATGTTTGGTTAAAGATTGTGATCAGAAACAGCTTCAAATGGGCCAAAAATATCAATTATTTCAATTTTCAAGTTCCTACTGTTTTTTCAATGAGCGCATTGCACTCCTCACTTCCTTCCGGTGAAAACTATGTAAAATACAAAACATTTTGAAAGCTTGGGCATTTTCGAAAAAATTAGCCCTCACCCCTTTAGGTCAAAAATCAAAATTTTGCGTACCTACATGTGATATTATCTGAATTTACTGCTAACAACCTAGAAAGCTCCTAAAAATGCATATTTAAAGTGTTTGGGTGCTCCTAAAATGCAGAAAAATCGTGATCGATCAAAAACCGCTTCAAATGGGCGATGAAAATTACGCAAAATTCGAGACGTTTTGAGAGATTTGACATTTTTAGAAAAAATCTGACTCCACTCTTTTGTAATTTTGGGTAAAAAATCAACATTTTGCATGGGTGTTTTTTAACTTCAAAGGATTGCCGCGGTTCTAAAAAACTGTTTGCGTCCATAAAAAAAAATGTTAGCTTCAGTTGCAGTCTCTGCTTCCTTGCAAAAATTGTTTAGAATTTCAGGCTTAGCAAGGTTCAACCTTATTCGATTATTACTCTTTGATGCTGATCAAAACATTTCCAATCAACTGGCACCAAGCAGATGTGCAGCAGATGAGGTCATTTACATAATTTCAAAATTTGTTATAAAACGCCGTATTAAAAAACTGTTAATTTCCCATTTTACCATTGAACCACCCTCGGTATAAAAATAAATTTATTACAAATGGCCAGCGACTAATTTATTCGTCCAGCAACGGCATAAGCTTAGTGTTATCTTCGTTCACTTCGTCGATTAGAGAAAGAAACGGAGCTATTAGGTGTTTCAATTTGAGAGTAGTTAATTATAGGGCTCCCGTGATAAAATTATTAGGGCTTCGTGACGAAACCAATTAAGGTCTACTTTATCGTCGAATGGGCAGTAGGAAACACGGCAAATTATGGGGCTGCGCTGTTTACAATTTTAGATTTAGAAACGTCTTTCAGAAGGAAAAAACACAAATTAAGCCCATGTGCAATTGAGGCCATAAAAACCAAACTGTCCTTAAAAGAATACATTTTAAGTGGCCGTAAGCGACATCGTAAAACGTTATTATCTTCACACCTAAATGAAAGTCGGCTCGGAACCCTTAGCAAAACAATGAAAGTATCAACAGCAATTTCGCGGTTCTCGCCTTTAATAGCTCAATTTAAGGATGTAATTTACCAATATAATAATTTAACGGGTTGAGGAAAAATCAAGGCGATTTCACGCTCATATGCTGCGGACGTCGCTAGCCTTTGATGTACCTATGCAGTCAACAACAGGCCGTTTTTTCCGAACAGTTGGTTGTTTGATGCTAATTTGCCGAACTATTGAGTTCAACAAATTTGGAAACTCTCGGCCAATTGAATGAGAAGGAGAAGATTCTTACCGGGATTCATTCCCCCAAGCCCAAACGGTCCTGATCCCTGAAAGACCGGCGGTGGGCCTCCAAAATGGTTCATCATGTTCTGATGCGACCAATTCTGCTGGGCCGCCAAAACGGCCGCCATCGCACTAAAAGGAGTCGGCCGAATTGGAGCATGATTCAAAATCGCCTCTTTTGCAAACTCTCTTGGAGGTGCTTCAGCGTCCGGCGCCGCATCCTCCTCTTTGAGTGCGGCGCATTTTTGGTCTTGGTGCAGGTCTTCGACGTCCACAATCGAATCGTCGCCTTGGTTCGAGTCGAACTCCTCATCGAACGAGGGATTCGGACTGGAGGGCGCTAGAGTGGAGGAACTCTGCGAAATGGGCGACGACGACTTGGAGTGCCGCGTGTCCGCTAACAGAGAAGCTACACTAAAACTGATGTGCCCGTTTTTGCTAGTCAATGGCTGTTCGTTGGTCACATTGTCACTGTTGAGATTTTGCATAGTTGCGCCTCGTTTGCTGCCGACACTCTCCAGGTTTTGGATAGTCATTATTTCACTATCTGCCCGTTTTCTGAGCATAAGTGTTCGTCGTCTGCGGCCGCAACAATCCCGCCCTGTCACACTCACATGTCGTTCACGTCCATTCAATTTATTGTTTATTAATTGGCTTTTCCACCGAACACAACATACCCAACGTTGTCGGACAGAACTGACCAAATAACTGAAAGCACTTATCGAGAGGGGAATTCTTCAAGGGGCGGCAACCGCTAAAGGGGCGGGCCTTTGACTCCGCCCAACGTTTAAGCACATTATTACCCAAATCAGCCAATAAGCTTGAGTTGTCCTCAACTACTTGGTGTGGCCCAGCTGCACTCTGCGAGTTTTCGGTTGGAAGTCTCATCGTGACCGCACTGGCCCACTCTCAGCTACGTTTACCTTAATTTCCGCGTTTCTGGTTATTATTGTGATGGTCGTTTTCAGAGTTTACACTCGTTTAATGTCGAGTGAAAATCAGCTGGACAATTGTTACAACTGAGTTGTGTACCCTTAACACGTCTGTTTTTTTTTGCTAACAGCTTTCTGCTAATGTTTCGGGGATTTTTTCGTCGACCTGCTTTGCGCTGAACTTTCTAGGCGCTACAGACTCTGGAATGTAGAAATAATGGGATTTAACCAAGCATGGCTTAGTTAATTTTTGATATTTCACGAGGTTTAAGGCAAAATATGTGGTTTATGGAGGATAGCGCGCCCTCCCATTATCATTACACTTTCGAAATTTCCTGAAAGACCGATTTTCCGGCTGGCGATGGTTGGAATCAGAGGATTTTCTTGGCCAGTTTGTCGCCCTGGTCCTGATCGCTTAGATTTTTGCTGTGGATGGTCACGCAAACATCTGTTTTATGAGAAAGTTGATGTTAAAACTGTAAGGACGCAAATGTGAAAATTTGAGATAGAGTATTGTTTTCACTTTATATATTTGTTCACACAATTGTAAGCAAATATTTCTTATTCTTCCACTAAAAATGCGATAGTTGTATAAATTAGGGAATAAATTTGGTATTGAAATTGCGACTTTAACAGAGAGGCTCAAAATTAGCTCGTTCTCGTTTCGAGACACTAATCCCGCTTGCAACTGAGAGATTTTCAAAAAAAAGCTCTAATTCTCATTTGGAACTGTTTTTCGGGCTTTGAAGCCGTGGTCCATGGGAATTTCTTCCTGACGTTTCGTCCACAACTGCGGTGGACATCATCAAAGGCCTCATCGCGCTCAAAAGCGATGAGGCCTTTGATAATGTCCACCGCAGTTGTGGACGAAACGTCAGGAAGAAATTCCCATGGACCACGGCTTCAAAGCCCGAAAATCATTTCTATATGTGATTTGACCGGCCGTGAAAGCCTTCACAGCTCTTATTCTCTTCTTAACTATGTAGATGAGAATAAACTTTAGTAAAAAAGGTCTTTGCCAGCACCAACAAAGCAAATCGCTCGAAAACTTGGTTTTCGTCGAGCTGTAGCACATTTCCGCAATTCTTGGACTGTTCTCCAGTCATTGTCTACTTTGGGTAGGTAAAAAATGCAAAATAAATAAATCGCCACCCATTCTGTTGCGTTCCTGCCAAGAAAATGGTTTTCCCAGACCTGACCGGTTGCTATCAATGATCGAAAAGATCTGCATGTGAGCTCCAAGGTGAAACATAAACAAGGCCGCAGTAATTAGCCGGGCAGCGGGATAAAAATGATCCAAAAGTCGTTGGTTGTCCAGGGCCGTCGCCATCAAAGACGAAACGATGAAAATAAGCCATCGAAAGAAATGTTTAATTTTATTTCACCACGGTGCCCGGTATCGTTCCTCCGCATCGCCAGTCCCCCCTAATTAAAACATCCAAATTGCGAGAGTCCTTTTAATTACCCAGCCAATTACTGTAGTTTTTGAGCTGCTTAAGTTGTCCATTTAATAATTACGTAGTCAGCTGATTCGTATCTACGCATATAGATGGGCAATTTAAACGGTGATTCGGCCCTTGCCCCGCTGGATTTTCAAAGAACCGAAAAGCCCCCGGTGGCCCGAAGCCAGTGACGGTGAATTTCGTATTATTACCATCATCCAAAGGGATTTTTAAGCGGATCTCAAGCCGTTTGTTTGTTCGCTTGCTTTTTACTCGGGCAACGGCTGATGTGATCGAGTTTAAAGAGCACAAGCTCTAATTGGAGATTGAGTTGCTTGTTTGTCAAATCCGGCCAGTTCGGACGAAAATCCTTCTGCCTAATCCGATTAACTGTTCACTTGTGCCTATTCGTCGATGTCGTCAACATACCCGGGAAGCCTGCGGGTGATTTTCCCCAAAAAATTCGCAAGAGCAGTTAAAGCATCCAAGCCAACTTGCACTGTTCTAGAATTGGACGAGCCGACATGTCGCTAATTAACGGATATTATACACTAATCTGACATTCCGGAACATAAAACCGGACTCGAATTTGGTAAAAGAATGCCTAATAGTGTCTGACGTTCCCGCTCAAGTATCGGTTTCGGACTTATCGGAACTTTAACAACGTTAGGGATCGGTCTAAACTCGAGGTGTTTAAATTTTATTATTACGACCAATTAACGGGCTTCTTTGAACCATCGGCACTGTTTGTCTGCGGGTTGTCGACACAAAAAATCACTGTTCACTGAATCAACTGCACAACTCAACACATGTTCGGAAATACCGGAGAAAAACCTCCTTGCATGTCTTCTGTTGGGCAGTTTTCTTATTTCTACACCCAATTTTGCTCGACAAATGCCTCCAAGTCTACATCATTTTCGTCACACGGAACCGAAATGCAAAACATTTATTGACAAAATCTGCAGGTACAAGTTAGAATTTGTCTGAGGTTTCATGCTGAATAAAGAATCATCAGCATGAAAAAAAGCAACTTTTGAGCAATTGGGAAAATCTTCTAATGTAGCATTTTCCATAAGGCAGATCGCACTTCTTATCGTCTCATAGCGAGAAATCCTTCAGAAAACCACATTTTAGATATTGTTGCAAATTTTCAGTTTGAAGCCACGTTTTCTCGAATTTTGGTTTCAATTTTGAGAACAGAGTAATCTTGAACCAACGATATCTTCCTTATTGTGGCTACAAACACATTATGTTTCACATTGGGAAGCTTCTTAGCAGAAAGGCAAATTGAATAAAATTAAAAAGTGCTTTCAGTCTCCAGGTGCTTTCTTTTCTCGATCTTCGAGCTGCACAAGTTAAACCATGATTTTCTCTTCAAAAATCGCTTTGAGCAGAATTCGCGAATTTAAAGCAGATTTCTGAAAAGAGCCCTTGACTTTTCAAAGCTTTGTATTTGTCGTCAGGATTCACAAATTTAAGTTTTCTCCAAGAGCTCTGATTGCGCGATCTTCACACTCGCCCGTATGAACTTTGATTTTTCGTTTAACATCGCCTTCCGGCGAGAAATTTCAGAGTGAAAGTTTCGAAAATTTGCTTTTTTTCAATTGAATTTAAATTACCAAGTTTTCTCCAAATGCTACGACGATCTTGATAGTTCACAAGGCGATTAAGATTTTGATTGGCAATTTTTCATTGGATGTGAATTCGAATTTTTCTTCTAAAATCAGTCACCTTATCTCAAAATCGTGTTTTGCAAACTTGCAGTCACAAAAGTTTGAAGGTCGAAAGACGATTTTTTAAGCCAAACGTTATAAATGTTTTCTCTTTTGATTTAAGGTCTCATTTTTTTTGAAAAACAGCGTGTTCTATGTAGAAATGTCCTGCATAACTGTTAATATCGGGGCTGTTTTGAAAATTTTGAAATTGGTTGAAAAACGTGCATTTTCTATAAACACCGCATCTCGGAAACTTGCAATAGGTTTAAAAACTTGGACCTTATGATGATTTTAAGCTCGAAAAGACAATTTCCCGAACAAAATATTTTGAAGTTTTCCCTCGACTAACTCAGTTTCAAAATAGAACATGAAATTGTTTGCAAAGTGGGTTCTCAACTCACGGTCTATAAGAAAATTTGTAATTGCAACAGTTTGGAACAAAATGTGCTCTGAATATTGACAAGCGGAAAACTCTCAAACTTGCACATACTTGCACTCTTCACCCTATAACTCGGTCAGTTATCAACATTTTTCAGAAATTCAAAAACTCTTGCAAAGCCCAAAGATAAATTTTCAAAGATCTGAAGCGCTGGTTGTTCCTGGATACACGATTTTTTGCTACAAGTTTGGCGGCTCACCAATATTTTTTTAACTCCCAAATGTATTTTAGGAGAAACTCAATGGTTGGTAAATCGAATTGCAAATAATTAATTGGAAAAGTTGGAAATTTTCGAATGTTTTCAAAATCGCAAATGTGCATATTTTTCACTTAAGAGTCGAATTTAGACCAAAATCCCACTATTCAAAAACATCGTTTTCGTATCGAGTTTCGGAGAAAGTGTAAGTTGGAGTCAGAGACACTTCTTTGCCGCATAGACGATTTTGCTAGCAACTCACTTTTTGGTAGCATTTTAAACGAAACTCCTTCGAAAAAGTGGTTTCGGAACAGTTTTTTTCTAGTAAGGCACAAATTTTAAAGTTTTTTTAGGTACTTTCTTTCCATGGTATTCAAGGTAAACCGGGGTTTTCTCTAAAAACCCCGTTTCTGGCTGACAAATTTCGACCATCTAAACCTACCATATTTTACTCTCCACTCTAGGTGCAATTTTGCAAGTTTCCATTTATTTAAGGGCCTAAACCAGGTAAACCTACTAACAACCACGTTGAGCTCATGCGACCAGATAATCATATTTTACTGTCAGATGAGCCTTGCATGCCTATATTGAATTGCAAAAAGGCTGCAAATAATTAAAATCCAATTACACTAATTGTGTAATTCTATACTGGTAATTTAACCCAACACGGCAACGGGAAACATATGGTAGCAATTAGCAATTGTAATAAACAAACGACAATAATTGATCATTTCTGTTGCAAGCTGTGCGATTATTTCGTTCACTGATGCATATTTCATTAGAAAACAATGGGAAACTCTTAAAAGGCTCAAGTAGCTGGTTTTAATTCAGTTTTCAATGGATATTGACTAACACTAGAAGTGTGCGTTCAGATATTTGCATGCTCAAGCAACGCAACAGTGAATAACCAAAGAGCCTATTTTTCATTTTTCTCTTTGGCGTTTTCGCTATTTTATTGAAATTTTCTGAACTATTGGAAACTTCTTCGAATTCCATCGTCGTCGTGCTCTTATTGCCATTGTTGCTAGGCCTTCTTTCAATGTTAAATGTGTACGAAAGTGTGCTCCTTTATCAACGGTTTATTATTGAAAAAGATCAATGATTGGCTCTTTAAAGTCATTCATCTACCAACTTCAGGGTACTTGTTAGTTTTTCTTCTTAGCAGTGTTTATAAAGAAGCGTTTAACCTTTTAAAAGAAGAGCTTCCAGTTTTTTACTCACAAAAAGACTCATTGAAGTTTTTTTGGGAACTTTCAACCATTTTCCCTTATTATTGCGATTGAGGACACTTTTTGAAAGACTTTGGTTACTTGAAAACCCGAGTTAAATGAATTGCGAACCGGTTGTCTTTTTAGAGTCATGTTGGAGCATCGTTAAAAAATTCGACATAAACCCGATTTGCATGAAAATCTGCCCGATTGTTGCATCGGATATCAGTTTCCATGTTCCAAAATGTCTAGTCGCCACTTGCTTTGGATCGAGTCGAATAATTTTTTAATGAGCGCCTGTAAGTGTCTAAAGGGCGTATTTTAAAAATAAATGAGTTTCTGTCTGAACTCTAATCTATTCTTTGATGATATGCATCAGAAGACATGAAATACGCTTAGGCAGAGCTAAGGAAACCTGAAATCCATCCTGGATACCCATTTTGAAGTTCCCCAAGTTGCGGGTTTCGTACATTTTTTCGAACTTGCAGACGGTTTGATAAATATTAATGCACACAAATCGCATATTAATCAGACACAAAACCGGCAAAAACATCCGGTGGTGGCCGCAGAATGTCCAATGCGCAAGAAAAGCGGCAAATTTATGTAACTATTTGAATGTTATGGGTAATAACCGACCGCTTGCAAGATGGAAAAGCCATAATTCACTAAGTGTTGCTAATTGGCTAGAATCGCACCTCAAACCAGATTCCTCGTCCTTTGAGCTTGCAATGTGTTTGAAATTGAAGTTGCTTGAAAAAGTGCATGAATAATTCCAACAAATTTCAGGTCGCCGCCATTGAACTCATCCTTGATACCATTGGGCACAACAATCACAATTAAAGGGTTCGTTAAAATGTTTGTAGGCAATTATATAAAATGCTATTGCGGGTCCGCTTTCCAAATTGTTAATTAGGCAGCTACCTATTAAGCAGTTAACGTTTGGGCTTCTGTTTGAGAACGAAATGTGTTTAAAGGCCAATAAATTTCGGAAGGTAGAAGGCCGAATCTGCAGATGCCGTTTCTCGGGCTGCATCCAATCGGCCCCGATAATCAAATTAATTAATAGATTACTTTCAGATTTAATCGTTGGCTGTCGAACAGTCAATTATCACGGTCTAACGAAGGGGTGTGTGTGAACTGGTATCTAAATGTTAGTCTAGTTTGGGAGTTAGCGAGCGTGACGCGAAGGGGAGAAGCGAATTTACTCTTGCACTTCGTTAACTGTGACAACTCCAAATATGCTGATAGAATTTATCAGTGCACGGATCATTAACTAGGCGCAATTATTGCCGATTAATAGCTATTAAAGCAGTCAATTTTGTGTGAACCATTACACTTCTTGATAAATTGTTGGCTGTCGGCTCGTCGTTTATCTCCTGATGAAAATTTCAGTTGACTGGCTCTGTTTTTAAAGAGGCCGGTGGCAATTTCCACTTTTTGCCTATAGGCGAAGCGCTTCCTTTTGCGTTTGCCATCAAAACTGCCGACGACTGACCTGGATCAAAAACCCAAACGCTATTTTCCTACCGTTATGCTCGATCGCTAACTAAGCTCGTACTACCTTAGATGGGCCCGTGATAAACATAGCCGAAAACCGATCAGCCCGAGTGGCCACTAAAAACTGCCGCTAAAACGCGACGTCCATAATTTTAACAAGAAATCCGTTAACAAGAACAATAACTCACAATTAAGTGATCATTATATCTAATTGCAGCGGTCGTATCAATTCAAAAACGCAGTCAAGTCCCATCTTCTTTTTACATCAGCGAGCGACCGTTGTCTGTCCCTATTTTCGAAGCCGTAACAAGCAATTTGCAAACCTCATTAAGTGACATTTTGTCCATGGCCGTGCTCATCTCACACATTGTGGTTTTGTCCAGAAATCTACCTTAAAAGTTCCATCGAGTTTTCGAAATTTACCTTAAAAGTTCTGACGTTGCAGAGGACGCAAGGAAAAGATGCCCAGGTCTAAACCTCTCCTGGCTCTTGGTTTGCGACGATTTTTTTGCGAAATTAGTTGCGCAAATTTCGAAGATTCCTGCCAATTCTGCTTCTTGTTGGTGCAAAACTCACGAATTTTTTCGAGCAAACCTTGGGAAACGAATGTTCCAAGTGATGGTGACGCCAATGGAGCGTTGTGTTGTAGATTTGCGCCCATCGTTTTCGACTTTCCGGTCGCGAAAAAATTCTACCAATAAATCGGAATTCTCAGAATTCGAAAATCGAACCCATAACAAATAATGAGGTGGATCGGGAGTGAATAATGGCTCCACTCGCCAGCAGTTGTCACTGCGATGGATTTCGTATGAAAGCCGAATAGCTTGTCTGTTAACAATGTTAAACGATCAAATCGCCGATGGAAAATCGAACTTTTCACCGTTTGTTTTCTCAAATTGCCCGTTAGATTTTCACTAACTTTTATAACCCAAGGGCTGGTTTATTCAGTCCCTGGTTAAGCTGGTAGGAAAATCGGACGGACAACCAGACAATCAAAAGGAAACGCGAACATTCACCCTCTGACCACTAAAATGCGTATCTGATAGGTGAATTTGTCTGCTACTAAATCGGGCAGATAACTGGTTTATCCGAGCGATTTTAACTGAAACTTCATCAAAGTCTAATTGGGATACCTACAGTGAGACCCAGAAGGTGAAGCCGTTTTATGGGAAAAGCTCGAACTTGTCGAATTTTTATTTGCAAATGCGATGTTTTCGTGCTAGCAGCTTTCATAGGTTTCCCATTTTTTTCAATTAGTTCCTCAACATCTACATTTTCGCTTTTCTGTAGATTTGGGTTTACGGCGCTCTTGAGCCCAATCTTGTTGTCAACTCGTGTTCAAGTGTCTCTTTCTGGTCTTGGCTTCCAGGCTTTTTCTCTCCTTATTCTCTTCTAAGTCGGTTATCTTTGCCTTGACTATTTTGTTGTTGCTTCCCTACCGATAATCGTCTTCAAGGGCGGATTCCCCCATAGAATTCGTTTTGGCATCATTGGATAGAGAATTGAAAAGTCGATTCAGTCGTAACAACATGAGTGAGGAAATTCGAGTAATTTTGACACAGAAAGCGAAATTTGAATATCAGACACTTAGGTGCAAGATTATGCCAACATTTCATGTTTTCAGTCCCGTTTTTGCTCATTTCTCGGAGGCAAAATGAGCCAGAACTCTCATTTGTACGTCATTCTAGAGAGAAATAAATAGCCTTTTTAACAAGTGAACCATCGATAAGGCAATGTTGGCAGTTTTCTCAAAAAATGCTTGAATTCAAGAAGTTTGAGATTTGCGTGGTGTTTTTGAGTTGCAAAATAACGCAAACTTAAAACTTCTTGAATTCAAGCATTTTTTGAGAAAACTGCCAACAATTCCTTATCGATGGTTCAATTTCTAAAAAGGCCATTTATTTCTGTCTAGAATGATGTACAAATTTGCGTTCTTGCTCATTTTGCCTCCGAGATATGAGCAAAAACGGGACGAAAAACATGAAATTTTGGCATAATCTTGAACCTAAGTGTTTGATATTCA
>NW_026018715.1:14454048-14457930 GCF_020466585.1 Dendroctonus ponderosae
TGATATTCAAATTTTGCTTTCTGGGTCAAAACTACTCGAATTTCCTCACTAACGTTGTTACGACTGAATCGACTTTTCAATTCTCTATCCAACAAAGCCAAAACGAATTCTGTGACTCGAATGGTTCTTGAGAAACTTCGAATAAAGACCATTTAGTTATCTCTGGAATGATGTAAAAACGAGCGTTCTTGCTGATTTTGCTTCCGAGAAACATGCAAAACGGGACGAAAAACATGAAATTTTGCAATAATCTTGTGCCACTCTTGCACAAAACGACGATCATTTTTCTAAATTCAAGGATAACAGAAGACGAAGACGAGAAGAGAATGAAATAAACGATGTTCAAAGTTTTCACTTCACACTTTGACTGAGACCCAGCAAAGATAAGAAAGTTATAACGAGTACAAGCAGTGAGGAAAATAAATCAGAATATATCTGTTAGAACAAAATTTTGTCTATTTCTTAATATTGAAATTATTTGATGTCATTTGTCCGCATGCAATGGTTTTGTCGCTCCTTTGGCCTTTTGACCAAAACATTTGAGGCATTTTGCGCAAATTTGCCCCCCATTATCTACAGGAGTGGAGAAACTGCACCAGCCAAGAGTACGCGACAACAATCAAGAACGCCTTCACCGAAAAACTGTGTCCATTTTCATGTTAATGTTGATCATCAATCCCCATAATTATAACTGATGGCTTCGGAAATCCACTTGAAGCAATTACGTCAAAGAAATATGATATATTCATCTCGATGTGAACATGCCGGAGCGGTTCACTGCGCCAAAAAGGCCATAGAATGTCCAGGTGGATTTTAAGAGAACCGCTAATGAATGACCGCATTGTCCGGCCGCGTGAAATGATCCCTAATTGTTCAACAATCGATGCCTGTTCCGATCGTCGTACTTTCACAACTGAATGGTCTTCTGATTGCCCACACTATATTCGGCTCAGTTCAGAATCAATAAAGAGGCGAGCGCATATATTTTGCCCAAAAATGACCCACGGCTGGAGATGCTGTTGGTCTTCCACTCAGCCGAAGAATGCACAGCCACTCTATCTGTAGCCATCACTGTACTAAACCCGTCAGCGTCATTATTTTCAATTATCTCGTTGAAAAACATATCACATATCATTTAGCAGCATTCTAACTAACTCAATCTTATTAACATTGACTTTATTTTATTAGCATTCAGAACTGTTGGGCCGTTGAAGCCCCGGCCATAATGACTTGACATGCTCCAAAGCACAACGTGGACAATGAACAGAACGATTTTTTATTCTCAATGTTCGCAAACTTGTACTTGATTGAAATAATTGGACGCATTCTGTTATTGCTCAGGGCACTTTGGGCCAAGCGAATATACCTGGGGAAAAATCGTAAAGCTGCGCCACTGCGAACAGCAAGTCTCTTAAGTTGTGTAGGTGGGCCGACGAGCATTCCTCCATATTATTTACACTTGCACCATTATGACGGTACGTTCACGAGTTATTAGTTATGATGCGATTAGAGTTGTTGCGATTGTTGGCAGAGCCGTAATTATGTCAATAATTACAAAAGAAACAATGGCTTTGTTAGATGATCGTAAAGCCAAAAAAGGGCGTGTTGAATAACTGCGTGTTTTACGATATGGGTTTTATTATTTAAACGGATAGTCGGCCAGTGTTGAAATATCACCCTGTACTGACTAGGAAAATTACTGTTGGTTGGCGTGCTAAAGAGGCTCAAATGGCCAGTACGATTGATTGTTTGGTACAAGGCTTTAGAAGACAACCATCCACTGGGGGAAATATGATAATACAACTCAACTTTTCACTTTTTCACTAAACCCTCTGCTATGGACATCCTGAATTTCCACTTCAGGTCTAAGCAAGTCTGAGACTTATGAACTTTTGGAAGAAAAGTCAACGGTTGGAAAATTCTGAAAAAAWTTMTAATTCCSCTGAAAGWWTYYGCRATTTTSTGCAGTTATCCGCCAAAGGTTTCYTCTACTAATCTTCAGAATGCCAGCACTWAAGTAGGATTTGGRAGTTAGGAATTTTTTGACTCGAACKTGTACGAYCGGGATGSWTTTACGCTTGMATTTCAAAAAGTTGAAAAATTTCTGRAAATAAAACGGCAKGCGCGAATCAAAGGAACTTTTCAGAACTCATTTACAAAAACCCCTGCTGTAGCAGTCSAAAATTTCAACTYTAGCTATAGTCGCGTTTGGGGCTTATCAATTTTTAGAARAACGCGTGCARAATTGAGGAACATTYCTTAAAAGTMAAAGTTTGCAAAATTCTGCCAAATTTCCTGGCGGCYYRAAGTTTCTGAACTTTTCYACGCTTATCCTCTAACAATTATACTACAACTATCCGGAATTGCAGTATTGGATCTGGTCAGGCTGGCAAGTTGCAAAATTTTTGACTTGAACCTGTACGATCGGGATGCTTTTCTAACATTCACAGTTTAAAAATTTCTGGAAATTCACTGTGATTTGCGGATCGGATGGATTTTCGTGAGCCTATGCACTAAAGCCTCTACTRAAAATTCTAGACAGAAATAAATGGCCTTTTTAGAAAGTGAACCATCGATAWGGAAATGTTGCAGTTTTSTCAAAAAATGCTTGAATTGAAGAAGTTTTAGATTTGCGKGATTTTTTTGAGTTGCRAAATCCACTTGAACWTGACGCTGCTTTTTTCGAAGYTTCTCAAGAACCMTTCGAGCCMCAGAATTCGTTKTGGCATCGTTGGATAGAGAATTGAATGATTGATGAGGATGATGAATGAAGATGCCTCAACTGATCCAAACGGATAAAAACTTCACTGAGCCAAACTGGTAAGAAAATTAGTCTGTTGAATTTTCGTCAAATTTCCTGATAAAACACTTTACTTCCTGTGCAGTGTTAAAGCAAAAATGGTCCGGTGTCCGGTGAATCCTCACTGAACAGAGTTTCATTGAACAAAAAGTCTGCAAAGCGTAAACTACTTAATTTTCCGTGACTATTTTAGTGCTTGTCACCAATCTTTTCCCGTGGGTTCTGGAATGTTTTCGGCATTTTTTCATTTGCATTTGCTTGGATTTATTAAGAGTCTGCTAAAGTTGAGTTAAAAAACCTTCAAATAATGGAAAACAGCTGTAACTGGGCCAGTTTCGCGCCTCGACTGAACAAAGTGCTCTAACAAAGAAACCGAGGCAAGCCTAATAAAATGATGGTACAATAGTCAAATACAAATATCTCGTTAGATTGCATTTGTTGTGACTTCTTGGGAGGTCAATTGCATGACATTTAGTCGCGGCACAATTACTCTGATTATGGATTGCACTAATGAATCATGATTTCTAATAAATATCATTAATCTCGCGATAAAGCTGGTGGCCACTGTTAAATGACACGAAAACTTCGGACTCAATCTGGGCTCCGGCTTTCAACATTATTCTAGTATAAGTTGAATTTTTACTCTAAGACGCTCGAACTTTTTCGCCCGCATGCTCTGAGTAGTGAGAGTACTTAAATTTAATAAACGAATTCACTCAGAGCAAGTTACTAACCTCTCGTGCTTAGCACTCGGCTAAGGCCCATTTTCGTCAGAAACAAGCGAAACGCAGTTTGACGAAACTAAGTTTATTTAAACGCCGAAATTAAACGCGTTTAACGACGGACCGTTTTCCCTAGCGCTTCGGCACGTTTCACAAACTGCGTTTATTGAAACGCAGTTTAAGAAACTGGAAACACTGGCAGCGTTGCAAAAGTGAGAAATATTACGATTCTCACCGCAAAATCATCTTATCAAGGAACCATTTGGGTCCATGACGTCAATAACCCGCTATCAAACCCAAACTTTCTGCTCGAACTAACCGTCAAAATTTTAAAGTTTGCTTTGTTTATGCACGGTTTGT
>NW_026018715.1:14458929-14465133 GCF_020466585.1 Dendroctonus ponderosae
TTGGCATAATCTTGCACCTAAGTGTCTGATATTCAAATTTCGCTTGCTGTGTCTTCATCAATTACAACTTTTTCAGCTATTACTAATTTCTCAAACATTTTTTTTCAAAAGGTTGGGCTCTCAGAGTGCGAGCTCGTTTTACTCCCTTCTTGTTGCCGCTTTCCAATATGAGGTTGGAACTGTTTTTGTAGCTCCTTCTTCGGGATTTTTGAGGGTCTTGGAGCTTTTGAAATATCTTGATACTTAACAACATTACGGGCAAAAGATTGGAGGTATGCGCAAATGGAACAGTCGAACGTTTGCCAACAAACCCCTGTCTTGCCTTGCCAACAGTTGGGGAGTTATGGGCAAATTAGTGGGAAAACAATGTGGATGGCAGTTGAAGTCTCTCTAACTCCAAATGCCATTTCCTGCGAAACTATGTACGATAATGATGTTATTGAAAAGTCGCTTTTTGATCTAAATTTGACTCTTAAGTGAAAAATTTGCGCATTTGCGAAATTCAAAAAAATCGAAAATTTTCAACATTTTTGAAAACGAAATTTATCGCATTTTTTTTTCAATTCAGTGTCTTAACCATTGTATTTCTCCTAAAAGTACCATTTGGGGTTAAAAATCTGGGTGCACCGTCAAACTGTAGCAAAAGAGCGTGTGTCCAAAAACAAGCAGCGCTTCAGATCTTTGAAAATTTAAACTCCCCTGCGGCTAAAACGGTGACAAAAATCAACTTTAGCCCTGAAACAGCTTTTTACGCCAAGACTATGGGCTTTTAAAGAGTTTTGGAATTTCTGAAAAATGTTGATAACTGACCGAGTTACAGGGCAAAGAGTGTGTGTTTGATGTGCAACTTTGAGAGTTTTGCGCTTGCCAATATTCAGATCCAATTTCCTTACAAACTGTTGCAAGTACAAATGTTCTTATAGACAGTGAATGTGTGGAGAATTCACTTTGCAAACAATCTCAGGTTCTATTTGGAAAATGAGTTAATCGAGGAAAAACTTCTAAGTATTTTGTTCGCGAAATCGTCTTATCGACTTTGAATCTTCATAACTTCCAAGTTTTTCAACCGATTGCACTTATCCGAGACGCAGTTTTTGCAGAAAATCGAACGTTTTTCAACAAATATCAAAAGATATGAACTTCATACAAAAAGCTGTTTGAAAAAAAATCTTAAATCCACAAATAAAACATTGATATCTAACATTTGCCTTGAAAAATCGTCTTATCCACCTTCAATCTCTTATAACTTTCAAGTTTCAACTGAGTTCAAGTTTGCAAAATACGATTTTTAGACAAAATCACTCACTGTTACGTAACAGGAATGAGAACACCGGCGATTACTGATGGGAATCAAAACTTGATGTGTTTGTGATGAGAGTCATTTTTTCCAAGCGGGAGCAAAATTGGGGTTGAAACCCTCAAGCCCTGGTGATACCGAGTGGAGTTTTGCGCATCGAAACCACATGCCCAAAGCAACCACATGCGTCCGATTCGACCTAATTGGACAATGTGAGGAAGAGCGAGCCATAAAACAAGGCAGATGACACAATTTCGAGGAATGCCCACCGATCATTACGCGAAGCGACAACTAAACACCCCCTAATTACGACCGTGTTTTAATTACATCCAAAACATGATTAATATCGCTGAAACACATGTCAGTTTAGCACTGCATACCTTCTAATGAGGCAACCATGCAACCATGGCCATACCAGGGAACATTAAAATCGCGCCTCGTATCCGGACTTTTGGGAATTGAACATTTTCGAGGCAAATGGGGCAACTGGACTTGGATGAGGCTGTGAGTGAGTGTTAGAATTAGACTATAATCAAAATGCTTTTAATATTATCAATGTAAGTTCAGCCATATATATTATCGACCACAGTGTACCACAAAGCCTATTGCTTAGGCAGCATAATTTTTTGTTTATCGCGAGAGCAACCCTTTTAGTTAGTCGTCGTCAAATCGCTGCTGAAACACAATCGTTCTCGTGTTGGGAAATCTACTTTTGTACTGTGTTGTTCTTTATCATTTATCAATATACTTTTATTCATACATTAAGAGTGTCCACTTTATTTCACCAACAGTGAGGTTTCGAAATATTTGTCTATGTCACGTTTTGCAATCTTCATTATACCTACGTAACACTACCGTTTAGTCTTATGGTTAATACCGTCACGTTCGAGGTACTCCATACTTATCTCTAATAAGTACGATGACTGCTCAATTATCTTTATAGCTTGCCGACCAAATTAATCGCTTAATAAAATAAAGCGGACGATGTGTAAGCATTTTGCCTGATTAATTACAGATTGGTTATTAGGGTAAATTGGTCGTGGGACTTTTATGCAGTGTTCGTAGGATGTTTTATTATTATTGGCCCCATCCAGGTTTAAAACGATTTAATGGCAAACCCATGCAGCTGATAATCAGAACTAATTATCCAAATCTGGAGTTAATTATTGAAAATCAATATGAAGCCATCGGTGATCGTTATGAAGCAAATGCGCTGCACCGAACGGAGCGCAGGAAATGGGAGGCTGCTGGTCAAATCATCTCTGACAACTCCTTAATGAGAACCGAAAAACTTTAATTAGTCCTCAATTTAAACATCTGTGTCCTGAAGCAGAGCAGCTTATGACCATCCATCGATTTATTGCGGAATTTTACTTTCCGTTCAACGACAGTCCGAGCCTGGCATCTCAAAAATCAGATAACGACCCGCTAGGTAAATTGAGTCAATTATTCGCGGATATTTTTAATAGGATGAAACTTTGAAGCCATTGTGTTTGCCTCATTAGGCCACATCTCCAAC
The DNA here is from genome assembly GCF_020466585.1 of Dendroctonus ponderosae. NCBI lineage: Eukaryota > Metazoa > Arthropoda > Insecta > Coleoptera > Curculionidae > Dendroctonus > Dendroctonus ponderosae. The sequence continues at coordinate 14,461,746 of NW_026018715.1, forward strand.
GACAAATTCAAAAATAAAATCCACGAATCCTCATAGACCGGGACCCCATACAACACACATTTTCACTCTTGTTTGCCTTTTTATGCTTGTATCACTGATGAGCAGTTTGCAACAAGATTTAGATTTTTTTTCAGAAAATCGATCGTTGACGGAACGTATTTCAGGCAAAAGGGGTAAAAAAAGATAGTAGTGGAAATTTGAGTTCGGAGCCCGCATTGTCAAGCAATTTTGATGATAGTGAAAAAAGTTCATGCCACAACCACTTTTTCTGAGTTAGAAAAGGAGTTTCTCAGAAACGAATGAATCTTAATTAGCAGAAAGCAGTTTATGCGGTGCTCCTTCAAAAAGGTCCCATTAACTTATAACGTGTTTTGGACCGTTTACATGACAAATTCAGTCAAAAAAATCCGGAGGACGAACGTAAGTTCAATGGACTACTGGACGATCAATTTCATAAACCCCAGATAGTCAAAAATCGTCTATTAAACTGCAAATAGTCGTTCCCAACATGTGCAAATATAAATTTAAAGACCGTCGTCGTCCAAACGCCAGGTGAGGCGGCCACAAAAGGCGCACAATAAAATTAAAATTTGAAAATTTGTCTCACCTCTAGAACAGAAAAAACGGTGTTTATGAAACCGAGCCAGTCCATACATTTTGCGACCCTTATTCTTAAATTTGCCACCCGTAACTTAAGAGGCCCATTCACGTGAACAATACCGACAAACAGTCTGGAGCACCGTATCTAACCATAAAGGAAGATGGCACTTGGGGGATTGTAAAGAATCCAAGCTGACTTTCGAGGCTCTGTGGTAGGTACCCATAATTTTCAGATTGTTCGCATTCAAAACGCTTGATCGATGTATTTGCCGTTTTATTCGCTAGTGGCTTTGCTCTATTAAACAGTCATTTAAAGCGTTTGTGTCCATTGACTATTTTGCGGTCTGATGCGGACGTGTTTTTCGAAAACACACACCGTTTCTTTGTTGCCTCCACAACATTTATTAAATGATTGTAGTAAAAGAGATGCCCTTGACTCAATGGTTGAATAGTCAAGTCAAGAATGAGGTAATTTGCCTCCGAACGTCCCGGACTAGAAGTCTTCATTCAGTCCTGCCTGAGAATGTAAACAGGGCCAGTGTGCGCCCTAAAACAGATGATTCTCAAGGAAATTTCGTTAGCGTGACCAACGTCGTGTTAATGACCGAAAAGTTACGTGATCCAATTGGGAAATTAGGCGGCAAGGGTTATTTTCAGGGACACCCTCCTGTATAATTTCGTTTCGAACACACCCTGTAAACGGGCCTTTATTAGCCAATCCAATATCATTTACTATTTAGAGCCTGTAGAACGCGTTCTTGCAGTTTCAAATCCGTTTTGTTTCAATTGACGTTCTTTAATCTGAAGCTGGACGTCCAACTTTCAAGCCAAGTAGAGACTCAGTCGGGACAAGCTTCAATTCAACTATTGACGGATTTTGTCCTTAATTCTAACCGATTGTTATCCGCAGTATTAAATATGTAAAAATTTTAGTTCATTAAAAAACTTGCTAGAAGTTTCAGATCCGAAATAATAGACATTTTCCGTACAGTTAAGCGCTTTTTGAGCTTTCGCGATCTTTAGCCGACGATTTATCCCTTATTATTCTTCCTTCTTACGACGAAAGGAATCGATTGAGCTCAAAAAACACGCATGTGAAATTTTGATTTTTGGGCGAAATTTTTCCAAGGGTCGGGGTCGATTCCTTGAAAAAATGAAAACTTTCTCAAAATGTCTAAAATTTTACATCATTTTCAGCTCAGAGACGCGAGGAATGCATCGGACTCACTAAAAAACATGGTGGAAGCTTCAGATCCGAAATAATAGACATTTTCGGTACATTTTAAGCGTTTTTCGCTTCGAAGCCTTCTTATAGACAGTGAATGTGTCTGAGTACAAAATGCTGTTTTTCCCAAACAAATGCGACCTTAATCCTTCTCTATCCACCCTTGCCCCCAATTAGACTCGAATGTTTGAACAATTTCCAAAAAAAATTGACTTCAATTTCCATTAAAATCGTCTGAACTTTCTCAAACCACATCGAGAATTAGAATGGAAATTGCGCAAGTAACGTTCTTGTCCATTTCACGGGCTGAACAAACGCCTCCGGCCATTAACTCAGCACTCAATCAATTTGAGTAATACACTGGCAAACCTCTTTATCATTTAGTACCCGCAGATATTGGAAAATCGGAATAAATTGGTAGTAAGCGGCGAACTAATTTGTTTTATAAGCACCGACAAGCGTTCTGTAAGTAATTTTTAAATTGCGAACGCGAATTATGGGCACGAAAACGGTTTTCAGGGAATTAAGTTATTATTGGACAACGTAGAGCGGGGAATAGAGCCGCTATTTCAGCTATATTGATTATACGTTTTTAACTGAATGGCTTTTGCCACGTTGTTGGCGAGACACTGATTTAGCTGATAGTTTTTCGCCAAATAATCCTGATTCACAGCGCACACGCTAATTGATTGTAAATTACGCAAAGAGGCCCTGTCCAAAACCCGCAACTTCGGTGTTTTTGTAATTAAAATATTAATTAAACATTATCGGGCTGGTCACTTAATTAAAGCGTTTTAATAGAATTACAGGGCCGGCTTTCGAGCGTTGGCGCAAGGAAAACTCATTGACTTGGGCCGAATTCCTCAAAACAATGGTGCAGAAGCTGGCCATCGGCCCGGTCAAAATTCGGCTCGAATTTCCAAAAGGCGTTTTGCCGACCCATCGCGGCGCTTTGCGGTCCCCCTACTAATGACCGGTTCTGTTAAAACAACATTTAATTAGGGCCCTTTGAGTTGTGTTATTTACAAGCCCGCGCTGCTAAAAAAACAACAGTTTTATTGCCAAAGACTACCTGAGAAGGTACCTATAAGCAGGCCCAGCGTACCGTCTTCTCCAATATTTATATCCTGTCAGAGTTATCTGATTTTTGCCATTATAGAGGGCCCTTAAGAGGATAAGTGGAGAGTACAAGTTAAGTGTCGCATAGGCAAGGTGGTGACAACTTTGCCTTTTGAGGATCGTTATTAAAGGCGTGGAACAAACAGATCTAAGAAGCCGCCACTTGGCTTTGAATGCGAACAAATGCCGAAATTTGCCAAAACGGTCAGCTTGGAAGGTTTGCCACTTATCCGGATATAATATAACAATCCAGCCACCAATCCCTTATCTGTCCGAGTTGTGGACATAAAATATAACACTGCACATACTTTCCTGACTGTGATTCAATTCCAAATCAAAATTAATTCCCGGGTTTCAGTCATTTATTGTCTCTATTTATCAATTAAAATACGTTTCGGTGTATTTTTCCACCATCATCAGTTTTTATGTGTAGCGTTGTTGCTG
>NW_026018715.1:14466132-14478705 GCF_020466585.1 Dendroctonus ponderosae
AGGCTTAAAGCAGCAACAACGCTACACATAAAAACTGATGATGGTGGAAAAATACACCGAAACGTATTTTAATTGATAAATAGAGACAATAAATGAATGAAATGAAAAATGAAATTTTCTTGCTCGGCAAGAAAATGCATGCCAAGGCTTAAAGCAGCAACAACGCTACACATAAAAACTGATGATGGTGGAAAAATACACCGAAACGTATTTTAATTGATAAATAGAGACAATAAATGAATGAAATGAAAAATGAAATTTTCTTGCTCGGCAAAATATGCATGCCAAGGCTTAAAGCAGCAACAACGCTACACATAAAAACTGATGATGGTGGAAAAATACACCGAAACGTATTTTAATTGATAAATAGAGACAATAAATGACTGAAACCCAGGAATTAATTTTGATATAAAATATAACTCCCATTAAAACCTTATAAAACTCGGGCTATGTTGTTTGGAATTTAATAAACATAAATCGATATAGAAATGCCAGACGCATTAAATTAAAATACTCGGACCACCTTAAACGGGCAGCTCCTTGTTTTCGGAGACCCAATTAAAATATTTCGGTACACTTTCGGTTATAATTAATACAAATTGTTTCAGATACAGTCGGAAATCGTTAAGATAAAATTTAATTAATCAACGAAAAAAGCGTTTTACCTTTGCTCTGCCTAATTGGCTGGATATTTAAAATGTCGCCTTATTGTTTTATGGGCAATTAAAGCCGAATCTTCCACGAATTATCGCTTCAAACTACCCATAAACCGTAAATGTGTTAAGCTGTCAATGTTTGCATAACTTGCAAACTTCTTATCCGCTTTATTATTCACCACAGATGGTCATTCTGCAGAGGCACGAATTTCCATGCAGTTTTTAAATTGTCTCAAGGGTCTGGATGAGTCTATAAAAAGCGGCAAGAGAGTTGCGGCAATATTTTGGAGATTTTAACGAAGATGTACAGGGATTTTTCCATTTTTCCGGGTCTCGTTTAAGGTTAAATATTGAAGTGGGAAGCAAAAGTAATCTGATTCCTAATGACTGACCAAATAATTTCTACTGCTTCGGTGATTCAAGCGGTTTTAAGCATGTACTTTTTTGCTTCTGACTCTTTAGACGCTAGGAATTTATGAAGAGCTCCAATCAGTTTCAAAAATTGTGCTTACATCTCCTGAAAAGTCAGCAATTTGCGACGAAACTGAATCTTCTACCTATGACTATCCGCTAATGCCAATAAATACCCAGACAAGAAAAAATAAATCTGCAGCCTCCCATTGCGAACAATGCAGTAAATAAAATACTTAAAAATGACGAACTACTACTACTTAGGGGTTTTTTCCTCATTCGCTGCCATAAATAAATAAAATCGCGACTAACGCGGCTAATTTTCTGCATATAAATCCACATTTCCGCGCACAAGCAAAATGCGACCGCGAATCTGCATGAGAAAGGCCTAATCAATTAAATTACTCGAGACAGGCACGGAACTATTCATCACACCACACAAATCTTTTTAATCCCATATTTATTACATCATTACAAATAAATTATTCGCTAAGAACAGGAATCAGGACTGTATCGGCTGAATGGTGGCCGCAGGCCGATGGCAATGTGGAGCAACATTCAAACAACGCCCTGTTCTAGTAATGAATGAATCCCATTAAAGGCTCTTATTGATTCGCTGTGTCTGTTTAATAATCGATGAGCCTTGACTCGGTTCAGTTCGCCCATTAAACAGCTAGAAATTGAATGTTAATAGATACGTCCCTGCCGGCCACTTTTCACAGCAGTTATTAGAGCCTTATTCGAATACAATTAGAGATGTGTCCAACCACACGGGTTCCAAAGGCCTCTAATGAACTATAAATATGTCCGGCCACAATGCGGTGGTATCACTTATTTATGCGATGGCATTATATTTTAATATGGTCTTTTACGGTTTAGAACCAGCCTATACGTTCGGACTGTTGCGGTTTGCTAGTTTGTTCCCTCGACAAAAGTATAATTATTTTGCAGTTCATAATAGTCGATAAATTTCAGCGGCGCATTCCCAAGTTTCTTCTGTCGGCCATTTGTTAATGCTCGATTTTATTTTACTTCTTCTTCTTCTTCTGCTGCTTTGTTAGTGCACGTGTTGCGTGAGCGTTTACGTATTAGTCCAAATGGATCGGTTGCTTTACGAAGTGTCCACACATTGATCTGCTGCCGCTGAGCGGATGATTTGCATCAATAGCAGAAGAAGCACCAGGAAGAAGAAAAGTCATCATAAGACCTGCTGGTTCACATCAAACTCTCTGTTTTAGCCCTGAGGTAAAAGTTCAGGCTGTAGAAAAAGCAGGGCGTTTCTAAAGTGCGGTTTCTAAAGAGGGCCAAAGTTTGCGAAGGCCGCAAAAATCAGGGTTTAGTGTGACTTTAATGAAATTTTGAGCGTGTTTAGACTCGAGTGTTTTCGATCGAGTTTATAGATCCTGAGTTCTTACAGGATTTAGTTAAGAAGTTAAAAATTTTTATCTGAAAGACTTCAGTAGCGTAAAACCGTCCGTGTTCAGGCCAAAGTTCACGAAGGTTGCAAAAATCAGCATTTAGTGTGATTTTTATGCAGTTTTCAGAGTCTTTAGACTCGAGTGTTTTGTATCGAATTTAGAGCTTTCGAGTTCTTACTGGATTTAATTCAGAAGTTAGAATTTTTTTATCTTAAAGCCTTCAGTAGCGTAAAACCGACCATGTTCAGACCAAAGTTCACGAAGGTTGCAAAAAGCAGCATTTAGTGTGATTTTTATGCAATTTTCAGAGTCTTTAGACTCGAGTGTTTTGTATCGAATTTAGAGCTTTTGAGTTCTTACTGGGTTTAGTTAAGAAGTTAGAATTTTTTATCTGAAAGACTTCAGTAGCGTAAAACCGTCCGTGTTTAGACGAAAGTTCACCAAGGTGGCAAAAATCACTATTTAGTGTGATTTCAATGCAATTTTGACAGTGTTTGGACTCGAGTGTTATGTATCGAATTTAGAGTTTTTGAGTTCTCTCTGGATTCATTTAAGAAGTTACAATTTTTTATCTGAAAGACTGCAGTGGCGTAAAACCGTGCATGTTCAGACCAAAGTTCACGAAGGTGGCAAAAATCACGATGTAGTGTAATTTCATTGCAATTTTGAGAACGTTTGGACTCCAGTGTTTTATATCGAATTTAGAGTTTTTGAAGTCTCACTGGATTTATTTAAGAAGTTCGAACTTTTTATCTGAAAGACTTCAGTGGCGTAAAACCGTCCGTGTTCAGACCAAAGTTCACGAAGGTGGCAAAAATTACGATTTAGTGTGATTTCAATGCAATTTTGAGAGTGTTTACAATCGAGTGTTTTGTATACAATATAGAGTTTTTGAGTTCCCACTGGATTTATTGAAAAAGTTACAATTTTTTATCTAAAAGACTGCAGTGGTGTAAAACCGTCCATGTTCAGACCAAAGTTCACAAAGGTGACAAAAATCACGATTTAGTGTGATTTCAATGCAATTTTGAGAGTGTTTAGACTCGAGTGTTTTGCATCGAATTTAGAATTTTTGAATTCTCACTGGATTTATTTAAAAAGTTACAATTTTTTATCTGAAAGGCTGCAGTGGCGTAAAACCGTGCATGTTCAGACCAAAGTTCACGAAGGTGGCAAAAATCACGATTTAGTGTGATTTCAATGCAATTTTGAGAGTGTTTAGACTCGAGTGTTTTGTATCGAATTTAGAGTTTTTGAGTTCTCACTGGATTTATTTAAGAAGTTACAATTTTTTATTTGAAAGACTGCAGTGGAGTAAAACCCTCAATGTTCAGACCAAAGTTCACGAAGGTGGTAAAAATCGGGATTTAGTGCGATTTGAAACTAGTCTTCAGTTAAAAAGGCTGCATTCAACAGCAGCCATTGGCCGAATGGAATCAGGCAGTAGTTATTTACTGATTGGCTGGCAGCTCGCTCTGAATCATTGGGGTATAAACTAATTCGATATTAAGTACCCTTCGTGTTACCACTAAACGATTTCGGCTCCTCCTAAGTACCGTGATTTGTTGGCTCGATCTCTCAATACCGAAATCGCATCTTGAGTGGATTGGCGCGTTGTATTCGTGCAGCAACCATGACGAGCATCCAACAATGAAAATCACAACCATCTGCCGGCCTTTATTGAGAATAAAATATCTCCCCTCATTATAGATCGTAAACGTTTGCTAAATATACTCGAGTTCCACTATATTATTTCATATACAGTCAAGCATTAATTTATTATACTTTTATACGTACGTCAGGACACAACTGGCTTCCCAGCCATTGTTAACGAATGATTAACTTTCGGCATGGCATGAAAAAGACCCTTTCAAAATCTTGTTTGTAATTTTTAATGTACTCTTAATTGTTCAGTTTGTCCAATTTGAATTTCATTCAATGGCTGTTTGGTAATAATTATATATTTATGTTAAATTTATTACGTACAGGTAAAAAGGTGATACATACTTGGGGACCTCAATGGGGCAATTAAGCGCCATTGTGCTCAATTTTTTCTTCCTGGCATTTTGGACAGCCAGTTATAAAATTGATTAATACCTGATTTCCTCAAAAGAACCAGTTAGCGACAAAATACTTAAAATCCCCAATGTGCAAACCAGTAAAACCCAGGCATATTTGAGAGCTGTTTTCTTAAAAGCCATGTTCAACACGTGTTTTTAATAACCGCAACATTTCTGGGTTCCATAAGTGTCGAATACTAATTATCGAACGCGGGCGCTTCCTAAACTGCCTACTAATTGGCCTATTGGACTGGAAATATTAACGATTCACACACCATGCCAATTCTCTTTAATGCTCCAAAGGACGGCCTTAATAGATAATCAATCACTCATAAATCCTTCCTAGAATCCGGTTCATTAAAACCACTCAGCATTTGATGGTTTCGTAAGACTTCCAGGAATAAATCCAGCCAAGTTTTGTCAATTATTCAAAAAAAAATCAGTTTGTAGCTGTATTATTATCACTCCTATAGATTCAGTGTCATTTATTCACAATGATAAAATCTGGTGTTTCTTCATCAGCGAGTAAAATTAATCTGAAAATGACACAAAACACCAACCGGTTCAGAAATTTCCAAACTTGATTTGAGCCATGACAATCAAGGAGCATTTCATGCATTCCATCCATTGGATTAACTGAAAAAGCATTTAAACAACCAAAAATCGAGTAAACTTTAGACCGATTGCACATCTAATTGGCCCATAGTTTAAACACTCTAAACGCTACAAATCACGTGGGCACTCGCCCTCAAAGGCAGAAATCGCTCACTTTGTCAATCCCGATGTTAATCCGGATTTGACTTCCAAATCTCATTAGATTTGACAATGAGGCGCAGTGGGGCTGCTGGACGTTATCTTATGTTAACATGACAAGACCCATAAAGGGTGGTTTGTACACGCATTGTGCCTTTAAATTTGAAAATCTCCTTCTATGGGGTGTTGGCGAACGATAACCGGACCAGCAATTAAAGTTGGCATTTAATATTTTCAAAAATCCATGCGTTTGGGTTTGAGTTCCATGGTCATAAAAATCCTTGAAGAGGAAAAAAAGCTTTAAAAGATTTTTTGCAGGATTCCATTGAAGACTCGTGAACCAAAACCCCTTTTTAGAGTGAAAGAAATCCGCCCAAATATATATCTTATGTGAAATTTATAGAGTCGTCTAAAAGTGGCCATACCCGTTTCAACAATATGAGGGAGGGTGTTAATGTTCCAACTGAAAGAAGTTAGTCATGTATGAGTGAGTGGCAGCCAGACAATATTATAGAGCGATCCGATCTCCAACACTTTGAATCGCCCGAACTTTCAATGGGACAATGGGGCCTGTGAAAGTTGTTCAAGAGTGTCGTTTTATTGACTTTACTCATTTGAATTTCTATATATGGCTAATTTGCACGGGGACTGGCGGAATAATCGTCATCACCAGCATCGGTTAGTTTTGCTTCATTTAGTTCGAATGTCGCGCAGCGCCTTAAACCCGATAAAAAAGTCCGAAACATAATGTCCCATGCGCCATTTATTCCGTTAATTTTTGCAAATATCCCTGTGACTAGAGCCTTTTTCTCCTGTTTCCTCCATTAAACCTAATTTAGATCCGTCTAAATTACTCTTAATGTGCAATAACGATGGTAGATAGGCTTTTGCTTTATCTTTATGATTGAAATTCCCAACGGTTCTAAAGCACGCACTTCCAGATTGTCGCTTCAAAGGCCACTCGTTGGGGGGCTGGTGGATTTGAGCACTTTCCAGCGTTGACCAAAGCGATTTTTCAGTCTTAAGAATGACACTTTAACAAATTCCTAGATACCCATTTTCAGCCTGTCGGTTTGAGTGATGGATCGATGCTGTGGCCCATAATGACCAAAAAGACACGGTAAACACCCTTGTAATTCTTGTAATGTCCACAAACAAATTGCCCACCAACGTCGCATCACCTAACGCTATTCCTTCTGTTGTCAGATTGCAAATTATACAGCAGGTCCCAGATGAATTGTCCGGCTATTGTTCCCAAAGCCACGCCGGTTTAGGACCATTGAGAACACCCACCTTGCAAATGCATCAAAGTTTCGACACCTGATGATCAGATATTTGGACGTGCATGAGCGAAACGTATCGCGACTCAGAAATATGGCTTCAGATTCTTAAAGCACAGCCTTCGAGGCTTGGAGCAGTTGCTTTACAACCGAAGGAAAAGCAAATCGGTACTTCAGATTATAAGAATAAAGTCATGGTTTTGCTGGGGACTGGAGCAAACGCTTCATTTTTCACCTTCATGGTTCATCTAGGAAACTTTTTTCTTCCTCAGAGCTCGTAGCGTCTTCCGTACTAACTGGGAGGAGCTGGGCCAAAAAAACAAAAAGTCGTGAATGTGAGGAAAAACTCACTTGAACAGGAAATAGCTGGGAGTTTCCAGGACGTTTTCAGTTACTAAGATGAAGCGATTGGCTTTTGGTATAGATCGACAAGTTTTTAACAAAATTGTCAAGAAAAAACCAAAAATCTCTCGAGCTTGAATCGAATATCACTCGAAAGAGAAAAAATGCGGCTTTAAATGAGGAAAACCTCACTTAAATAGGAAATTTCGGGGAGTTTTCAGAATTTTTTCAGATAACTAAATCGAAGCCATTGATCGATGGGCAACACCGATTTTTCAAAAATTCGCCAAGGAAAAACCAAAAATTCCTGAATGCCGCCTATAACATCACTCAAAACCGAAAGTCCCCGGCTTGATGTGAGGAGAAACTCACTTTAGAGAGTTTAGAAAAAAGAAAATGGCTGGGAGTTTTCAGTTGGTAAGGGGAAGTGATTGGCCGTTGATATACATAGACGAGTTTTTAAAAAAATGTCAAGGAAAAACCAAACATTTCTCAAGCCTGCCCACAATATCACCCGAAAGAGAAAAAATGCGGCTTTAAATAAGGCAAACCTCACTTTAATAGGAAATTTCTGGGAGTTTTCAGAATTTTTTCAGATAACTAAATCGAAGCCATTGATCGTTGGACAACACCGATTTTTCAGTTGGTAAGGGGAAGTGATTGGCCGTTGATATAGACAGGCGAGTTTTTTAAAAAATGTGAAGGAAAAACCAAACATTTCTCAAGCCTGCCCAAATAATCACCCGAAAGAGAAAATCTGCGGCTTTAAATGACGAAAACCTCACTTTTTTTCATTTTTCGATTTTCCAAAAATTCGCCATGAAAAAACCAAAACTTTCAAACGCGCGTTTGGCGCTTCTTGTGCAAAGGTACCTATTGAATGAATCTTCCTCAACATTCTACAGTTTACCAAAGTAGCCCAGTGAATTAATGCGTAGTTCCAATGGGGAGATAGATATCAGAGACATTCATCAAAGCCTACTAAATATCAGCCGGAATTCGAAATCTGCACCATAAATCTCAAACCCTTATCTTTTATGACTTTTAGCAGGTACATTGTTCACATTTTTTACAGCTGTATTACGGCCGAAGAGCCAAATTAAAAAATTCCTTTTGATGATCGGGACGACAAGTCTCCAACAGATGTTGGCTTCATTTCAATAATCGTTTCCCATCCGGGGCATTTAATGCGCGTGGTTTCAATGAATTGGCTACACATTTCCATAAAGAAGTCATCTAGGAATTTGGTCGTTGATGGCGATAAAGGACACACTCATATCGGCCGAGTGGTTATCAGTTGATTTTTTCATCGAGCCTCTTTAACAGCTAATCAGAATCAATTATATTTATCAGCCAAGGCTATTAATACCCTTAATAGCCCTTCAGTGAGGTGGCACCGAAGTCAATAAGTTTTCAAATCCTTTAGTTAATTCGCCGCTCGACTGGAAATCGACATAAACTGTTTATCGCTGGAAATGTCACAATTAATTAAAATGTTATCACGTCATATAAACACTCTGATAAACATAAATCAAACATTATCTAAAATTAAATTGACCTTTTCGACACTAATTCAGAAGTATTTTTAATTACTTATTTACATGGAATTATTGCCTGTAGACATGTGAGTGTGTGGTCTCGCTGCTCTTAATTGTTGATAAAACAATGCTTGATTGAAATTGTGGTAAATAGGAACATTTATTATAATGAATTATTGTTGATAGGGCTTCTATGATGAAAGACCAGTGTTTTACCAAATGCCATTGCATGGACATCAATTGTTTCGTAATCGTTTGTTTACGCGATGAAAAGAACATCTTCTACAGTAAGTAAATGGGGCTGCATAACCAAAACAGCCCCAGAGCCTAATTATCCCTAGGTGAAGGTCCGTCCGGATCTTTTGTTGCGTTTTCTATTGATGTTAATGATTCTGAAATGAATTAATACCGAGAAACCCCCCGCAAACAACTGCTTGCTTCAACCATTTCAAATTTTGATTGACTAATCCTCCATACCTGACCGGTCCAGTAAAGAATGGCACAAACCGAAACCAGCCCGGCAAATTGATTTCCCAGAAACAAGCAATCGCTTTGTTTATCAACCAAAGAGTGACTTGAGCATGTTCGGCATCAAACAAACAGAAAAATTATTTCAAAATTTGACACACTGCGTCTTGAAACACACCAACTACATTTCTTAATTTGAGACCAAAGATGGAATTGTCCCTTTAAAGCCAGGCCAGGCCACAAAACCGACAGCAAAGAACATCATTTGTCATATATTGGACACGGAGCTTTGGACCTGGTACAGTCAAAACGACGATTTTTACTCAGAGGTATGAAATTTAAGGCTTTTTAATTGTTGTCTAGCACAAAAGGCATTCCTTTTCACCCTATTCGATCCCCTTGGCTAAATGGCAATTTCATAAACAGCCAAATCCTCACTGGCCATTGAGGCTTTCAAGGCTTTTGAACCAGAAATACTTGGAGTAATGCACAATACGGAACGGTAAACATTGAAAAAATCGCATTTCACTGGATAAAGCTGTTGATTCCTTTCTCAAAACCAATCAGTGAATCCTTGACATGTTCATAAATCAAATTCATTACTGGGTTTCAGTCATTTATTGTCTCTATTTATCAATCAAAATACGTTTCGGTGTATTTTTCCACCATCATCAGTTTTTATGTGTAGCGCTGTTGTTGCTTTAAGCCTTGGCGTGCAAGAAAATGCACGCTTCTTTCGAGGAATTTAGCTGCAATTTAATATTGCTTGATTCATTATGCACCTACACATAAAGAAAGACACTGAGAGCAAAACCACAATAGTAAAAGGAGCCTCTGTAGGCAAAAAAAAGTTCGTCCAAAAATTCGGGTACTTAAATGCACTGGAAAATGTTGCTTATGAATTCGTCAATTCGGCATTCAAGCCTTCATAAATGTCAACTTTTTCAACTAATATTAATATCTCAAACTCAACCCAACTCAAACTCGGGCAATTTTGGTCTAAATTCGACTCTTACGGGAAAATGTTGCGCTTTTGTGATTTTTGAAAAAAAATTAATTGCAATTCAATTTCCCGATGATTGAGTTGCTCCTAAAAATACATTGAAGAAGTTAAGAATATATTGGCGCGCCCCCAAATTTGTAGCAAAATAGCATATTTCCAGGAACAACCAGCGCTTCAGATCGTTGCAAATTGAAACTCCCCTGCCGTTGAAACCGTGACCAAAATGAACTTTGGGTCTGCAACAGTTTTTTACTCCACCTCTATGGGCTTTTAACGAGTTTTTGAATTTCTGAAAAATGTTGATAACTGTCCGAGTTACTGGGTGAAGAGTGGGAGTCTGTTTGCGAGTTTTAAGCTTGCCAATATTCAATTTTCTTCCAAACTGCTGCAAATGCAAATTTTCTCATAGACAGTGAATGTGTCGAGAATACCTACACTTTGCAAAGCAACTGATGTTCTATTTTGAAAAAGAGGTAGTCGAGGTTAAAATGCAAATTATTTTATACGGGAAATTGTCTTTGCGACCTTAAAATCATCAGAACTTCCAAGTTGTTCAACCGATTGCCATTTTCCGAGATGCAGCTTTGATAGAAAAACGAACGTTTTTCAAGAAATTTCAAAACTTCCAAATCGGCTCGATATAAACTTTTTCGAAACCAAAGCTGTTTTTGCAAAAAAAAATGGCATTAATACTGGCAAATGACCCAAATAATGTTAGCTCAAGCAGGCAACCGAAATAATAGGCATTTTACGACATCCTGGCGGTCAGAAATCATTCATCAGCAAAACCCACAAGTTGCAAAGCAGATAATTAGTTTTTTTCCTAATTAGCAATTTAAATCCCCACACTGAGAGAAACAACACACAACAACGCATTGGAAAACAATGGACTATAAAACGGAAATTGACTTATCCTTAGCAGCACGTTGCAGAATGGAATTAATTAGCTGTACAAGAATAATAACCTGAGCGTAGAGCGGTGGGGTACGATTAAAAAGGGGAACAATTTTATTACCTTAATCCCCTCACATGCTAGTTTACATTTGATTGGCAGTAGAAAGAACCGTTCCCCGCCTATATTTCAACTGTATCCTCCCCTCTGATTGGTTGCATACGATCAAGTGGGGGGCAATAAAATCAATTTAATGCCACCACTTGTTTCAGCTCATCATAAACTAACATATTGTGACGTAATCACGAGCGGGATAGGAATACATGCAAATGGGCTTTGCATATGTAATGCGTTTTCCGATAGATCAGCAAAAAATCAAATGTTCTTGCACTATTTTATATTAACCGACCAGCTGTTAGATACGAAAACGCGAAAGCAGATTGACACTAATTTTGAAACGCTCTGTATATAGATTGTGATGGAAAAGGTGAAAATATTTATATAACTGAATAGGATCCGGTAAAGTCCGATTTAGTCTTTTTAGAGCTGCGGCACGATTGTGCCATTTTCATGTTAAAAGACACTTGATTTAATTCATATTGTCCCGCAAGTTAGGAGGCTTTTAATTGAAGCAGCTGTTTTAACAGGCGGCTGATAAGTTTTTTTGGCAGGAATGTGAGAAAACGTTTTGCAAAAAACACGATTTTCAGCCCAGATAAACAGTAGTATTGTTTCTCACTCAAACTCTGCTGTTTCCCTATGTTCAAAAATTGTGCTTCTTTAACTCCAATTCGTAGGACTTTAGCGTCTTTCTCAGAGACAAATTAGAAATCAAGGATACAAAGCAAATCAATAAAATCAACGCAAAAGATTGGAAATCATATTTTGCAAATCTGTACCGAGAAAATGAGGAAACCTCTTTTCAGAAACACCATGACAGAACAAGGGGAACCAAATGAATTAAAGAGCAGCAGAACGATACCAATTTTTAAAAAGGGACAGAAAACAATCTTGGATAACTACCGCAGAATAACGCTTCTCAACAGCATCATCAAAGTAGTCACCAGGACGATATTAGAGCCGGCATATGCCCTTTTAAAAAAAAATTAAAAAAAGGTCGCTAGTACAATTGAACTTTCCATTTTTTATCAAAAGTTAGACTCAGTTTCAGCTTGTTGGAGCACAGATAAACTAAGCTTCCCGAAGACTTTAAAAAAAATTGCACATTTTCAAACATTTTCTGTCTCCTAACTTCTCTGAATACTTCGTGCATGAAGCCAAAGGGTGCGCAGCATTGAAGATAATTAGAAGAAAATCGTGTAGGTTTAACTATGAGTGAGATACGAAGAAGATAACAATTTATATGAAGCTATTGGAAAGTGAAAAACCTACCAAGTTTGAGTATTTTGTTGAAAGAATTTGAACAGCGCGAAGAATTCATTATTGCAGCCTACAAAAAATCAAAATATCAGAAGATTTAAACTCAGTTTCTGCTGGTTGGGGCACAGATAAACTAAGCTTCCTACTTTAAAGAAAAATTGCACATTTTCAAACATTTTCCGTCTTCTAACTTCTCTGAATACTCTGAATACCTGAATGTTCAGTTGAAAGCAACTGAGAGGAGCAAAGAATTCACTATTGCAGCCTATAAAAAATCAAAATTTCAGAAGATTTGGACTCAGTTTCAGCTTGTTGAGTCACAAATAAACCAAGTTTGCTGAAGACTTTAAAGAAAAATTGCACATTTTCAAA
>NW_026018715.1:14479704-14486614 GCF_020466585.1 Dendroctonus ponderosae
AACCATGACTGAGATACGAAGAAGATATAAATTTATATGAAGCGATTGGAAGATGGAAAACCTGCCCAGTTTGAATATTTTATTGAAAAAATCTGGTCAGAGCGAAGAATTCACTATTGCAGCCTACGAAAAATCAAAATATCAGAAGATTTAAACTCAGTTTCTGCTGGTTGGGGCACAGATAAACTAAGCTTCCTGAAACTTTACAGAAAAATTGCACATTTTATTCACATCGTGTAGGTTTAACCATGACTGAGATACGAAGAAGATACAAATTTATATGAAGCGATTGGAAGATGGAAAACCTGCCAAGTTTGAATATTGGATTAAAAAAATCTGCTCAGAGTGAAGAATACGCTATTGCAGCCTACAAAATATCAGAAGATTTAAACTCTTTTCAGTTCGTTTTCAGTTCGTTTCAGCAAACTCAGTTAGGCAACAAAGCGAGTTATAGGAGATAGGAAGATGAGCAAGGCAGAGAAGAAAATGTTTGAATAAGGGAGGGCCACAGACCTGGAAAAATTGCAAAAACAACAACCCTATAGGTAAACGAACCCACAGCCAATCTCCAATACGCTGGAAAGAGTTCTGGAAATCAACGTCCGCAGAAGCAGACAAGACAAGAACAAGAAGGAGAAGCATATTTTTCACACTTTCGCTATGTCCTCTCCTGGTCTTACACAGTGAGTTTGTCAATAACTGCAGTCGTTTCTCTTGAGCAAACTTTTTGTTGAAGCCAAATTTGAAATCGTTAAAAACTTATCTACTGAGTATTCGCTTCAACTGTCTTCATTTCCGTCCGAATTTATTTCTTCTCGTGCTTTTTAAGCCTCAATATAGCAATTTTCCACCGAAAGCTTTCATGTGGGAAATTTGGGAGCGTGCATGCGTTTGCCATTCACTTCTGTTGCTGATGCAAATTGCTACAACCAGGAAAAAGTCGAAACAAGTCAAATAACCTAATTAATACAATAAATCCACGGCGTTTAATGGGAGCTTTCCATAAGGTCGCGCTGTCTTCCATTTAACCTTCTCAAATCAAATTTGAATCTACACAATGGCCAGGTTTTGCGCTTAAAATTCGCACTTAGGTATTTACTGAGAAGTGTTGAATTCTAATGAGCCACTTTGAAAATTTCCATTATTTAACATCGCACAATTAGCATCCTGTTGATAGGCGTATTAAATCGGAATCCTATCCGGAAGGCATGTTTTTGACTATTGTCAGTTTAACTTCAAGAGCTTCTGCTGGACAAGTTCTTATACTTTGACCAACCAGCGCTTCAAAAAAATTCCAGCAGGGACATTATGTTAATTAGCAACCGACTCCCACATAGCTATAAGTAAATGATAGATTATTCGGGCACTATCCAGATAAACTAGATAATTATAGCGCCCGGTAATGAATTCCATAATGCGTAAAATGAACAACTTGAAACCTAATCAATTTGAATTAATACCAGACATACTACGACAAATAATATAATATGGTAAAATCACGGCAGCGTCACTCAAATCAGCAAATTTAGTGAGGGTCATCAATTGTAAGCGCGATTTGGGGACTAAATTGGGGGCGGAGCCTGCACAGTGGAGCGCCGCCCATTAAAGCATGGTCCCACTCTTTCGTCCACGAACTCTTCAGTATGCGGCGGCAGCTTTGCGGAGAAACAGCACAAAAAAAATCAAGAACTTGTACTGCGACGGTTCAGTTTCAGTGCCACCAGCCAAAAGCCATTCAGTGAAAGTGTTCCATTCGATTTGACTGTTTTTCGCTGTGAAGCAGATGATTTGCTCCATGGAGGACTCGAAAATCGACATAAAGTCAAAAATTTCGTTCAGTGTTGAGTCGTTGCTGAGTAAACCAGTGGCGGTGGTCAATGAGCGGCTGCGGGACGATTCGTCCAATTACTCGGAGAATGAGGAGAATCGACTGGACACGTCCAGTGAGAAACTGGACGAGGACGACGATGACGAAAACATTACGGTTGATGATGAAGACATGGATGGGGACGGCAGAGAGAGCTTGAGTCCCAACTCACAACACACGGTGATCATTCCACAGCCTTTGCATCCTTCCATGGCGCGGATAATGCCCGCGGGTCACACACAGTGGCCTTTTTCTTGGGTTGGACCCAACGGACCTTTCAGATCGAACTCACCACAAGGTAATTTATTAGCTAGTTGCTTTATGCGCCATCTCAACCCGTAAAAACTGATCGTTTGGCTCAATATTCAATCAATTGAACGAAGAAATGGAGCTGATGGAGAAACAAATTTGCTCGTCGGCCTTCCGACGGACGTCTGCTGGGACAAAGCATTCACTCATGGAAATTCTGCAGCCTTCAAAATCCCAACGGGGCGAAGTCGGTTATTTTATGTAATTTTTGGTAACGCAAAAAACAGTAAACTCTGTTGGAGGCACAAGTGTGAGGGAGAAACATTGGAAAGGGTGCTAGCGATAGAATGAAATGAAAAATTCCCGATAATAAGAGGCGAGTAGTAGTAGGATCAGAAAGTAGTAGGTGATCTGATCTTTTAACCCTGCGCCACTCATTTCGTCCAACTACTCAAATGTTTGATTAATGATCACTCCTCAAAATTGAATTAAATGCGAACTACTAGCAGCTAAAGCATGATGAAAGACCCTTGATCGGGCAGATTGATTGCCATTCAACGAACTTATGCTAACCAATATATACCCGATTGACCACGACAAAGGAAATTGTGTATTCATAATTTGTAATTAGTTAAGGGTAATTTGCAAAAATGAATGGAAAAAACGCAATAATTGCAATTGTCGGTAATGAATCGAGTTTCATTTTGCGTTTATTCGAAAACTTTCCTTACGCTGCCGAATATTTGCGTTGGCCTCCAAATCCTTTAGCAAACATCTTTGCATTGGTTTGCTTGTGTGTTTACTAGTCAGGGGCTTTTTTGGAAATTCGGCAGCATTTTTTTATGTATATTTTTTGGGCTGCCTCAGGGCAACGGTTTGGGAGGCCCGGCTGGCGAAAACAACTCAGTAGAAGCTTCAAAGTGCAGCGGCTACATTTGCCTATGTGTTTTTCGCCTCTTCCGCCGTATTTTCTTCAGAATCTGTCCAAATTCACAACGAAACACGTGAATTTTTCAACAGTCCAAGACGCCAGCAATCAAACACATAGGAGGATCACAACACAGACAATATCAGACGCGATAGTTCAAAAATTCAATGCACCTCCGAAGAAGGTGAAATGGACGAACCTACACCTGAAGAATGAACAAATTCATCCCTAGAACCGAACCAGGATGAAGAAGTTGAAGCACAAAGCCGAGAGAAGAGGCAAATTTTCACGGTGAAGCCCACGGATCCGCGAGGAGGACACTGGAAAACCTGCAAAGAAGCATGAAGGCGACAAATTCAACGAAAGCGCAATCATAGTTTAGCTCAGAAGACTGGAAAAGAGTCATACTTCAGATGAAGGACCGAAACAGTGTGCGCCAAGCGCTATAAAACCCCGGAGTTCGAGCATGAAGTCAAAAAATTCCTGGAAAATCTTCATTTCTTCCCATCTGGGAATAAACCGGCTGAACTCCAACGGAAGAAACTGGGCAAGCTGAAGCCGAAGAAGCATTTCAATGGTGCGGACTGCTTGAAGAGAAAATCTAGGACAAAGTCAGTCCAATCATAGCATTTCATTGCTGCCCAAAGACCCAAAAATCTATATTTCCCGGTACAATTAAGTAAGTGGAATAGAAGAAAGCATTTTCGAATAAATCGGGGCAAGTTAACGACGATAACAGGCTCTTGAGCAAAATATTAATCAATTGATGCGTTGCATAATCTGATCTTAAGCTTCGCCAGTTTTGATTTAATGAAGGATATGTACTGGTCATCGACGTTAATTATCTCTTGCTTACAAGCGTTATTGCCAATAAAATGCCGTGAGGTACATTAGCTTTCAGGGGTCATAAAATATGAATAATTAGACAATTATACAGCAATTTATTGCGGCGGAATGATGTATTATTTATCCAACTCGCTCTAAAGTCGATTTGTCTGCAAGCCTTTTCTAGAAAACGTTATGACAGCCCGTAGGGGGTTTTTTCGTCTTTAATCGCTGCGCTAATTAGTTGAGACTATTTTTGCTGCATGTTATTAATTAGCCTAAGTAGTTGGCGGATTATTGCTGTGCATTAACAAGACATTTTTGCTGCCAATACCAATTAGCAGGCATATCTGTAATTCCCCACTGCGGGAATGTTATAAAACAGTGGAGACCAAATCAACAGATAGCTTCTCCTTGTTTCAGCTAATATTCCCACTTTGGGAAGCGGAGGGCCTCCAATCGTCCGATGCGCCCTAAGGAAACACAAACCCAACAGGAAACCGCGCACACCATTCACCACTCAACAACTTCTGGCGCTGGAGAAGAAATTTCGGGACAAGCAATACTTGAGTATTGCTGAAAGAGCCGAGTTCTCCAGCTCGTTGCGATTGACGGAAACACAAGTAAGCACCTAAACAACAAATAATTGTTTCAATTATTCAAGCCAAATACACATCAAAAGGGCTCCTCTTTCTCAGGGGGTGGGTTTTGTTCAACTTTTCAAAAGCACAGGTAGAACCGACACTCATTTTTTTTTGTCCCTAATCGACAAAGAACATTCAGTGAAATTTATTGACTGGAAACGAATAGGGCCTTGGGCAGGTTCAGGCTGTTTTTTCCCATCGAATCAATCTTACAGGGTTCTGTTATTTTCAGGTTAAAATCTGGTTCCAAAATCGCAGAGCGAAAGCCAAGCGACTTCAAGAAGCCGAAATGGAAAAGTTGCGACTATCAGCACGACCGCTCCTGCCATCTACTTTTGGGATTTTCAATGGGGGCGCCACTCTGATCTCCCCATTTTTGACTGCGATGGCCCATCGACCGCCCCATTTCGCCTTCGGGCCGCCCCCTCACATGCTCAATATGCCTCAATGAGAACCTCAAATGTGATTTTTTCCTGTGCCCGCTGATAACCGTCAGTGGACATGCCCTGTACATTAGTGTAGAAATGTATATTTTGTAAATAGACGCGCTGTTCTGAACCCTCAATTGACCAACTGTATAAACTGTTTATGTTAGGAGCTTGTTAAGTTCAGAAGTTCACAAAGTGATTATCTATTATTCGCAATCTACTGTAAAATAGCCTACTAATCTATAGAGAATGTAATTGTTCGTACTGAGTGCAATACATCTAAGCAATCGATGGGTTGAGTTGAAGTTTCTTGATAATTTTTTAAAAGACTGATTAGCACTTGATTTTATTTATTTTGTATATATTCGGTTTAAGTTGTTTTCCCCTTGTACAAAAGTTGTTGTACAGCTCTGTATATTGCTAGAGATAATAAATAATAGTTGTTTTCATTAGACTCCACTGTGTTTTAATGCCGGTATCGGGACCCAAGAAATTGTGATTTTAGCGCAATTATCAAAAAAACTCACACTCAAAGCCCAAATTATAAGTTTGTGGTTTTTTCCATCGCGAGTTACAGATTGAATTCGTCTGTTGCGTTAAATGTATACCTGCGTACGCCACTGGCCTAATGTCGTTTATTCGGGTTCGATTTAACAAGAAGCTGCCATATTGAGGGCCCATTGGCTTTCCGAAACACGTATCTTTACGATTTGGCTAATTGGAACAATAAATTGTTGGTACGGTGTCCGCCTTTAATAGGCTGATTGTCTTTTGTCCCATGGCATCTGTTCTCATACTCAGTGGGCCATGAAAATAATCACCTTTAAAATTCCAGCTTTTATTACGCGGAATCCAGTAGCCAGGGGTCGCATTACTCGTTTTTCAAGCCGCCAAAATAGTCCAATCCACTGTGTGCAAAATAAGACGCGTTTTTTGTATGGATACTTTCCTGTGCTTTTGTCTAACACTTTTTCTAGAGAAGATTTTTTCGTAACGACTCCACAATGGCAGGCAAAAAAGTGCTTAGTTCCCCTATACAGGGTGATTTAAAATTGGCGTTATTCCTTTTAAGCGCACGAGAAAAACGTAAAAAAAAATGTTTTGGAAAATTTCTCTAAGATGTTAACAATTAATTTTTTTACTATTTTTCTTGTAGGTACTCCCAAAACACCCCAAGGGAATGACGCCAATTTTCAATCAACCTGTACTCAGGTTTTTTTATCAAAACTAGATCTGATGCATTAACAAAGAACGCTTTAAGTCGATCCCAAACTTTACTAGTTTCTCTGAGGATGCATGAAATTCGAAACATTTTCCATTTATAGAACGCTCCGTGCACTAGAAAATTTATGTGAATGCGCCTCTCCAACTTTCCGGATATTGAAGCAATGAAATCTTGAAAATAGCCTGAAGATGATTCAAAATTTAAATGTTTTCTCACACTATGCGCTACGAAAAGCATCCAAATTTGAAGGAAATCTGGAAAAAAGACTGCGATCTGAAGAAATAATTGTTGGAATAAGTTTGCAAAAAATCCCGAAAGAAGATGATCTCCGTGAGGATGGTTCAAAATCGAACTATTTTTCGTTCATAGAACAGACTTTGCTCTACAAATCGCAAAGAAAATTTACGCCAGCGCTTTGCAAGTACCTGAGGAAACAAATGTGAAACTACCACCTGCTCAAATATTGGGTCGAAAAAAGCAGCGTCATGTTCAAGTGGATTTTGTAACTAAAAAAAAAAACACGCAAATCTAAAACTTCTTGAATTCAAGCATTTTTTGAAAAAACTGCCAACATTTACCTATCGATGGTTCACTTTCTAAAAAGGCCATTTATTTCTGCCTAGAATGATGTACAAATGAGCGTTCTTGATCATTTTGCCTCCGAGAAATGAGCAAAAACGGGACGGAAAACATGGAATTTTGGCATAATCTTGCACCTAAGTGTCTGATATTCAAATTTCACTT
>NW_026018715.1:14486799-14488274 GCF_020466585.1 Dendroctonus ponderosae
AAAACTAGATCTGATGCATTAACAAAGAACGCTTTAAGTCGATCCCAAACTTTACTAGTTTCTCTGAGGATGCATGAAATTCGAAACATTTTCCACTTATAGAACGCTCCGTGCACTAGAAAATTTATGTGAATGCGCCTCTCCAACTTTCCGGATATTGAAGCAATGAAATCTTGAAAATTTCACACACTATACGCTACGAAAAGCATCCAAACTTGAAGGAAATCTGGAAAAAAGACTGCAATCTGAAGAAATAATTGGTAATAAAAAGTTTGCAAAAAATCCCGAAAGAAGATGATCCCCGTGAGGATGGTTCAAAATCGAACTATTTTTCGTTCATAGAACAGACTTTGCTCTACAAATCGCAAAGAAAATTAACGCCAGCGCTTTGCAAGTGCCTGAGGAAATAAATGTGAAACTACGACCTGCTCAAATATTCGGAAAAACCACAATCATATTTGAAAAATCCTTGAAAATACCCTGATGACCAAGGGCGGATCCAGGGGGGGGTCATGGAGGTTATGACCCCCCCCCCATTCAATTCTCTATCCCACGATGCCAAAACGAATTCTCTGGCTCGAATGGTTCTTGAGAAACTTCGAAAAAAGCAGCGAAAAAATTGCCAACATTTCTCTATCCATGGTTCACTTTCTAAAAAGGCCATTTATTTCTGCCTAGAATGATGTACAATTGAGCGTTCTTGCTCAATTTGCCTCCGATAAATGAGCAAAAACGGGACGGAAAACATGGAATTTTGATGAATGAGGGCTTTCATTTGAAATTACCTTGATTATAGTATATGTATTATTAAATATAAATGATTACATAAAACATGATTTTGATACAAACTTGGTGTTGGTGTATTTACCACTCGCACTTTTTTCCTGCTACCAACGTTAATATTTCTTCCTTTAGTTTCCGGTAGATTTGAGAGATTACTTTGTGTTTCGGTAACTGTTTCCTTTTTTTCCTTCTGGTTAAGGACTTCTTCCCCAATTGATTTTGGTTCAGTTTTTGATTTACTTGAGACGGTTTGTTTTCCTTTTTTCTTTTGTTTTGGGACGTCCTCCATTATTTTTTTTTCGGTTTTACGTTTTGATTCAATTTTTGAGTTTACTTTTTTGTTGGGTTTTGCATCAATATTTGGTGCAGCTCCATTTTCTGATTTTTCTTCCTCTGTGTTTTTGGCAGTAGACTTTGGTTGCTTTGGAGCTTTTTGTTTTACTTTTGACTCATTGACAATCGGTTTTTCCTCCGGCTCTTTCTTGCGTGGTCTTAACACTCGCCGTTGTTCTACTGGTGAAGTTTCATCTTCTTCAGCCACCTACGTAAAATATTAAATCAGATTAATTAGATAATAGCTTTTATTTACAATTGTTATACAGGGTTGCTCATTAGTGCGTCAAAGTGCGATATCTCAGTAAATATGAAGTTTACAAGAAAATTTGTCCAACGAAAGTTTTTCACGTTTAAAA
>NW_026018715.1:14489045-14500783 GCF_020466585.1 Dendroctonus ponderosae
AAAACATGGAATTTTGGCATAATCTTGCACCTAAGTGTCTGATATTCAAATTTCACTTTCTGGGTCAAAACTACTCGAATTTCCTCACTCACGTTATTATGACTGAATCGACTTTTCATACCTCTATCCAACGATGCCAAAAAAAATTCTGTGGCTCGAATGGTTCTTGAGAAACTTGGAAAAAAGCAGCGTCATGTTCAAGTGGACTTTGCAACTCAAAAAAAAACACGCAAATCTGAAACTTCTTGAATTCAAGCATTTTTTGAGAAAACTGCCAACAATTCCCCATCCATGGCTCATTTTCTAAAAAGGGCATTTATTTCTGTCTAGAATGATGTACAAATGAGCTGAGCAAATTCTTGCTCATTTTGCCTTCGAGATATGAGCAAAAACGGGACGGAAAACATGGAATTTTGGCATAATCTTGCACCTAAGTGTCTGATATTCAAATTTTGTTTTGTTTCACACTGTGACTGGAGCCCGGGAAATAGAATAATATAATATCAAAAATTGCCTGAAACATCGAAACTCTGTGCACATATATATGGAAGGGTCTTTGCACTACAGAATGCAGGAAACAAACGAAATTAATAGCAAACTCTCAAAATTTCCTGAAAATTGCCTGATAGTCAGTTGATGAAAATCGAAACCCCATTCCATTTACAGAACAGACATTTCTCTACAAAATTAATTAAGAAAGACTCTATAGATAGCTCTACCGATTTCTGAGGAAAAAATGTCAACTCCAGCATGCATGAATGAACTAGTGACTTGATTGAAACGAAAATGGAAAAACCTGACTGGATTTTTTTCAAGTTTCACATTAACGTACAAACGGGGCCCATTAAATCGCAATTTTCGTACGATTTCGTGGAACCACTGAATGGCCCAGCATGCAGAATCGAACCTTTGAGTCCATTGTTGGTGATAGTGCTTAATAGAAGCAAATTCATCCCGCGCCAATAAATTATTCGGGTGGCAGTTTGCGGCCAAATAGAACCCATTCAAGAATGGTACAAGTGTGAGCCTGGCAGCGAAAAAGTCACTACAACAAAACGGAATTTATGCGACCTCATAATGGTCGATAAAGGCACTCGAAATTATGAACTTACTATTCTTCGTAGAATGGAGCCATCATCATAAACTAAATATATAAGGCCATTCATTCATCGAGTGGATTCTATTGAGTTTGATCGGTGAAAAGCGCAGCGAGAAACGCCAAAAAATTGGTAATAAATGGTTTTTACAAAAGGCATTGTACGCGGGCGGGTGAGCGCGCTGGACCTAAACTCCTATGGGAATATGCAAGTCATTAATCTTCATTTGTTATCGGCCACTTCAACTGTTTAGCTTATTGTCTGCTTATTATAATAATGTCTCTATTAAATTCTGCATTCTTGAAGAAGGTCTCCGGATTGAAACGCACTTTCACACCAGCCTCCGCATAGCGGAAAAATCGCATCCCAGTGCAACTCAACGAGCGCAAAAAGCAGTTGTTGCAAAAGAAGCAATTTCAATGTAAGAGCGCCACTCGAATGAAACTTTTCAGCTTCTAATTAGTGTGAAAATCGTAGCAGGAAATAAGCAAATTTAAATTCAAAATGGATTCCCAGATGCCATACCGACGCTGCTGGAATCGTTAAGACTGTTAGGAGCACTTGAATCTAGATCAGTTGAGCGAGAAGGAAAAACTGATAATTAAGGTGACAACCGGCCTTAATGGGAAATAATAAAACACTTTTCAGAAAAGCAATTTGTAGCATTAATTAAAAAATTAACATTTAGATTATTAATAGATCATTTAGATAGATTAATAGGCATTCTTGGCATAGCGATAAATTACTGCCAGGTAGCTACCAATCCTCCGGCCCTATTTTTCCGTTTGCTCGCTCAGCTATTTAACAACAAAGTACCAAACCATCCCAATGGAATATGAATTTACATTGAGTTAACCGAAACCAATTAATTCGCCACATTTTCGAGAACCCGCTCTGCATTGGGAGCAAAACACTGACGAAATTGGTACCATTAATTTGCTTGAAAATTGCCGCAATTAAAATCTACTCCAATAATTAATTATTTGCCATTATGGAGCGGGCATGGGCGCAAAAACTGGAGCTACCGGGCCGGGAGCAAGAACTCGACCAACTGAGACGAACAACCAAACCAGAGATAACAACCAATTAAAAGCCATGTTGTATATTGAATAATAATTACATACGGCCGTTTAGCGATCGGTAGCCAAGCCCAAATAGTCAGCCGGCATGTGCAATCTTCACATCTGTCTAACAGAAAAGAGCACTCAAAGAAAAACAAAAAAAAATAAATCACAGATCAGGAGAAAGACTGGGAAAGCCAAGGAAAAAGACGCAGTAGAATGTCCCGAAATGGAGATATTACAAGCCAAATATACACAAAAGAGTAAGGGAGGCAACTGAAACCTTTTAGAAGCGGCAAGTGATGAGCATTACAGACATCAACAACAGATGGAAATCATATATGGAAACATTTTGTGAAGATCAAAGCCTGGAAGTTAATTATTCACTATCAGAAGATGCAATTAAACCTGGGCTATTAGGACAGCGGCACAGACGCGATGAGTTATAAAGAAAAATACAAAACCGCCCAAAATCTTTCCGAAGGTTGAACATTTCTTGGGAAAGAATCAATGGATTAAGTCGAACCACATTTACACTATCAATAAGCCGATGCTAATTGTATTAAATACTAAAATCCAAATTTCAATATCTGAAGCGCTTTTTTCGCGAAAAGCTTCAGATGAGCTTAATATAAAAATTTACTACGACAAAACCGATAGCTCAATCGATACGAAATCCACCCTACGAGTCAGTTGATGAATATGGAACTTAAAAAAACTTAAAGCTCTACATGTACATACATGGCAACCAGGGGAAAGTGATCTAAACTTACCTGAAGCTGCGCAGCGTCACCTGGAAAGAAAGAAGAAAATGCGTTTAGTACAGCAGGAAATCTTATGCAAAGCCAAACTTATGTGAAATCAGTAAAAGAGGGAGAAATATAACGAATTCATAAAACTAAACTCAGTTTAGGGCAAAAGAGTCATAGATTAGAGAGCATTCTTACCAGCTTTTTGCAAGCTGGCGCCCCCTCCTCCATTTTCTATGCGATAATCATTGGCTTGTTCGCCCTTTCGATGATTTTGTTTGTTTATTGTTCACACTTTTGTAGACAGTGCCTTTTTTCCAAAGGCAAATTTCACGTTTCAACTTAACGAAAGTCAACAGCAACTAAACCGGAAAAGCTACAAGTGCCGATCTTTCACTGACTTAGAGCCATTTATATTTGTCTAAATTTCATTCAGCTGCTGACATTCAAGCACAACGCCAAAACTGAAATTAATAACCGAATTAATTTCGTTTCCCTAAAAATATTGACCAATCGACAAAACCGCGCGGAAATCAATTAAAAATGAAACTGCTGCTCAATTTCCGAGCGATGAAAGAAACTCATTAAAATTGTCCTTTAAAAGTCCACGTCGTACGACGACGGACGAATTGACAGTTCTCCAACCAATAGAAACACTTTCGTACCATCGTATCATCGTACAAACGGATGCAAGGAACGCGGGCTTTATTCGGCCACAAGCGCAATTCGGTACGGCGCAGTGAGACGCGATGAGTTATAACTCATTAAGTCACAGTGATACAATGAGTCACATACACTGATCCCCATCCATATTTAACATTAAAGGAAATTAAAAAGTTTTAGACTAGAAGCATTTGGCACCGGACTAAGAAAATTCAGAGCAATTCTTGGACCAACGTGATCCATTAGCAGAAAAGGCTGCTACTAAAAGCCGAAAGAATTGGGTGTGTCTCAGATAACGACGACGGCTTTAAATAAATTAAAGAAGTCACCTGCAATTTGTGAAATTATTTCTAAGAACTTCACTGGTGCGCTCGCTTTTCCCTTTACGTCGCCCATTATCCTTCCTTTTCTTGCCCTTAATGGTTCGCTGCAACTACGAATTCATTTAATTAGTTTTATCGAGTTTCGAAATTATTTAGAGAGTATTGGGTGTTGAAAGCGTTATTAAACAACGGGAACAGCCCTCAAACCGATAAGAAATCTGCATGCTTCCAGCTTGGGTGTAGCGATTAAATTGCGAGCAGTTTACATGCACGGTTTATTAAATTACGGACACAAAAGCCATTGGAATCCGCATCTGGCCGCCTTAATTACCGTCAATCAAAGCGCGATTAATTACTTAGTTGCAAGCAACTCATCTTCAATATAACGAGCACAAATATTGCGATCCTCATTCGAATTATAATTAGCTTAACTTAACATAAAACGGAATTCGAATCGACTGACAACTCTTTACTTAGTTACCTCGCTTAAATCCACTCAGCAACCAATTACTTGCAATTTATTGGTGACGTATCGGCTGAATTAAGCGCAAATAATACAAGACTAATTGAACGTATCTCTGTCACTAATAGTTCTGCGCTGACTTTGCTTTATAATGTTACTTGGGCCAATCGGACTCTGGTTATGTAGAGCGATTGATTGGGGCTATTAAAGAACGAACCAATGAAAAGCGGAAAAACTGCTGAAGGTTCTAAGCGGCAAACTGGAAACCGAGTTAGGAAATGTTTGGTGGGTTAAGAATCTGCTGCAGATGAGGCAGAGCATCTGCATTTGATAGAACAGGAAATACAGGTTCGGAAGCATTTGATCATCCTACAAAACTTCTGAGGCCTTCGGCCTCCTCTGAGCACCAGTTAGGCAAACATTTTCTACCATCAATTATGTGTAAATTGAACCCGTTGAGCTCCTGGACTATTCCGAAGCAATTCTGATCGACATTGACGATGAACGAACCGTCGATCGTTCGATGCGATGTTGCAGACAAATCTATTGTTTTGAGTCCTTAACCAAACTCATAAATAAAGGGATCTTTACTTAAATTGACATTTATGTGAGGCAACGGATTCTACCCTGTTACGGCCGTAAATCAGTTTGACGTCGCCTGCATTCGTAATGTCCATTCGAAGAAGATCGGATCTGCATCATTCGACCAGTTGTTTGTTGCCCGATACGTAATTGGGAGGAAACGCGTGATTTTGCGAAAAAACGCGAAGCGACTAGTGGCTTTTGATGGGTTTTTCACCAATTTTGGGGACAATAAGCAGATTTTCCATCTTTTCGCCCGTTGTCGGTCGTACAACAAAAGCTGAAAGCAGCAGGGGGTTGCGCGCGTTTTCCATCTCGCCTGGAATAAACTACAAATGCTCGCTCCCGATGGTAGGAAATTACAGGACTACTATCTTCCATTTTACGCCCCAAAATTTCTTATTCCAATTTCCTGTTCGCGTCTGTCAGTTGTTATGAGTCATTTTCTGATAAGGACTCGTAGCGCGACTATTATGCAATAGAACTATTACACAAAGCGCTTATCGCCCATTATATGTCATGCTGTGGGGAATTGGCGTTAGCAGCACTGTTTTCTCGCCTCGGTTGGCGAGACTGTGCCTTCATTTCACGCCATTCTCAGGTACCATTGTGTTGTTCCATCGATACTGCAACCGCTTTTATTTCAACATTTAAATGGCTCTGGCGGCCGGAACCGGACGCCCATTCACTCGATTGTCATTCTTTACTAATTTGTTATTGGCTCATTTTATGGAAATATTTAAAGAGTGGCTCAAACAATGTCGAAGACATCAATTCGTTGATGTGGAATTGTTCCAACAGCGGCTAACTTTCGCGTCTCAAGTGCGCCAGCATCAATCAAAGTCGGCCTGGGTAACACTGTGGATTTTCAGGTGTTCACACAGCGACACCGATACGGCTTGCCGTATTGATACAGCGACACGGTGCGCCACACTTTCTCAATGTTGGGAAATATTTTTTGGAAAAATTTAAATGTTCTCAAAATGTCTTAAATTGTGCAGCATTTTCAGCTCACGGACGCGAGGAATGCATCGAACTCATTCAAAAACATGCTGGAAGCTGCAGATCCGAAATAATAGATATTTTCGGCMCATTTTAAGCGTTTTTTGAGAGATTWCGATRTTYAGCCGACGATTTCTTCCTTATTATTGACCCAAACACCTTATAAATGCCTATTTRTGACCTTCTTTCGTCGAAAGGAATCGAGTGAGCTCAAAAAACACGCATGTGAAATTTTGATTTCTGGTAGATATTTTTTCAAAAAATATAAATKTTCTCAAAATGTMTYAAATTTTACATCATTTTCAGCCCAAGGACGCGATGAATGCATCGTAGTCATTAAAAAACATAGTAGAAGTTTCAGATCCAAAATAATAGAYATTTTCGGCATATTTTAAGCGTTTTTTGGGGGTTCACGCTCTTTTGCCGACGATTTCTTCCTTATTATTGACCCAAACACTATATAAATGCATATTTGTGACCTTTTTACGTCGAAAGGAATTGATTGAGCTCAAAAAACACGCATGTGAAATTTTGATTTTTGGGCGAAATTTTTCCAAGGGTGGAGGTCGATTTTTTGAAAAAATTAAAAATTCTTCCAACTGTTTTAAATTTTACGTCATTTTCAGCGCATAGACGCGAGGAATGCATCGGACTCACTAAAAAACATGTTAGAAATTTCAGATCCGAAATAATAGACATTTTTGGTACGTTTAAGCGTTTTTTGAGAGATTTCGATATTTAGCCGACGATTTCTTCCTTATTATTAACCCAAACACCTTATAAATCCATATTTGTGACCTTCTTACGTCGAAAGGAATCAATTGAGCTCAAAAAACGCATATGTGAAATTTTGATTTTTGGGCGAAATTTTTCCAAGGGTGGGGGTTGATTTTTTGAAAAAATCAAAATTTTCGCAAATCGTCTTAAATTTTACATTATTTTCATTTCACGGCCGCGAGGAATGCATCGTAATCATTGAAAACCATCGTAGAAGTTTCAGATCCGAGATAATATACATTTTCGGCACATTTAAGCGCTTTTTGAGCTTTCGCGATCTTTAGCCGACGATTTCTTCCTTATTATTAACCCAAACACCTTATAAATCCATATTTGTGACCTTCTTACGTCGAAAGGAATCGATTGACCTCAAAAAACACGCATGTGAAATTTTGATTTTTGGACGAAACTTTTCCAATGGTGGGGGTCGATTTTTCGAAAAAATGAAATTTTTTTCAAAATGTCGCAAATTTTACATCATTTTCAGCTCATAGACGCGAGGAATGCATCGAACTCATTAAAAACCATGCTAGAAGTTTCAGATCCGAAATAATAGACATTTTTGGCACATTTAAGCTCTTTTTGAGCTTTCGCGATGTTTATCTGACGATTTCCTCCTTATTATTGACCCAAACACTATATAAATGCATATTTGTGACCTTCTTACGTCGAAAGGAATCGATTGAGCTCAAAAAACACGCATGTGAAATTTTGATTTTTGGTCGAAATTTTTCCAAGGGTGGGGGTCAATTATTTTTTGAAAAAATGAAAATTTTCTCAAAATGTCTTAAATTTTAGATCATTTTCAGCGCATAGACGCGGGGAATGCATCGGACTCATTAAAAAACATGGTGAAACCTTCAGATCCGAAATACTAGACATTTTCGGCACATTTAAGCGCTTTTTGAGCTTTCGCGATATTTAGCCGACGATTTCTTCCTTATTATTGACCAAACACTATATAAATGCATATTTGTGACCTTCTTACGTCGAAAAGAATCGATTGAGCTCAAAAAGCACGCATGTGAAATTTTGATTTTTGGTCGAAATTTTTCCAAGAGTGGGAGTCGATTTTTGGAAAAAATGAACACTTTCTCAAAATGTCTTAAAATTTACATAATTTTCAGCTAACGGACGCGAGGAATGCATCGAACTCATTGAAAAACATTGCAAAAGTTGCAGATCCGAAATAATAGACATTTTCGGCACATTTAAGCGGTTTTCGAGCTTTCGCGATCTTTAGCCGACGATTTCTTTCTTTCTTGGGGGTCAATTATTTTTTGAAAAAATGAAAATTTTTTCAAAATGTCTTAAATTTTAGATCATTTTCAGCGCATAGACGCGAGGAATGCATCGAACTCATTGAAAAACATGCTAGAAGGCTCAGATCGAAATAATAGACATTTTCGGCAAATTTTAAGCGTTTTTTTAGAGATCACGATCTTTAGCCGATGATTTCTTCCTTATTATTGATCCAAACACTTTGAAAATTAATATTTCTGACCTTCTTACGTCGAAAGAAATCGCTTGAGCTCAAAAAACACGCATGTAAAATTTTGATTTCTGGTAGATATTTTTCCAATTTTTTATTAAAATTAAAAAATTAAAATTTTCCAAAATCCACTGAAATCCAAAGTTTCACTGAAATCGGATCTAGTTCTGATTTTTTACAGGGTTTCCCACGTGAGCAAAAACAGCTACACCAGCCAACACCCAATAAAATCCAATGTTAAGGCCTTAAAAACTGCCAACATTTTGATAAATTTAGGTAAAAACATACAAAATATTTTCGTATGGGTAATTGCTGGTCATCTTCTAAGCAATTCCACTCTATTTCTTGAGTTTCCTGTTTCTCAGTGAACCGGTTTTCAACGAAAGGTTTTACATCAATTTTTGATAAGGCACATCACCATCAAAGTGAAAAAACTGGGGATCGTTACAGTTTGCAATAATGCAATTTCTAGCACAATTTATATGGTTTACAATGATTGTGCGGTGTGAAGTCGATAAAACTGCTGGCAAATATCCCAAATCGCCAATAAAAGATTGCGTCCAAAAGCGGATTCTCTTCGATTGAAAAAACGTTTCTCATTATGAGAGATTCGGCCATGGATTTACAACTTTCATGCTTCTGAATGAACCTCACTAACTAACCCTACCAAATCTGTATTATTGAAAGTTTGTTTACATAATTGTATTCAAAATATGCTTTAATGCCCCGAAAAAAAAATTCAAATTTAATGAACAAACTGTGGTTGCTACATAAAGCTCTGTTCTGCTCTTCTCCTCCGTGAAACCTTGCACCCGGACGAAAGCCATCGACAACTAAGGAGAAAAACAAAGCCATAAACCCACTGTTTTATTTTATTTTATTGTTTTCCGGTAAATTACGCTTATCTAACTATCGCACCGGATATGGCATTGATATGCATATTAATAGTCAATTGTCGTCAAACGACCGGCATAAATCTGGAGGAAAATACCGCCGTTTAACTTTTAAATTTTCACCTTTAACAAAGAATTCGTAAAATTGATAATCGAATTTCACCTTCCTAATTGAAAAGGAAACATGCAAATTTGAATACAAAGGCCATTGGAAGGCTTAATTAGTAAATAATTCAGCATAGTTTACGGCCGGGTATTAATGCTTTGAATAAAATGCCATTTATTGAGCTGAGTAATGAGAGGGTTTAGACTTTAGCCAGTTACATCACCGTTTCCATTCGAGCAAAAAACGAAAAAATGGGGAACTTTAAAAGCTGGAGGCATTGAAAATGAGCAAGAGAACCCTTGATTCACCTGCTGCATCAGAGGAAGGCAAACTATGAACATTATAGAGTAAATGGGAATGTAAATGAATGAAACGAGTGTAGCTGCACACGCAGCTATAGCAGTTCATTAGAGCGAATGTCCCATATATCTTGGGCTACATATTGAGACCTGAATAATTTAAAAGGAAATTAATTTGCATCGAGAATTTATACCTCCAGGTCCAATTTACGCCTCGGCGCGCTGGGCATATCAAAAGATTGCCGCCTCGCCAGTTCGACAAATATGAATGATAATAGATAGTAATTGAGTGGATAGTAATTAAATTCGTGATAAAGCATCGGGTATCGGGTTCTCTAAATTAACTTCCAGGGGATCAGCGCACAGTAGCGACGCCAATAAATCCCCGCAAAGACAGTTGTTATCTCGAGGAGTAGAAGGCCAATTGGTTAGAAACGACTATTAGCGGCTCTTCGAGTCGAATCTCTCCCCAGGCCATCTCTCCGGTTTCTTCGACACCAGATAAAATTGTTTAATAAACGGCCAGGCTGTTTCTCAGAACGTCGTTGACACCTTTTTATTGGGGAGATCGAGATAGCGAGATAGGCTGCTGGTTGGAAATCGCAATACGGTACGATCGCAGTAATTAGCAGCCTTCTACATAACGCAACCAAGATCTACCTTAGCCTCAAGCAGCTCATAATGGTTTCTTCATTAATGCCGCTCAACCACACAGACACCTTCCTTAAAAATCCATTGTTCTCATTCCCGCTGTTCAATTGATTCGGAACGAAATTGCTTGAAATGAAAATGTACATAGCGGATTTGCGCGAAAAATCCATGGCACAAATGTGCAATTAGTTACCGCGTTTGGGCTCGAAAAGAACTAAACGTGCCTTTAATGTGGCATGGTTGTTAGAAGGACTGAAAACTCATTATTAGACCGTATGCACATTGGCCGTAAAAGCAGGTATTATGACTGTTTCAGGGAAAACCCTCATAATTAAAACTCCAGGTGGCAATTTTCCGGTTAATATAGAGGGTGTTTTCGGCCATTGGCCAACCGCAGCAGCAAAACCCAACTCGAAAATAAACTTTAATTTGTGCCATTCAAGCGACAACTGTCACTGTACTGTCCATAAAGCTCGATGAATTATTCGATTCTGCGAGCCTAAACGAGAATATCGAGCCATCAACTATTAAATTTCAGTTGCAGTTGGCTTCAGACGTCTGGAATGTCGGGAATTTGCATATACGATGCGTATAAATGTTCCTTGAAAGACACATGTCCTTGTGCCTTGCCTGTGTTAATGAGTAATTAATGGCTCTAAAATAGACATCACGATGTCAGCTTTTTAACATCTACTAATTGGATGGATAACTACAGTTACCTTCTATGTGCCTTTCTCAGAATACCCCATAACCGGCCASTGTTCATGATTGCTGATCAACTCTGTTTTAGTAAGTTTGAGAGAAATTTGCCATCAGTTTCTTTCGATGGTGGAATGTGCACTTCTGCAGTTTTTYAAAGTTRAACCAGAGACGATTTTTTGAAAAAATTTAAATTTTCTCAAAATGCCTKAAATTTTACGCACTTTTCGTCTCCCGGACGCGAGGAAYGCATCGAACTCATTGAAAAACATGCAAGAAGTTTCAGATCCGAAATAATAGACATTTTCGGCMCATTTTAAGSGSTTTTTGAGCGTTCACGATCTWTATCCGACGATTTCTTCCTTATTATTGACCCAAACACTCYATAAATGTATATTTGTGACCTTCTTATSTCGAAAGGAATCGATTGAGCTCAAAAAACGCGCATGTAAAAYTTTGAATTTTGGGCGAAATTTTTCCAAGGGTGGGGGTCGATTTTTTGAAAAAATTAAAATTCTCTCAATAAGTCTTAAATTTTACATCAYTTTCAGCTCACGGACGCGAGGAATGCATAGAACTAATTGAAAAACATGCTAGAAGTTTCAGATCCGAAATAATAGACATTTTCGGCACATTTTAACCGGTTTTTGAGCGTTCACGATCTTCATCCGACGATTTCTTCCTTATTATTGACCCAAACAGTTTATAAATGCATATTTCTGACCTTCTTACGTCGAAAGGAATCGATTGAGCTCAAAAAACGTGCATGTAAAATTTTTACTTTTGGCCGAAATTTTTCCATGGGTGGGGTCGCTTTTTTGAAAAAGTTAAAATTTTCTCAAAATCTCTTAAATTTTACATCATTTTCAGCTCACGGACGC
>NW_026018715.1:14501782-14504202 GCF_020466585.1 Dendroctonus ponderosae
TCTTTAGCCGACGATTTCTTCCTCATTTTTGATCCAAACCCTTTATCAAGCACATTTCTGAACTTCTTACGTCGAAAGGAACCGTTTGAGCTCAAAAAACACACATGTGAAATTTTGATTTTCGGCCGAAATTTTTGCAAAAGTGGAAGTCGATTTTAAAAAAAATTAAAATTTTCTCAAAATGTCTTAAATTTTACATTATTTTCAACTCACAGACGCGACGAATGCATCGGGCTCACTAAAAAATATGGCGGAAGCTTCGGATCCGAAGTAATAGACATTTTCGGCACATTTAAGGACTTTTTGAGCTTTCGCGATCTTTAGCCGACGATTTCTTCTCTATTATTGACCCAAACAGTTTATAAATGCATGTTTGTGAGCTTCTTACGTCGAATCAATTTCTTAAAATGTCTTCAATTTTACATCATTGCCCGCTCACGGACGCGAGGAATGCATCGAACACATCGAAAAACATGATAGAACGTTCAGATCCGAAATAATAAACATTTTCCGCAAATTTTGAACGTTCACGATCTTTATCCGACGATTTCTTCCTTATTATTGACCCAAACGCTTTATGAATGCATATTTTCTTGATCCTCTGTTGGAAAGTACCTACTTTCGCCACTGTTTTCGATGGCGAAAGCATCACTATTACCCATTACATTTTTTTTTTCAAAAACTTTTCCGGGCTAGTTTCCACCGAGGATCAAGGAAAATATTATACAGTACGCGAGACGAAAGTCGAAGGCCCGCCACTGCACAACTATTTCGAGCTGCTACCCTCAACGTCATAATTGCCAACCTCCCAAACAGATAGGTACCTAAAAACGGTCATTTGCGTTTCACCCATTCCTAGAACTTCTTCAGAACAGATAGACCCCAAAGACAACAACGCAAACCACAATCAGTAGAAGAACAAGTGAAACCTTCACACCAAATGGCAGCCTATCGCTGCCACCCTGTAGAAAAAACGCAATCCAAAGTGGCCATTGAAACGATCCAATGTTGAGCTAAATACTAAATAAATCAACCCTTATCCCCATTTTCCGAATACGGAGCCTCATCAGCATT
This sequence comes from Dendroctonus ponderosae, assembly GCF_020466585.1. NCBI lineage: Eukaryota > Metazoa > Arthropoda > Insecta > Coleoptera > Curculionidae > Dendroctonus > Dendroctonus ponderosae. The sequence continues at coordinate 14,502,857 of NW_026018715.1, forward strand.
TAAAACGCCATACCAAGACGGGGGGTGGCGCATTCACTCGCAAAGAGGGGGAGCTTTATCTGCTTCTATATTATTACGTTATAACAAGTGGCCTGAGAACGGAAATTACACAAACTATTTTCAAATAGTCCCAGTCAGTGTTTCAGAACAGCGTGTTGGTGATAACGATGCCATTTCCTTTCGTTTTACAAAACGTTTAGGTTCGTATAACACAACACTCAGCTCGGGCGCACATCAAAAATTATGAAGGGACTTGCGGGAGTAATGGTTTATTTAGCGGCCCTTGTTTTATTCTCGTTTATCTTGGAAGGATTCGATTCAATTATGCATGCGTGGTCGGAGGGAAGAAATATTGGGGTAAAATTACCCAGCCGGTTTGATAACGTTTCGTAATCAAGAACACTGCGACTGCCATTTAAGCTTTATCAGGAAGCACGTTCTTCGACTTAAGCATGTGCTAATCAATCCATCAAACCTTTGCAAGGGCCGCATCGTTAAGCATAATTTGAAACGTTTGGCAAAGATTCGCCCAGAAACCAGCACGCAAAAAACGAGAAAGAAAGGAAGCCAGCAATTAAGTTACAACCCATCTGAAAAGGATGTTGTGGGCTTTTTTGGCTCTTCTTGCATTTCTGACAAGCCTAATTAGCAGCTAATTAGTTTGTGGCTTACCACCGATATATTGTGTTACAATTTACTAGTTTTTTTCGTGACCTGAACTGAAACACATATGGCCAAAGGAATTCCAAAGTAATTGACTAAGAATATATCTAAACGATTTTTTAGTTGTTGTCCACCTTAATTAGAGAACAGTTTCACAGCGATAGTTTCAACAAAACCCAAAACCTGAACAGAAGAAGTGAGTCAATTTTTGGCTGTAGCCCCAAAGCAGACCAAATTAAAAGACGATTATCGCAAAAATCACTGCTTGAAGCTGCAGAGAAACATATTCGAACGAACAAGTTTAAACATACCCACTGAAAATAAATGCATTATTTTTTCCGTCCAACTTTGGAAGGAAATTAATGAAACACTTCTGCGGTGCGAGAATATATTACCGCTTTTATGAGAGGAGAATCGTTGCGGTACACTGATTAATACGTTATTTTGACAGCTGGTGGTGTAAAACTATTAGCCAAAGATACGCTAATGATGCAGAGACGTTGGCATATTCGAACGTCTTCGGAGCCAAAAGACGTTTTAAAGAAGCACAATGACAGACAAGGCCACAACAGGCTTTTCGAGGCATCGTAATTAACTGTGCCAAAATAGTATAATGAATGGCCAAAAACCCAAATAATCTGAGTACGAATTAGTATTACTCAAGCTGAAGAATGGTGCAGTCG
>NW_026018715.1:14504473-14507113 GCF_020466585.1 Dendroctonus ponderosae
GCTCATTTCTCGGAGGCAAAATGAGCAAGAACGCTCATTTGTACATCATTCTAGACAGAAATAAATGGCCTTTTTAGAAAGTGAACCATCGATAATGAAATGTTGGCAGTTTTCTCAAAAAATGCTTGAATTCAAGAAGTTTTAGATTTGCGTGGTATTTTTTTGAGTTGCAAAATCCCCTTGAACATCACGCTGCTTTTTTCGAAGTTTCTCAAGAACCATTCGAGCCAGAGAATTCATTTTGGCATCGTTAGATAGAGAATTAAATGGGGGGGGTCACGACCCCCATGACCCACCCCCCCGTGGATCCGCCCTTGGTAAAAAGACAATTTTCTAATTTTTTTTGTTCTATAAATGTTGGTCTGTTTGGTAAAGAAACAAGCTCTCAAGCCGATTGTTAGAAGTTCAAATGTTCCGCAGGGGCGGATTTAAGATCTACGAGGCCCGGGACTGAAATGGATATGGGGCCCACTTGAGGGCAGCAAAATGTGAACATTTTTTGAATATTCAGAGTTGCTGGGCCCTCTCAGCAGCCCCTGCAAGCCCTTCTGTAAATCCGCCCCTGATTTTCCGTTGGGGAGATTTCAAGTCCTTAGAATCTTGCTTGGGAGGCTTATTCCTTACCCAAACAGAGCAATATCGGTAAAAAGCGACGCGGAATCTGCTTGTGTGGACAATTTAGCCGGAATTCGCTTTAAACGTCTCATTATTTGCCGAATTCACATGAATGCACAGTAGGAAATTTAGTGAGAAAATTAACTTACTCGAAAGCTGATTCTTCAAGCGTGAGGAAGAGCTGGAAATTCTGGATGTTCTCGGATTCAAATTAAAGAAATTAACATAATAAATCAAGCTGTCAGTAGAAATTGTCAACTGTGATTGACAAGGTTCAGCACCGGTATTGGCGTCGCCCTCTAGCGGAAGTCGTCACATGCAGGTCACATAATCGGCATTCATTCATCATTTTTTAGCGAATAATTATTACTTGTGCATCTGTTTCATTTGTAACAAAAACTGGAATTTCTGCCGGTTTTTCGGATTGAAATCGGAGAAATACGGACACAATAAATCAATCTGTCAGTGAAAATCGTCGAATGCGTCTGACAATGTTCAAAAGGCGGCGCACTCTAGGGGAGGTTGTTCAAAACAAGCTCTATTCTTCCACCATTTTATAATCGCGATTCATCTCTTGCCTACTACGAACACGATTCACAGATGACGCTAGAGCAGGGTGTTTGGCTGCGACATTGACTTTGACAAACGTTTTCCAGATATGACGTTTGTTTAATAATTTCCAACTAAAAATCCCATCATTCGCAATTTAAAGTCTTTGAAACCCAAATAAACACACTTGCAATGAAATGTCGTTGCGAGGAAAAGTCCTAGGATTAGTTGAGGTGCTGTTGCGGGTGCCGCCAATATTCGTGCTCGATGAGATCTTCAAATTGGGCACCGAATTCATCTACGGAGAAATAACCCCTAACGAATTCGATAGTTTTGGGGGCCAATACGACCATCGGGAGAATGCCAACGAAACGGCTTTTTTACTCTTTGATCCCACCATGTCGAAATTCATCTTTAGAACGGTGGTCAACGTGGTGGTTGGTGCTATAGGTGAGTGACTTTTTTTTGTAAATCATCCTCCTACATTGTCACATATGTGTTTGTTATGGTAATGATTATGCAAATGGATCGAGCCAGACTTTGGCTCAGTGGTTTTCACGGAACAGCTGCCACCACCAGCTATGAGCTGGTCAGCTGCAAAAAACTTCCTTGAACGCCAGTCAATCGCGCCATTGAAACTCCCTTTTTTCCCCCAAGAATAGCAGATAAAGTGGGTTCATGATGTTGTCTTGCAGCTTATCAAAGTCATGTTGCTGAAAAATATCTACGAGAATCAAGAGTAATGATGAGTCTTCAATTTTTCCTCTATAAACATTCATTGCTAGTTAATCCACAGCCTGCAGGCATCAGGGTTCTAACAAAAGTTGATCGTTTATCTGGCCTGTTGTATTACGCAAATGGTATCAGTATTTAAGTGGGTATTTCGCGTAAAGGTGTCCCAAGATTAAAACATATTTTCTTTCCACCCTCTGAGGATTCACTGTGATCATAACTTATTTCAACCCTGATTGCTTTTAACCGTCCACTTGTCTATAAATATCACCATGGCACGTGAAGATTCCGATTAAAAACACTTTATTTTCGAAACTAACATGTTTACCCAGACATACTTGTTCCCTTAAAGCAGAAAAATTGGAACAATTGCTCAGGAAATATTCCCGGGTGTAAATAATTGTGCATGTTTCTACGCTTTGCCATCTCCAAGCGAAACTACTTACGTAAAGTCGTTTGTGCACGCCGACCTTATGCTTCTTTGGACCAAATTTAAGACAAAAACCCTGTTAATAATAATATTTGGATCCAATCGATCTCTTCTTTGAATGATGGAACTGTCGCCCAATCGCTTAAGAACAGTGGGACATTTACGGAATCTTCTAACTGGTATATTCAGCCAAGGGCGGATCCAGGGGGGGGATGCCAAAACGATGCCAAAAACGATGCCAAAACGAATTCTGTGGCTCGAATGGTTCTTGAGAAACTTCGAAAAAAGCAGCGTCATGTTCAAGTGGATTTTGC
>NW_026018715.1:14507164-14514921 GCF_020466585.1 Dendroctonus ponderosae
CGATCCAACGATGCCAAAACGAATTCTGTGGCTCGAATGGTTCTTGAGAAACTTCTAATAAAGGCCATTTGGTTATCTCTGGAATGATGTAAAAACGAGCGTTCTGGCTCATTTTGCTTCCGAGAAACATGCAAAATGGGACGGAAAGCATAAAATTTTGCAATAATCTTGCGTCACCCTTGCACAAAACGACGATCATTTTTCTAATTTCATAGATAACAGAAGACTGTATTTTTTCTACATCCCCCCCCCCCCACTGACTTTAAAGCTGGATCCGCCCCTGTATTCAGCCTAGTCGATCCCATCGCTTTACAACTTAAAGCGGGTTCCATACGAAAACAGATCGATCCCCCTGACTTAACTCTGTAGCTTTTTACACGATTTTTCGTCTAGTCCACTAACATAAAACTCTATTGTTCCAGTATGTTTATCAGCAATGTGCATGTTTGTGCTAGAGACGAAGCACTTGATGGTCGTCTACCTGTACCTCACCTCTATAGGAGTGGTGATTACGTCGGTTTTTGCCAACTTGCGAACCGTAAGGACTGTACTGATGGACGAGAGCCACTTGAACGGGACGCTGTCGCCGCTGCAAATGTTCCACGACTTCGACCTGAAACAGCTACTGAACGAGCGAGGTTCGATGTTTCAGGTGACGGAGAACTACGTTATCCAAACGATCCTGGCCTTTGTCTTCATCAACATACACTTGGGGCCTCGATATACCGCTCTACAGCGGCTGCTGCCCGTTTCCTTCCTCTTGCCGTCGCTGCTAGTGGTTTTGCCCGTTCCTGACACTTTCCTAAGGTACAGCCCCATAGTTTCCGCTTTGTTGCCCATTGCAATGGTAAAGTTCGTGCTGTGGTCGTCCTTTATGGCCATTGCATTGTCTCTTGGTACCGGCTACGTTAAAGCCAAGACGTTTATTTCAAACTTTGGAGTCTCCGCTCTAGTGGAAAGCGAGTGGCTGAGACTGAACGTGCCCGAAGTCCTGCGAACTTTCTGGATATTGCGAACGGTTGAGCATGCGGGCTGCTTTATTTTGTCGGATGATTGGGACTTGGACGATGTGCACTCTGTTTATTTTCGACTTTTGAAGTATCTTCTGGTGTCTGGGTGCGACACTTTGACTGCCGTTTTGGGCTTGACCAGTGTGGTCTCCTACATATGCAACTACATTGGGAAGTTCTTCCAATGGATCTTGTTGACCGAAGATGAGAACGACAAGAACTTCGGAACAGTGTCGGCGATTGTGTTTTATATTTTGGCGCTTCAAACCGGCTTAACTAGCTTGGAGCCGGAGGTGCGCTTCATTCGGCTCTGTCGCAACTTCTGCCTGCTGTTCACTGCGCTTCTCCACTTCACGCATAACATCGTTAATCCTCTGCTGATGAGCCTGAGCGCATCGCATAACCCATCCTTGCGACGGCATGGCCATGCCCTGGTAGTATGCGCTGTTCTGGTGTTTCTATCTTTTACCTTAATGTACTTATTGTGGACCACTCAAGAAACCTCTACATGGCTTTTGGCCGTGACAGCCTTCAGCATTGAGGTGATCGTAAAAGTGATGGTGTCGCTTGCAATCTACTCCTTGTTCTTATACGACGCCCGACGGGAGACCTTTTGGGAGAAACTCGACGATTATATCTACTACATCAGGTCATTCGGAAACACCATCGAATTTTGCTTCGGCATTTTCCTGTTCTTTAACGGCGCCTGGATTTTGCTTTTCGAGAGCGGCAGCGCCATTCGCGCCATCATGATGTGCATCCATGCCTACTTCAACATCTGGTGCGACGCCAAAGCTGGCTGGTCCGTTTTCATGAAGCGCCGATCTGCAGTCAATAAAATCGATAGCTTGCCTGAAGCCGATAGCACTCAGCTCCAGTCACTAGACGATGTGTGCTCGATCTGCTACCAGGAGATGTTCAGCGCTAAAATCACCAAATGTAAACATTTCTTTCACGGCGTGTGTCTCAGGAAGTGGCTCTATGTGCAGGACAGGTGTCCGCTTTGCCACAAGATTTTGCATCTGAACGACGAGAGCAAGAGTCCGCCGCCGCAGGATCCCCCTTTACCGGACCCTTTGGTGGAAGAGGAGTACAACAGGTGATAAGACGTAAAGTGATTTGGGGTAGAGTCTAAGCGGAATCTGGGAGTGTTAACACATGAAATTGACTTTGAAAAATCTGCCCGAGTGGAATGAGCGTTTCCTGTTCAACTGCTAATTGCGCAAGGGAAGTTCACTTCAATTTGGATCATTGACTTCTGCCTTGCCTCTCTTATTATGGGTTGTTATTGCTCAATCGCTGTTCTGGACTGTTCTGTAAATATTTGACTTTATGTTCGAGCAACTAGAGAGTTTTGCATGCAAACTAATCACAGGTTTATAAGCTGGGAATTTGTCCCATCGGGGACTGCTTAGATAATATAGAGTTGTGGTCAATTAGTGCCGTGATGATAATCAGTAATCAGTTAGGTTTGTGGTCAATAGACGGTGGCAAAAATAAAACACCATTTTTTCATGGGCCCCCGAATGATTTCTCTGTCCAAGTTTCAAACACTCTATATTATCAGTAATTATTTAGGTATGTGGGGTTTTCGGTCAATATAGTGTTTTATTTTTGCCACCTTTGACCGAAAAACCCACAAACCTAAATAATTACTGATAATATAGAGTGTTTGACCATTGGAYCCTTCGGGTTGTCTGCAATATGCACAACCTGAGTTCATAGTTCGATCAGTCCATCTAGTCGTGTTCAACAATGAATCCAAACCAAACCAAACTAAATATSAAATGCTTCMTTATGCTGCATCAAATGAAAAATGACTCAAAAACTGGTTTTTGGTGTGAACAAATTCTTATTTTCCTGCCCGATAAGATAAATCACCAGCTCAAGCAATGGGTTTTTGGTGCCCACTTGGTTTAGCACAGCAAATATGTGTTTTTCAAAGTCAATGTATGGTCACTATTATAGGGGTTAATAACGTATAGTGCAACTAAAATTGAAGTAATCAGACGATACTAAGGAGTGATTTTAGTCTAGTTGTTAGTAGCTATGTGAGTAATTGGCTGGCGAAGCCCTTTGTACACCTCAACATAGCGCCCTCTTTATTTTTATACCCATTTAGATATTTATTTTCGTTTGTTAACTGCCCTGAGTATCGCCGGGTTATTCGCTGTAAATATAAGAAGATTGTACAAACATTGACGAGTTTGAAGTTTAGCTATTTATTCCGACTTTGCCTTTCTCTGATCAACCCCGGCCTTGTTCCATGACTTAGAGCCGTAGTTGCGCTTGTATTTCTTGTCTGATTGAGAAATACATTCTACCACATTAAGTTGCATTGGTTTATTTCGCCTAGTTGAACACCAAGTCTTTGTAATTGGATAAAAGGTAGTAGTTTGAAACGCGGCAGTTGGTCAGAGTGCGCACCACCGTCATCCGATCAGCTCGCTCAAAGTTGGCCTTCACGATTTCGTAGTACCTCCCATCGCTACGGAGAAACAAACTTCTTTCCTAGTTGGGGCATTGAAGCCTTCCACCTACCTCAGACTTAGGCATTTCAGCTTCAAACACTTCACTCTGAGCGTGTCGATGGCCTTCTGGCTTTTATCGGAAAACCGCAAATTGTCTGGATCCCATCTCAGCTCCAGCCTTTCCAGGTTGTTGCAACTCTTGGCGATGCTGTCCATTAGCTGGTCGGCCAGAATATTCACCCCCAAGCGCTCTTGCGTGCCCATAACAAGTATTCTGGAACAGCAACGTTAGTTCTCCATCTGTTTTTGGCCGGGAATGCGCTTACTTGGCGTTGGCCAGTATAGGCAGTATGGACTGCCACAGTGAGTCTGTGATGTGGGTCATTCCAGATAAACCCAACGCCCACAGTTGGTGCCCGTGTTTGCACAGGAACTTATAGATGGCATCTTCGGACAAATTGTCTGAACTGTCCAAGTCGAGTGAAACCTTAAAAACTCCCGTTCCTGAAGCGGAAGATCCAATGGAACCTGGAAAACTCACCAAATTTCTCGGATTGCCCAAATCCACCCAACTCTTCAACACCGAATCGTTGAACCCGTTAATTTGGCCGGCACTTAAGAACCTCAGCCCGGGCAGGCGGGTCAGCATGTCCTGCAAGCATTCGCTCGATAAATCTGTGGCGGTGATGTCGAACTCCTGCAGCGAGCACTTTTCCCACTCCACTTGCATCAGGTGTTCGCTTTTTAGGTCTGGAATCAGCATTCACTCATCCCTCCTGGGTTTCAGAGGGTTTTGCTCATACTCACTAGTGCCGTTCATCAAGAGGCAGGTGAGCCGCCTGCTCCTTTGGAACAATGTCTTCAATGTGCTTCCAGTCACTTTGTTGCAAAAATTCACTGCCAAGCACTCCAGCTTGAATGCAACATTTGGCAAAAAAGAGTTGATTAAACCGCTCGCCTCCTACCTGGATGCAATTGGAGCTAAAGGCATCAATGTGAGTGTCGTCAACGAAGTTGATCCCATAGAGGTTGATCACCCTCAAGTTGGGAGTGGCGCTTTTCAGCCTGTGCACGTTGATCACCTCGTAGATCTCCTCCTCTTCCTCCTCGACCTTTTCATAGGTGCCAATCAGATGGAGGATCTCCAGGCCGTTGATGAAGTTGTAGATTTTCCTCATGAACCCCTCCATGAAAATCACCTCGGAGAGGCAAATGCACAGATACTTCAGCTTGGTGGGGAAGGCTTGGAGCTCGCTGAAATCGTGCAGCTGCATCGCAGTGGAGAAGTCCAGGAGCATATGAGTGAGGTTGGGGCACTTGTTGGCCAACTCATGCAGCACCGTGTGAGTGATCAGCTCAATTGGAAGCTCAATGTATCTGCAAAGGCGGGTTTAAAAATAATCCGTCAAAAGCCTGGAAATTGGTACCTTAAAGAGGGCCCGAATCTGATGCTGATTAAGGCCAGAAGCGACTCGAGGGAACCAACGTGTAGCCCGGAGATTTCCGGGCGCAGCGACACGTTCTTCCATAGTTTGGTGTCGTAGGCGATCAGCCTCCACTTTTTGCAAACTCTGGCCATTCGGCATATTTCCTTGTGGCACAAGTAGCTGAAGATGTGAAGAAGCACTTTGTCTGGCAGTTTTTCGATTGTCTAAAATAGAACGTGCGTTTTGGGGTTTTTCCGAAAATTTGTTGGTTTAATTAAAAAAAACTGGTTAGCCGCGACCCACTAAACAGGCAATCAATCATCATCAAATCGGGTGACTTGGTCGCTCTTTGGACACGTACCGTTCCGGCAAACGGACTTCTGGCGCCTGTTCCTTCAGTTAAATAGACCTGGGAAGCTTCGAGAGCCAATTGGCCCCAAACATCTGGACATACATCCATTTGCACTTATCTGTTGCTGATTAAAAGCTGAGAGCTTCAAGCCACTGTTTTCACTTTACGTAACTTAACGCATATTCGAAATATCGCGACGCGAAATAGCGGACGCGCTCTAAAAATACCGCTATAAACATTCGGCCGGTTTTTCACGCGGGGTATTTTGGGAATGCAATGAAACTTCCCAGAGGATCTGAATGGTTTCGGCTGCCCGAATATAAACAAAAGTGAGCTTTGGATGGGTTTTCAGAGTTTCCGGCCCCGGAGTCTAGGCGAGTTGAGCAACAAGCGACTGGATTTTCGAAGTTTCGCGAAAACAGCCAACTTCTATTGAACATTTACAGAGGAAAAATGACTTACAATTTTCTTCGTCCGTCTGAAACTGGTGCCCACATCGTCCCGAACAATAGCGGCCGTAGTCAAATCCAGCTGGCCCCAAGAATCCATCACTGAAGCCCGCTTAACACCGGCAAGTCTTCACTGGCTCAAAACCCAGCCCACAAATCCACTTTTAAGTGGCAGGGAATCCAGACATGTATGAATCTTGTCCGAAATATGTTATTGGCAACCGTCGTGGGCTTTTGTAAAGAGTCTAATTAAAACATTGCCGAGTCAGTGCGGAACTAATTTCGCTTCAAGTGACCGATACTGTGAGGAACATCAATCGTCGCTCCAGAAAAATCGAACAGCAGTGACGGATCTAGTGGAAGCGGCAGAAAACCAACAGGAAATTTAACGTTTATCCAACATGAACTACGGGCGCGTCAGCATCGTTTTTCTGAGTTTAAAAGTTGTCGCATTGAAGGGAAACAATGAATTTTGGGGTCGCTGAGAGGAATTTTCCGAGCGGTTGACGTGGATAAACTGTTTTGGATGCTCTTGGAAGCGAAGAGCTCATGAGAACAAAGGAAGTTTCAACACTTTGCAGATTTGAGAAACGATCAACGCGTGGGGCAGAAAGGGATGACGAAGACAAACCTGATGAGCTTAAGCAAAATGCCTGAACAGAATATTTCAAAACTCCCAGTAGGAGAACAAAACAGCGGAACAAATGAGAAAAACAATTTATCATAATAATCACATTAGGTACAATTATCTCCTAATACTTAACAGAATCTTCCCTTTCCTGCCAAGTGTTTTTAGTAAAATATACGGGCCTGATCATATGCAAATCCTATGAAGGGCCCTGAAATGTTTTGCTAACAAGTATAGAAAAATATCTCTTATATCTAGACGATAAAATATCTATATACATATATAGGTACAGTGTCTTGGTTAATGTACACAAAGCAAATTATCATTCAAGTTGTGACTGTTCAAACTGGGCCTTAAAACTAGAAAACAAAGTATTAATATCAGAGAAACGAAATAAAGCTCGTCCCCAGTGGAACCAGGTTGAAAGTAAAGGAAATTTAGTCCATTCTTCATGTGGTGGAAACAGAATATTTCTGACTTAAACTTATTGCAAAGACAGGGAGATTTTCTTCTGGATCGTTGCCAATTTGCAGATGAAAATCCCCCGATCTTCACCAGTAGTTTGGTAACGAGTATTTTGGAACATTTGTTCAATTCACAGTGTGGCGAACTCACCCGGATATATCCATTATACCCCGATAAGTCACAATCAACTAAAATACTGTAAATCTATTAATATGGCATTCGAGATTACCAGTATACGAAGTAGACGTCGGACTTTCAGTCAAACTAATGGGTGTAATTCATGTACTGGTAATGCGCGTTTGATTTGTCGTCCAACGTGCAAACTCTATTCGAATATATTGCCAACTATCGAAATCAACATGATGCCGACAATAAAGCTGCACATCTGCTTGAAGGATTCCGTCGGACTTTCTTCTTTGAGCAAATCGGGCAGAACAGTCACCAGGCCGATATGTAAGAACGATCCTGCTGTAAACGGCAGGATCCAGGAGGTTCGCGCTTCTGCAATGCAAAACAACTTTAAACATAAAAAACCGTTTCGGTAATTGATGGTGGAACTAAAGGCAACGGAACGTTAAGGCCCTGAGGATGCCAAAATAAATATGGCAAAACGTCGGCAATTTTGGAAACACGCTGTTTCGAATCGATGTGAAAACCAACAGCCTGTTTTTAAAATTGCCGACGTTTTGCCATATTTATTTTGGCGTCCTCAGGCAAGGGTGGATCCAGCGGGGGGGTCATGGGGGCCATGACCCTCCATTCATTTCTCTATTCAACGATGCCAAAACGAATTCTTTGGCTCAAATGGTTCTTGAGACACTTTGAAAAAAGCAGCGTCATGTTCAAGTGGATTTTGCAACCAAAAAAAACCACGCAAATCTAAAACTTCTTGAATTCAAGCATTTTTTGAAAAAACTGCCAACATTTCCTTATCGATGGTTCACTTTCTAAAAAG
>NW_026018715.1:14515920-14517982 GCF_020466585.1 Dendroctonus ponderosae
TCAAAACGTTCTGTTGGATTTTTGTTTAATTTTGAATAACTTTTGTCATTTAAAAGTTCATTAATTTTTTGATCATAGATATTATAATCCATAATTACGGTCGCATTACAATTACATTTTATTACACTATTTAACAATCTGCAATAAAAGACGTGAGGAAATTCTGTCTTTTTTAAAGACAAACATTTTTGAGGCGAAATACCCAAAAAGAAGTTTGTAAAAAATAAAAAATACTGATTTCTTGCGTAGGTTTTCGGGCCAAACTGGCAAAGTTTCCCGAAACAGCGGCGTTAACGGCATTTGCGAAATGAATAATCAACATCCAGTTAACAATAATTTTGCAAATTGCTCTTTTAAATGATGATTAATTGGTTTGGTAAAGCGAACTGGTGCCGGGTGAAAAAATACATACAGATCGCCTTTAAACAAGTTCCCCAAGTGCAAAAGTATGTGTGCAAAAGTTCAATGTCGCCGCTCGCGCCGTGTTTATTTGTTTATGCTAATATTCACCAATTTACCCAACAAATTCATCAGAATTCCCCCGCAAGTGAGTGCGGATTAGATTTAATCCTCTGGGAGTTTAAAGCGCACTTAATTAAAATAGTCATTCCACTGATAAGAGATTAGATGAAAAAAACCGTTGATGGTTTACCCGAAATTTTCTGGGCTCAATCAGTCTCTCGTACGCTCAAAAAATATTCAAAAAGACTCCATTCGCATAGAAGAAGCCGCTTTTGCACGCGTCGCTCTATGGTTAAATCATTATCGCAAAGCGAATTATATTTACGTCTATTTATAATCGTGGTTATCGGTTACTGGATGGAAGTTTGAACATAAAATACAATGAATGCTCAAAGCGCGCTTATTGAAAGGAATGCTCTGCCACACATTGTTAACAGATTAGATTTCACACAATTGCGCAGGCACTTAGAAAATTTTTGATTTTGGAACCAACTACTACTAGCATGAATTATCAATCAAGAAGCTAAATTGTCCATAATCTGAATGTGCACGCTTCATTGGCTGTCGCTTTAGCAAACTTGATCTTGATGATGAAAAAGTTAACAAATAATTTACTCTCGCTGGATTTTGAAAGTACATTTTCTAGGAATTTGTTCCAGTGGCTTGATTGACTACATCACTACAAGAACGATTCGTTGCCGATTTCACCGGGCTTTTCAATCATTGTTTTTCAATGTATTATTGAATTGAATGAGCGGCGAGTTTATTGTGTATGCTTGCGCCAGAAAAATTGCATTGATGAATATAAATGTATTTAGCCTCTAGTTGGGGCACTTGATGGAACTCAATGGAAGCCAGTTTGCGATTTTAAGTAGGAAATATATACAAAAGACCTGCTCTTTACTTAGTTAAGTCGCTGATTGAGCCCATGATAGGATGGTCTTTTCATAAGAATTAATAAATTACTTTTAGGAATAACGCGATTATTTGGTTGATTTATATGCTCGATTTTACGTCACAAAGTATTAGATAAATATTTATAAAACGTTGAAAAGATCCTCAAATGACGTCCAAAAATTACACTTTCTCAAAAAAACCGGTGGTGCATCGCCATCTCTGAATGAGAATGCTGGCAAGTGTGTGAAAACTTTCTGTTTCTCTGATTTTTTTAAGCTATTTAAACAGACTGGTAATACAGGTGGGCGCAGTTCAGTTAAAATTAGAAACCTCCAAAATCCAAAATAAATCTGGCTTGCGACTGATTTCTTTGTTTGGAGCAAAAATGCGCATTTACGTTCGTCGCTCGCAGGTTAATTGGCTATTAACATTTGCGGTTTTATTCCGTAACACTAGTCTATAGTTTTCTGTAAATTTTGACATGTTTTCATTTCAGAAAATTTGCAACATAATCAGACCAAAACCTGGTTATAAATGCATATTTGTGACCTTCTTGCGTCAAAAGGAATCGATTGAGCTCAAAAAACACGCATGTGAAATTTTGATTTTTGGTCGAAATTTTGTATCATTTTTAGCTCACGGACGCGAAGAATGCATCGAACTCATTAAAAAACATGCTAGAAGTTTCAGATGCGAAATAATA
>NW_026018715.1:14518981-14523883 GCF_020466585.1 Dendroctonus ponderosae
AAGTCGATTTTTTGAAAAAATAAAAATTTTCTCAAAATGTAAATTTTACATCATTTTCAGCTGACGGACGCGAGGAATGCAGTGAACTGACGGAAAAACATGCTAGAAGTTTCAGATCCAAAATAATAGAAATTTTCGGCACGTTTTAAGCGATTGAGCTAAAAAAAAAACTTTTTCAAGGGCAACAATAAATTTAAAAAAATTTTTTAATTTTTTTAATAGTTTGTGAAGCGGAAGATGGTTTGGAACTGGCTTGGGAACTACCAAGGCCACTAGCGCAATCAAAGATGCGCTTATTTGTGGTAAACTATTTGGTGTCGATTAAATGGGGGGGAAATCGATTATGGACATGTTGATCCATTATATGTAAAAGCCTTTGTTCAAGATGCAATTATTAAGTATCTGGGGTTCCGATAGCCTTATCCATATGAGTTCAACTTGAATAATAAAATTGCGAGGTCAACATTGACGCTACGGTTGCAAGATAAATTTTAGTTTAAACTTCAAGTGCTGTCGCTGATACACTGTTATAGTTGGCTGGATCTTATTGGGTCCCCCCGTGCTTGTGGCACAACACGAGTTTCCGTTTTATCTTGCTATTTGGTTCATGTTCAGAGGGTTCCAATGATGATAATGCTGTAATCAGACTTTCTCTCACTCAAGCCGTATTGTGCGCTGTGCAAACAGTCGGCATTGTTGCATAAAAGCCGGAAACTAACCTCCTTTGCCCATGCTACCGACTTCTTCGACATCCATGAAGAACACGGGAAGCACTCCAGTGAGTCCAACCAGTATGGACCCGATAACCGACCATAACCAGGGCATGTTTGGAATGTCTTCGAACCATAGTGGAACCTCGAACATTGTCGGTTCCAGAAAGTCTGAATGCAGGCTGGACGCGTTCGTACCGTTCAAATCTGAGATGCACAACACCGAACTGAGTACCATGTTGAATGGGATTTTTTACAAGTGCGGTCAAATTTTTTCACTAGCAAATCTGAATATCGCGTAATCGATAAGAGATAATGATAATAATAGATAAAAGAACTGTTTTGATAATTCACCGACTAACCTACGCTGAGATTGAGCCGACAAATTAATAGCTAATGAGTCTGATACGGGACACTTATTGTGTTATATACTCATTCTGATCGCTACCTTCGCTCACATTTCACTGTATTTATTTACACTTGAGACGCACTATTGTTTTCCACTCATATGCTTCTGACGTTCATGACAGATCAGTTTCCCCCACCAGTTGTCCAGATGCTGACCGACGTCTGAGCATCTCTGCACAATTTTCACCACCGGTTCAGTTTATTCCAAACAGTTGGTGAATTATTCTTACTAGTCCCGTTGCTGGGGTTACGACTAGCAGTTTCTGCATATTTTTATTATTTTCTTGTTTTAACTTAAAGAACACTTTAACTTAAGCCGTTTGGGTCGGTTTAGATTATTTAACTCTTTCGTTTTTGCAAATATTTTTTGGTTTCATTAAAAAATCGCTTCAACGTTAACACAAACAAACTCAAAACTAACCAAAGGAAAAATACGTGGCAACACCGTGGCGTCATGGGTCCAGAATGCTTTGCGGCAGCGGAGTGCGAAAAGTGCGCGCGCAGCCTACTACTACCATTCACGCAGTTCATATGTATCCGGATTATTTTTCCGCATTCCGCCGACAGTGTTGCCATCTCTTTCGGGTAGCGAGACACGATGCAACTCTTTTTTCTACATTTTTTCTGGCCAGTATTTTGAGGCTCATGAAATAAACGTTCGAAACCAAAAGTTAAATCTGCTTTTGTCTTTGTACCTACGTTCTAAGAAAATGAAAATGACGCCGCTGAACATAACCTTTCACTGGAGCATCACTGGAGATAACCTAGGTTTTCACGTTCAATATTAAAATTTGGGAACTTCTGCGGATGGGTGAGGCTAACGCATGCGTTCAACTTCTGATTGGTCGGAAGATACGCATTCCGGACTCATGAGAACCCGGCTTAAAGATACAAATAATCCGACGCTGATAACCTCATTCAATTGGCGACGTTAGAAGATGTTCAAACTTTTGAAAAAAAAGCGAAATTCACAAGTTTGCAAGGGTTTTTTGGCTTGATTGATGGTCCATCCAGGAATTTTTTTCTGAAAGTGCTTAATTTCAAGTGTTCTTTAAGCCAAAAAAGGAGAATCTAAAAATTCGGAGAGACTCAAAGGGCAGGATCACCTGTTTGGCCGTGAGGAGTGGAGAAAGTTTTGCCGAACTCTCAGGATCAGTTTGGAGGCAACCTCGAAATTCCCCCGATTTTTCCGGAAGTCCAAATCACTTTCCGAATCCCTGTTCAATTGGGAAACGAAAAGGTCTCTTATAGTTTTTTCGTACGACGCCTCGTTTTCGAGTGAAAAATAAAAATCAGCAACTGATCCCTATCGGTGTGCCCGTGCAACAATGGAAACTTTTGGCGTCGAAAAAATGGAAAACTCCATAATCTCTTCTCTCCTTAAGAAACTTCTTCAACGACCCTTAAAAAACCCCATCTACAGCGACTTGGTTGATGTTCCGAGGACCGCTGGTGCAACATTTACTTCCTTAATTAATGTGCGCATCAGCGCGCTCGAATATTGATGTGCGCAGCCAAAGCACGCTTGTTTTCAGCGTTTTAAATAGAAATCCATCAACAAATTCCTGCGTCGCAATTAAATTCATCATTAGAAACAATGAGAACGTGAATTTAAACCCAACAAAGCTGAATCTTTCGTGTGATTGGAGATTTCTTCTGTTGGGTGAGAAGGTTGGGATTTTTGGGTGATCGATACGAGCTCAGATGGCGGATGAGCGTTTTTCCTGATCAACTTTGTCCAGAATTCAAAAAAAGGCGAATTCAGTTTTACAAAAAAAATCAATACACTATAGAATCACTGGTAAACAATCTGGGAATGAGAAAGTCCATCAACGAAGTACCTTCACTGGGCAGGTTCACCCTGATAAAGTACTCCATAGCGTAGGCGCTGGATAGGAGCCCTGAGCCCAAAGTCAGCATGTACCAGAACAGGATATTGACGATATCCAGCTTGGGGCTTCTGATGAAGCTCAGAACGGTGCCCACAATGATGAAGGCAACGAAAAGGGCGGGGAAAAAGAACCCAAACATGTAAGTCAGAACCCATTCGTGGACGACAGCGGATACCAAGAAAACGGTGATTTTTGCGATGGTTTTGTTGCCCGGCACGACATGTTCGTACATGTCCTTGTAAATGTACGTGTAAAGCCAGTCGCCCACCACCATGTTCCATGTTCGGAAGTAGTCTGAGTAGTTGGTGGACGTCCACCAATCCTCATAAAACTGACGATCGCCGAACTTGAGTAACTCGCCCACTAGGTTCTGAGTCGTATCAAGGACGACGTAAAAGGCCAGCAAAAGGAACATCAGTCCCACTGCGAAGTTATTAACCGCCTTCAAGATGAGCTCTTGGAGGGTGAATGCGCGCAATCCAATGTCTTTGTGTTCGGGTATCAGAAACCGCTCCAAAAGAAAAGCGTAGTAGAAAATTACGCCGATGAAGTCCACTACTTTTGTCCCCACGAATCCCCATCTGATTGCGTCTCTTCTGCGGAAAAACAGGCAAAGTAGAGGAAGAACTGGGGGATGAAACGGTTCAATCGCTTACCTGGGATACTGATCGCAGTAGACCAGCGTTGGGGCGTACAGAAAATACATAAAATCACGCAGGCTGGCCAGCGACAGTGTTTGATCGGAGTGGGGTTTGTAGTTGAGGACTTTTCCGGCATTTCCTCGCACAAATGCGTGGATCTTCATCAAAAATCTCGTCTGGAAATATTT
The DNA here is from genome assembly GCF_020466585.1 of Dendroctonus ponderosae. NCBI lineage: Eukaryota > Metazoa > Arthropoda > Insecta > Coleoptera > Curculionidae > Dendroctonus > Dendroctonus ponderosae. The sequence goes on from NW_026018715.1 coordinate 14,522,821, forward strand.
CAAAAATCGGTTATTTCAATTCAAGTCTTTACTACATATGAAAGATCTATCGTAAAATGTGCAGGATTTTTCCTGATTTTCGTGAGCAAGATTTTCTCGAAAAATCACTTGTTGGCGTTCATGTGAAGAGCGAATTAAAAAAACGTGCTTTGTAGGAAACTGTCTAATGTAAGCTCACAGTTTGAGGTCCCACGCATGACAATTCTTATGTCATTTTTCCGTGTCAACTACTCAATTATTTGCTCTCAATGCTCTGTCTAAATTTCTTAAATAGCAAGGATTTTTCCGCTTTGGTGAGAAAGTTTGCAGACGATCTTAAAGAAGAATGTTTGCGCTTTTCGCGCTTTTTCCCTCGATGGGACTACAGATTTTTGTACCCTCTACTGACAGCTTGAGGTGACAAGTATGACAATTATCTTGTCATTTTGTGTGTCAACTGTTCGATTTTTAATGATTATTGTGCGCGATTTGCTCCACTTTTCCAAATTTCTAAAATGCTAATGATTTTTTCACTTTAGCGAGAAAGTTTGCAGATTTTCTGAAAAAAGAATGTTCACTGTTTCTTCATCAATGTTACATTTTCCAAACTTTCTAAAATCTGCTCCCAGTCTGAGGTTGCAAGTATGACCATTTTTATAACAACTATTCAATCGTTCAGAGGCTTTTGTGCCCTATTTTGCCCGCCTGAATTTGTAAAATGTGCAAGATTTTTTCGTTTCATTGCGATAATTTGCAGATTTTATCGAATAAAAAATTTTCTGCTGCCGCTCAGTGCATTTTCCTCAACATGAAGAGGGTATTTCTCAAAAAATGCACTTTTTTCAATCTTTCTAACGTCAGCTCACAGTCTGAGGTCACAAGTATGTCAATTCTCATGTCATTTTTGGTGTGAACTGTTCGATTTTTAATGGTTATTGTGCGCGATTTGCTCCACTTTTCCATATTTCTAAAAGCCAATGATTTTTTCGCTTTAGCGAGAAAGTTTGCAGATTTTCTGAAAAAAGAATGTTTACTGTTTCTTCATCAATGTTACATTTTCCAAACTTTCGAAAATCTGCTCCCA
>NW_026018715.1:14524882-14529186 GCF_020466585.1 Dendroctonus ponderosae
ATTTCTCATGTCATTTTTTGTGTCAACTGTTAAATTTTTAATGGTTGTTGTGCGCGATTTGCTCCACTTTTCCAAATTTCTAAAATGCTAATGATATTTTCACTTTAGCGAGAAAGTTTACAGATTTTCTGAAAAAAGAATGTTCACTGCTTCTTCTTCAATGTTACATTTTCCAACCTTCCAACCCGATTTCGCCCCTTTTTCATTTTATTGCGATCATGTTAAAAAAAATGCACTTTTTTCAACTTTTCTAACGTCAGCTCATATGACAATTCTGATGTCATTTTTTGTGTCAAGTATTCAATTCTACCTAACCTCTACTGACGACTTAAGTTCACAAAATGATAATTTTTATGTCATTCTCTCGCGTCAACTATTCGATTGTTTGCGCGATTTGCTCCATTTAAATTTCTAAAATGTGCAGGATTTTTTATTTTCGTGAGAAAATTTGCAGATTTTCTTCGGAAAAAGTGTTTCCAACCTCTCAATGATTTTTTCCCAACATAAAGAACGTGTTTCTAAAAACGACCTTCTTAAAATTTTCTAACGTCGTCCGCTCACAGTCTGAGCTCACAAATGGATGACTTTTCTCATGCCATTTTGTAAAAAACGTCTAAATTTCCAAAATTGCAAAGATTTTTTTTATTTTTAGTGAGGAGGTGCAAATTTTCTAGAAGAGTTTACTGTTTTTCCTCGATTTAGCTTCTGAATTTCTTCTTCCAATTTCTTTTTCCAACCAAATTCCAGCTTGCCCAGAGGAAGAAGGTTTCAACCATTCAATATTTTCTAGCTGCAATTTTTTGGGCGTTTGCTCACAATCTCGGGCGATTTCCCGACCAGAGCAATCACAGAAGCAGACTTTGTTTTCAGAATGTTGCACTTTCGTTCCTTCTAGAACCTTTAGGAGTTTCTAGACCCGATGAGCATGGGATTGTTTTCCATTTTGATCCGCTCAAATTTGAGCAGTTTTTTGCATAACACCCAAAATAACCAACCTGTTCCAGACAGATGATGGCGGCTGAACCAATCGGCAGCTTCAAAAACGGTACCACTATTGAGATGACTCGGAACTGGAGAACGTAGTAAGCCAGCAAAGCCAGTAACCAGCAGCTGTCCCACACCTGAACGTTCTGAGCTGCAATCAATCAATCTCTGAGCATTTTTCAATGGCACAAATTTCAAAAAGTACCTTTGGGAGGGAAATTTGAGCGGATGGTTGCCCACAGGTTGAAGCACAAGTATGAAAGAACGGCAGCAATGTTGAGGGCGATCCAGACAGCGAGCGCCCAATGAAACTTTCCGAGTCCAGCTTTGATCACTTTAAATCCCACTCGAAACCTGCAAGGCATTGGGATGAATATTTCAATCTAAGGCGAGTTTTTCGCCTCCACTCACTCGCCATGGTCGAAAAAGTCTTGCAGCACGGTGTTCAGAAACAGGCCGATTAGAAAAGCGGCAAAAATGTGTTTTACCACTTTGATGTGCGGATTTTCGCACAGAATGGTTAAGAGGGAGTCGCGAACTTGGAACTTTTTCGTGGGCAATTCTCGCACTCTTCGCTGCCTGAAACCAACAGGGAAATTACCGTAAAGCAAAAATTCAACTGAAAATACGTACCGACTTGTTTTGGAATCGCTTTTCACCGTTTGGTCGATTTCTTTCCCCATATTAGTTTGCGCAACTAAAAAAAACAGCCATTAGCGGACGATAGTATCATCAATAAGGACGAAGACGGTTCGATTTCGGCACGGGAATTTAATGTTTTTTTCGTGTTTGTTTAATGCTCATTTCGATAATCGCTAATGATAATAACGATAATTGAAGATCGTTCGTTGAACAGGGCGTGCTTCGGAACGAGTTTTCTGCAAAATTGGCTAAGAAAAGCCTGTATGTGCAGTTTGTTTGTTACATTCATACAATTCGGACATTCTGGTACATTTTTCCATACTTACCCTTCTTTTGCAAACGCAGGACAAAATGCAGCCACACATTAAACAACACAAAACTCTTCACAGCATGCCTGGCTTAATTATCGGCATTTTACTCTTTTCCAATACGCATTTATGTGGCAACAACAACCGGACCAAAGAGTAAACTTTGTATTTAATGTACGACAACTGTTGCTTTCAATTGACTTGATTTAAAGCCTCTTATCTACTGGACAGGGATGGACTGGAATTCCTATCACAAAGCCATCTTTCATGAATATAGTTTAGCTCGTTTGCCCACATGGAATCAATCATGAATAAACCTCCTGAGTGCATCCCTGGGTGTGAGTAAAATCACATTTCCAAGAAAACTCAGTGGCGCAATGATGCATAATCGTACGAGTGAATTCGAGGTCAATCGAATCAAATCAATTATTTCAGTGCAACAGGAAGAGGGATGGATAGACTCAGTGAGTGGAACAGGGCGGCCCTTTAAACGCCTGCGCTAGAAAGAGACTGCAGAAGTTAACCCCGCCCACTTTTCCCGGGGAAACCCGGTTCAAGCCGATCACCATCGGGTCGTTGCTCCTTTTCCAGCATATCTATTTGGTGACTTTCCTTGTCCCACTCAACATTCAAATTCCAAGTATGGAGACGCTTTTCATGCGTGCAAAGAGGCAATTTATTCGAGCCCTGCTCGGACCTGTCGTTTAAACGGTCAACGGATGGACGCACAAACAGAGAACACACGTGGGTTTTTTATCAGGCAAACATGCGAACCAGGTTATTTCAAGAGACCCTCCGGTCAGTCGAATTGTCCATCGCCAACCAACCGGATCGCATTCGCCAGCCCGCATAACGGCAGGAATTCGATTAATGCCAAGAATGTCCTGGCGGAATCTCGTGGCGGACTTCTTGGATATTTTCTGCCAGCAGGAGCGCAGAAGTGGCATCGAGAAGCGCGAGCTGCTTGTGCCGGCAGGTAGAGCTTGACTGAAGAGAAAACGCGCCTCGAATGCCTCCAAAATCCCGAGCTTTAAACCCAGACTTCCCTTAAAGGCTCAGGAGCGGGTTTAAAGGGGCTCAAGTGGGTTTTTTGGGTTTAATGTGCGGAAACTTGCGGGTTTATTAGTGAGGAAACGCGGGCATTTTTATTCGGGGCTTGCCCACATGGAATCTCTTAGAGCGTCCTGCAATCTGCCGGCTTCTTCTGCTGCCCTGTTAGCTGGGATATTGCCACATTTAACAAAAATTCTTCGAATGAATTCGTGAATTCCATTCGAATTCTTCCGGCGCCCAAGCGCTTTGCCTATCTAGAATGAGGGGAAAATTTCAATGAACACTCAAGTCAAAGGGTTAAAAAAGGAAGCTTTATCAATACGAAGATTGTGTGGCCCTGCTAAGGGCCACACCCTTAAATCCCAGAGGGTTTTGATTTACGTTTTTTAAGCAGTTTTCTTTCTAGTGGATGTTTTTACTGTACCAGTCAGTTTCTTTGCGTCTTTCGCCGGATATTAATTATTATGAATGACTGTCTGTTGCGTTTAAGCAGCATTTCATCCGCCACTGGTTGGGGTTCGAGGCCTTCAAGTTGGCCCGCCATCATCGTTAAATTTGGAGATCGACGATAGACGGCAGGCCCGAAACGTTCGCCTCTTGTTCTGTTCGCCTGGTGCCGAAGCCCTGTTAGTTATGAATTATTAGAAAATGATAATTTTCGAGAACCGTCATAATTTTATGACGCGTTGCCTGCGGTTTCCGGTCGGTTTCCTGCGGCTCAAACTGCCTCCTTTGCCACTTTGTGCTTGCTGTTGCAATGCGCGCCTTTTCCCTGTTGGTTTTGTTCGGTTTTCACCTGATTTTGTTCGAATAAATAAAGTAAACAGTTTAGAAAGTCTGTGTATGTGTGGTGCAACTTCGGGTATTTCCAAACTTCACTCATTCCAGCTGAAATTTCGAAGAAATCATTTGGGACGCATGTGGGTGGAAAAATGCCATAAACAATTATTTGCAGTAAAATTTCTCTGTTTTTCTGTCGACTGACTGGTTGGTTGGTTTGGTGGATTGTTGTTTGTCTTGATTTTTTCTTTGCATATTGAGTTATCAAACAGCGGTCCAAACTATCAGGCGCCCATAGCAGGCCGTAGGCTCCCCCTGCAGGATTCTCTGCTGCACAGTTTTATGTTGCCAAATCCTACGTTGTAAACCTGCCTGCAGGCAGCCTTCAACAGCCATACAGGAGCAGGAAGTCAATGACTTTCCCCAGCCCCAGATTCCCCGGAAAAACTCCTGCCAGCCTCAAAATAATTGAGAAAATTGCTTGTGCAGCCCAGTCAGGCAAGACCACTTGGCAATGCGGCTCAGATGTTTCAAAAC
>NW_026018715.1:14529552-14550790 GCF_020466585.1 Dendroctonus ponderosae
GAATGATGTACAAATGAACGTTCTTGCTCATTTTGCCTCCGAGATATGAGCAAAAACGGGACGGAAAACATGGAATTTTGGCATAATCTTGCACCCAAGAAATATTCAAATTTCGCTTTCTGGGTCAAAACTGCTCGAATTTCCTCACTCACGTTGTTACGGCTGAATCGACTTTTCAATTCTCTATTCAACGAAAAACGGATTCTGTGGCTTGAATGGTTCTTGAGAAACTTCGAATACAGACCATTCAGTTATCTCTGGAATGATGTAAAAACGGGCGTTCTTGCTAATTTTGCTTCTGAGAAACATGCAAAACGGGACGGAAAACATGAAATTTTGCAATAATCTTGCGCCACCCTTACACAAAACGACGACCACTTTTCTAATTTCGTAAACAGCAGAAGACTGTATTTTTTCTGCATAAACCCCCCCCTGAGTTCAATGCTAAATTATTTAATCGATTTGTCTTTTCAATGTATCTCAAACTACAACTAAGGCAAAAAGGCTCATCCAAACGACTAGCGGCAACAACCAGTCAGTCATATTGGTGTTTAGGTGCAACTTTCACTGCTGGTAAATCGCTTGCGGTGTAAACGTGCCCATCGCATCTATTCCTGCATGAGAAACGGAGCCATTCACTAAACCTTCTGTTCTCCTGCTTAGGAGACCGCCATTTTCGCGCCCAAGACAAAACACGTGGTTTGGAACGACCGACATCTTGGTTATTTATTTATCCGTTCTTCCTTGCCCAGCTTACCCTTTACAGGGGTAAGTGCGAAAATGGAATTTTCGAGTTTTTTTGGAATTCAACATATTTCATGCAGAATAAGGCCCAAATAGCCAAATAATTTAATTAATTTTGAGGGCAAGTTTTTTCTTGATGGCAAAAGAGACACATAAACACGCCTTTTCAAATTGTCGATGTGCAGGCATCTAGAAGAACGGGGAGCTTAATTTAAAATAACGGAAAATAGAGGGCGGGGCATGTAAAACCCATAAAACATCTATCTAGTCTAGTCAATATACCGAATGTTCTGCAAAGCCCAAAAATGATTCGTGTGTGCAGCCCTAATAAACGAGGTCGAATGCAACAACATGAAAAGACAAAGTTTATAAGTAATCGATTAAAAACAAACTGCTGGCGAATGCGCGGGTCTTTGGCAGCAACTCCGCAGAGATTTTTCTGCTCACTGAAGCCACCCACATGCAACTCCAACATGCACAGTGATAAATTTGCAAGAAAAAGCAGCAGCCGTTGAAATTATAACTCCTGCTAGTGTAAATAATGGCAAAGATTGAACGCCACACCCGGTATAACACCGATGGCTGCCAGTTTCGCCTATAAACGCCCACCCGATGCCCAAAAAGAATCGGGCAATTTGCAAATTCGATTCCTTGGCCAAGCGGCGTGGGACTGGCCGAAGGTAGTGGTCGAGCCAGAGGTTTTACTTTCTTTATTTCGCTGTTTTTGTAATATATTACACCATATCGGCCCGCTTTATATGGGAGCTTCGCATTAGTCATAACAGATCAGCCACACATGCAGGATGTGGAGTTTTTTGTCAAGGATTTTGCGGATTTTTGCCATTTTTTCGCTAAAACACACGCGTGAGAACTTGAATATAGTTCTCATTTTCAGAGACATTTTGTCGCCAGCTAAGGTAAAGCGAACTCAAGCTGGCGACAACAGTTTTTCAGTTCTTTACTTTCAGCTCTCCAAAGCATTTTTCGCACAAATTTCGCGGAAAACTTCCAAAAAACTGCACTGGGAAAACTAAAGTCCCCTTTGATAAGGTCTCGAAATTTCGCTCTGCCACCGCTGCCAGAAATAATGCACTAGTGAGTAATAAACTAGGCGATTTACATAGTTATTGACCGCAACTATTAAGGATTTTCCAATTTTAGCATGGACGGGATTCTGAAATTCGTTGCAGAATGACGTCTTATCGACCAAGTGGGCTCCGACGTCCTTGGTGGACCTTCAGCTCGATGAACTCACTGGCTCCGGCTAAAAGGATGTTTGCCAAGGCGGCTCTCTTTGTTACAATAAAAAGTTAATAGGCCTTTTGCACTAGACTACGTTATGTAAACGTCGGGTTTATTTCGGGTGGACTTCTTTTCCATCTCGGACGCCTCGTTATCTCCTAGAAGAAATTAATGGATTAGGAAACTGCGGTATTTTTTCCAACAGCGACGGTTTGGTAGAGTACGCACGCACATCTGCAACACGCTTGGAATTAAGCAATTAACTGCTACAAAGGAAGTGTGGATTTTCGGTTCTCATCAATTACTTTGTGCCTTAACTGCGAACATATTCGATTATAATTTACACGAAACTGTTGGACAACGCTTCAATTAGCAGCAACATATTTCGGCCATTGTTGTCTTCTATTGTAGCATCAGCAAGGAAAAAAGCGCTTGAGTTTCCCATAAAGCCCACACTGAATTATTCAACAATCTCGGTTCGATCAGAAAAAATGGCTTTGGTAATTGGGCTCCGCTTCAGCCAATGAATCAATGTCATTATTCATCAATTCTCATTGCTGTTCTATTTATTAGTTAATCGGCAAATGCTCATGGACATTTCGGCATTCGTGGGCAAAACTCTTTTATGTTCTTCGTGGCTGCTTGACGGCTCGATGGGTGTAATACAAATTGACAATCACTAAAATGCCACCTACAGACCCATCATTTGTAAACTGCGATCTGCAGTTTACAAATGTAAACCAAAAGAAAAATACACATTTTCCCTTCGATGCAGACAGCCATCGGACGACGGTTGGAACAAAAGCGCCCATAAATCAAGGTTCTTTCGCTCAGCTGCAGGCTGGCATGTTAGTCCTACTGGCACAAAAAACAGGTTGCCAGAACGTCGTTTTTTGGCCTAAATTTCGCAAGACAGCGATAAATATTTTGACATGGGCTTGAACCGTTACAGGATACGTGATACAATTTTTATTCAGCTTCAAGCAGCGGTTCTTTCGGTTTTAAGCGCACTAAACATGCAATCAACGTTTGCTCTGGTTAATTGCTCTGTTATGATCAAGCTTGAGAAACATTTTTACTTCTGGTGAGGAATTTCTGATCAGGAACAGCCTCCGATGGAAAGGCAAGCGAGTGAGGAATTTTGACCAGTTTTAAGCGATTTTTGAGCGACGTTTTCCTTCTTGAGGCAAAGGCTAAATTGAACTAAAATTCAGCGGACTGTTTTTAATTAAGACAATACATAGTTGAAACATATTTTTTCGCCAGTTGAAGTAAAGTGAAAATTAAATTGAAATGGCTCTCCCCAAAGTGTTTTTCAGAGACCTCGACTTCTTTGCTTCCTGTCTCTGAAATTGATGTATTGTTTGAGAATAGTTTAGGCGATTTCAATTTTTGTCCCGATAAATAATCGCCACAAGTTACTCAATAAACAAAAGCAGAATTATGCCTCTATGTCGTCATACCATTCAATAACCACCGTTTCAACATGACCCGAAGGTGGGCGATGCATAGGCAAACGTACACTTTTGTATGTACAGTTTTTAAATAGAGGATTATCCATTTAACCAATTACTGTAGTGGCCGTTTTCTATTTGTATTCAAATTCTGATCAAGCACCTTTTTGTTATTGGGTGATGTAATTTTTTGCCTGCAACGATAACGAGCTTCTGATGTCCCGACTGTAAGGACCTGGACGTTGCTCAAAACGAAATTTCCGCAAAAGTGCAGCTTGGTATGAAAATCTATAGTTTTCTTTTCTTTATCGACGCTTGCAGTTTATGTGTTTTGTTGCCTCAAAAAGTGTTCAAAATTCTGTCACCGAAAACCTCCAACTCTTTCACAAAACACACACAAATCCGCAATAGCAACTATTAAAATAAAAGCATACAGTAGTGAGTATGCACTTAACCTTAGTCTTCATAATTCGGTTTTGATTACTGTGATTGCACGTTTTTGCAAGCTTGAGGACATCAACTAACGACATTACAACATTCTCCAGCCACTGGCCGAAAGAAATCAGTTATTTTGGTGTCATTGTCATCGCTAATGATTAATCACTTACTTAGAATTCCCGTAGTAAAATCGCACTCTAATTGAATTTTACCGAGGAAAAAACTGAAAAATACACGTTAACCCAAGTGAAATAGGCAGAAAACTGCGGACTGTGTCATACAGTGTCCAGCAGAGTTTCATTTAACTCCGAGTTGAGATCCAGAACTTGCCGAAGTTTTTCTCAGAGTGGAAATTAAGTTCCAGGCTTAGCTGGAAGAAGTTTTAGCCATATCGGAACATTCGTTGAGTTTTCAGCAGGATGCCAACCCCAAGCTCAACTACAAACTAAAAATCACTTTTACCTCTGCATTCAGTGGTGCATTCATCAAAAATTTTCCAAATTATGCTTGCTAAAAGTTTCATACATTTTCGAGCATCAATGAGTTTCTCAGATGCTTTCAAACTTAACTTAACTGGCAGTTTTTCACAGTAGAAACTAGGTTTCAAGCTCTATGTATGAAAAGTTTCACTCAAATGCAAGTTCCGACTAATTTGCCATGCTAATCGATAAAAAAGCACGTATAACTCAGTTGAAAACAGAAACATTCCTTAAAAATTCACTTGTTACCCAATAGAGCAAGAGCTTGAAGAGGCTGAGGAAAATGGTCCGATATTCCAATCGCCGATTTTTCAGAAAAAATCAGGCATTACACTTAGACAAAGACACCTTTTAAAAATTCAGGATGTGAAATTATGTGCTTGAAATTTCCTCACAATGTTAAGGAGGTTTTACGCCGCAGATGGACAAAGTTTCATTTAAACAGCAGTTTTCATTGATTTTTCAGAACCCATCAAACATCAAGCTCAGGTAAAAGGAACGTTTCAAATTTGGGCATCATTTAAAAATACTTCTAGCTTTGCGCCGCGAGAAAGATTTCACTAGAAAGTCTTTTTAGCAACAAAGAAGGTTTCGAGTACTACACAGGCCAAGTTTTCCTTCTATTGGCTCATTGGTTGATTTTCCAGAAACCTTCAAACCTTGATTCAGATCTGAAATCTGGGCGCTGAGTAAAAGAATCATTCTTCGCAAAAAATTCAAAGTTGGAACTTAGTGAATTTTTTTCACAGTCTAGTCTCAGCTGATCGAAGTCTCTTTTCAACAACTCTATGAAATTTGAAGAAATCTTCAAACCGCAGTGTGATATGAACGTTTTTTTAAAAGTAGGTAGCGAACGGACCAAAAATCCCAGCTCTTAAGTGAGTGAAAGAATCCTGATGAGTTTTTGCAGGGGTTTTGAGGAGTATTTCGGCTTCAGATGGACGAAGCTTCATTGAAATCGGGGCATCCGCTGATTTTTCATCAGGCTTCAAACTTTGGCGACAACTTACTACGTCTCTGTCCGAATTTTGTGAACGCTTTCACTCGGCATTTTCTTAGACTGTAGGTAACTCTGAATTGAGTAACAGAATCTTTTTGTCCATCAAACGGAACTCAGATTGTCTTCTTTTGAGCCAACTAAATAAAACCAGCTTGAGTCAAAATATGCTCAACTCAAGTCAGTTTTCATCAGACTGCAGGCCATATAATTATCTACCGCTCCATTCAGTTAGGGTTGGCTGTTTTTAATAAAAACCTTTTTAAATAATTACTGTTATTAATTTCTAGGCGACCTTCAGAGGTTATAAGGTACGACAAAACTGAATTTATCGTGGGACAAAATCGAGAATCATCATCTATTTTGGTCAGTGGTTGCATGGAAAGAAGACCACAATTGAGCAATTTCATGGTCGGACATATGTTGATCGTCCATTTAAAGGAAATCTCCAAGGCTTTGGAAGTAAAGAACCGTGTAGTTGAATTTCGGTGCTTCGCATTCGATCTGATAAGAATTAATTTGAATTTTTTTGCCAATTGATGGCGCCCAGAGGAGGATTTTCGCGTTCCAAGCTACGCCTCTGAGTCGATCATGGTTTTTAAATAACTTGCACCTAATCATTATCATTGTACGATCGTTCACCAATTAAATCACAATTACCTGCAGCTTCTTTTTTTCCCATAACACCTAAACCTGCTGATGATCACATTGGCCGGCTCCGTTCGATTATCTAGAATAATTGTTAATCCATATTTAGCAAAGGATATAAAAAATTGCTTGCCGGAATCCCGCAGGGCATTTGGTTCTTAATGTGGTACTTGGATGTACATCTTCATTAAATTTTGTTATACTTGTCAGATTTCGAGGACCGGAAATTACCATTCAGATTAATTTGGACAGTTGAAGAATAAGGGAGATTAATTGTTGGCTATTTAAATGATTTGGTTTTAATTAACTGACTTCATTTCTGAGCTTGAGCGACCCTGAATGAGCTTCGCTCATACGAAAAAAACCACTTGGGTATTTACCTTTAGACGCGATGACTAATCAAAGGGCAAATACAGTGGCTTTTCGCTGGGGATTTTTCACAAAGTGCATCCTTGGATCGGCTAATCACGTACAAGCTAGCTAATGTTTATCGATTTTAATTGCAAGTGAGGACATAATTAAACGCGAACAAATCTGGCAAAATAACCTCCCTTTTGTTAACGAAAAAACCGACAAAATTCGCTGATATCATCAAGAACAAGGTTGATGTATTAAGTGTAAACATACATAAGTTATCAATGCCACATCGGTTTAACAAAATATTTGCATAATGTACGGCCTGATCATTTATTATGGAAGTCATTTAAGCTTACTTCTAGCGCTAATTAACTGTTTAATCGGATAATCAATTAGTGCTTCTGCTTCATGCAAACAGGTATAGAAAGTAAAACTCAGCGCTCTTGACACTATCAATGCGTTTGTTGTTTATAATGTTAACGGTGTTCAATAAATCGACTCCTGATGATGGGGAAACCTTCAATTTGGCTGGGCAAAACATCAAAAATGCATCAAAGTGGAATTAGAAGGACATAAATATTTGCAAAGGTTTCACGCATTTCTATGATGGATTTGCTGGATAATTTGCTAAAAATATCTACTGATGAACTCAAGCTCAGTGCGAACTTTGATATGTTTTCCGTTGACATTCAATATGGTTCGAATGTATTTGTTGTGCTGAGCCCTTCGGGCTTGGGAGCTGAGAAGGAAAATTTACGGTCTCTTGTACGATTATAATCGCGTTAAAACGCCCCACGGCCATCGAAAATCATGCGGACGTTTTCTTCCGCAATCTTGAATCAGTTTGAAACGACTTAAGGGTAAATGAAAAACTAATTACTGTTGTCTTGCCAGATCAGGTGCGAACTGTCGGTTCAGCTACTATGATTAGCCCGCTCCCTTGCCATGAAATTATACAGGAAACTGCCCCAAACGATTCCGCTTGTTCCACACAAGTTGCGGCCTATATAATAAAGCCGCAAATATTAATGAGCCGGCATGATATCACTGTATAAAAAATAAACAGATGTTGTAACTTTTCGAGTCAGATGCACCAGAGAACGGAAACAAATAAATTAAACAATATCTTTTTATACACCTGACAATGGATCATGTTTTATGCATGAAGCATCTTGCAAGGCATGGAAATCGGCTTTTTTCTGCCATGATACACCACCGAATACCACCAATGTTTAGAAATTGGTTATTATAATCGGTTAAGCAAGGGAACGAATATGCTTAATGCAACTTTCCATTCAAGTGCACAGAGGATTATTTAGTCTTCAGTTTGAGTTTCAGTTCTTCCTTCGTTTGCCCATTTTTCTCTGTCGATTTTTTTTGTTCATCCAGTTCATGATCTTGAAATATTCTGATTGTATCAAAGAATATTGGTACCAGCATGGAAAGACGCAGTCGCAAAAGCTTCCTTAACGCCCCTTGGATCTCTTTTGAACGGAAAACCCTCCTATTGTATATACGAGTATGTTCTCCTCCTTCGCATAGCCTCTGGAAGACTTAGTATTTCATAAGACTATACATATATTAAAGCCTTGTATAAAGTGAATGAATGCGATGAATGTGAATATGGAGGACAACTCCTTTACTATTTGGTGCTGACTGATATATTCCTTAAAAGCAGTCATTTACTCAATCTTCTCTGTTAAGTGTAATTATTCAAAACTCACAACGTTCTGTTAAATTTACGAAAATCTGTTAAAAACTTAACGCCTCCATCAATTACTGTAGAAAAATACGTAGTAATAAACATTATTTCTAAGTTCATTGTCGATTTTAATGGTAACGATGAGTCTTTAATGGTCATACTGGTGATAATCGCTTTTTTAATAAAAAAAAACCGTTTAATAATGAACACCGATTTTTTTTTTAAGAAAACTAAAACAGCCTAAAAAATACTAAAAGTGCAACCAAAATCAGGTCCAGGGCAGTTTGGCGATGCCCTTGCAACACTTTGGCGGTTTGACGCAATGCTGCAGACAAGGACAGGCATATTCCGACGCGAGAGAAACGCAGCTGGAGCGATCAATTTGTCTCGCTTTGTTTATTGCGCTGTGCGGCTGCACCGACAAGGACGGGTATAGACAAATTTGCTGTGTGCATTTTGGCGTCGCCGAACTCGCCCAGAAGAAAACAGGAAAATCATTTAAATCCCACAACCAATTAAATTGGCTTTTATTAAAAAGGTTGGGTCCTAGTTAAACAGAAATCAAATAAATTGCAGGATTTCTAAATTCGGTTCACCTTCCCGGTCTAACTTAAACATCAAGTTTCATCAACTTTTGAGGCCATTCCTGGAACTAATGGATTTTTCGGGTTTTTAGGCCGTCGTTCGGTAGAATTTCTTCTGAAGATGCAAGGCACTCGTGCTTGTGAAACGTCAAGAAGAAATTCCAGCGAACGATGGCCTAAAAACCCGAAAAACCCATTAGTATCATACTTATACCTGGACCATAAATTGAAATGGTCATTATTTGCGATTTTCGTCTCTGAACCTCCCAATTTGATCGATGGGTTCCTTAGTTAGCATTGACGCATTTCTCGATTTCTGCCATAATTCGCCATTGGGCCTGATTAGTACAACTGGTGGTTCGATAAAAAGCGCTGGCAGGAAATTCGAGAACATCCAAATCATCGTTCCGATGATAAATCATTAGTGCGGATAAATTCCCTTTTGTAACTGTGCTTCGACAATTTGCCTTGATGAATGCGGGAGGGAACAACCGTTACGAGATCGACCGAATAACGCGTAGTGAAAATTCGATTTTTTCATGGATTGTGCAAAAACAATCACGTCCCAACGACCAGACGTAGTTGACTTTGGATGTGCGTGTGATTGTTTTAGCGAACCAATTAAACCCGTTAATAAAATAAATTCCCCCATGTCATAAATTGCAAAGCTATTGGCCATCCATCCATCATCAGGCTTTTTTCCTCTTGTATACATATTGTGCATAATTAATTTTTTCGCTCTGCTATAACAAGCCTGTTCTTTGTACGGGTTTTTTTCGGTGAATCCTTGGACAAATACACTATCAAGTGATGATGCTTCGGCCAATTGAGCTCAGCCCAAGGAAGTTTGGTAATTAAATCGACAAACAATCGATCGCTCAACGGCGAATATCAATTTTCGGTTATAAATTTGAAAACGATTAGACACGGTTTTCAGTAATCACCGCCCATGGAGAGGCACAATTAACTATGAAGGGGCGTATAATCAATGGAACACGGCAAATATCTTGGTTGAAGATTCCTCTTCCTGCTCCTTTGCTGGTTTGGTTTGGTTATTTTGCCCTTATTACGGTCTTCATGGTACATCCGGGCTTTGTCGCAAACGGCAACGACAGCGATTCGAAAAAACAGTTAAACCATAAAGTTTCACTCGAGTAATTTCGAAATAAAGTGAGTGACGATGGTTCTCTGGTCGTGGCAACAAATATAAACAAAGGCTTGGCATCATGAGAAGATGGAACCTTTTCATGTGTGACTATTCGACACGCATCTGTGATCGAACTTAATTATAACCCCATGCTGGAAGACAAATAACTGAACCTGTGCCGCGAGATTATAAAGTAAAATTGTGATCTTCGGTTCCGGGTTCCTGATGAAGACTGCCGATTATTTGGTTCACTTCAGGTTGATAAATTGTCGGAATAGTTGCTGGTACTGGGTATGTTACCCAACAAGCCTTATTGAAGAATTAATGGCATTTATTTATGTAGTTTGTTGCAAATTGGAGGTATGTTTCGATGCGACTGGACGATCTAAGCAACTATTTGCTGCGCTAAACCCCATTTAGATTGGTCAATATTGGCAGGCAACTCGCACGCAAAAGGAATTCTGCCTCTTCAGTAATAACCCGACACCATTTCTAGTGTCATAGACTTCTTGTGCTATTTGCGCTCATCCGGGCATATGCAAGACGAGCATTCCAGCACAAATTTTTCGAAAACTGCGGATTTTCTTCTACTCGTTAGTCCATTGTTGCACCTACAGGCTTTTTTCAACGGACTATCGCAGATAAAGTAGGTGGAAGGCTGAGCATAGAAACAGCAGAAATACATTATGGTGGTGTCATGAAAACACCGGCCAGACGAAATGATTCGAAAGTGAACACTATTCCATATTTGTGCGGCGGCAAAGTGGAACGCGAGTCTTTCTATGCGATAACGATTCCTGCAAACATGGGGGCGAAAATGGCAAAGATTAATTAACAGCCAGCCGTTGCTGATACGTTGAGCATTGGCGGAAAATACGAAAAAAAATTGTCCTTGTCCATTGCTTGACCGTAATTGCCATCGTGCTGAAGAGATGATTTGTTCTTCATTGCATACAAAGTCTTAGAAGAATGGGGTGTTTTGCTAAATTTAATGAACTTAATTGTCCACCATTTGGCTCGGTTCATTAATGCCGAAGAATAATTAAACACAAGGTTACCGTAAAAAAGTTTACTGATAGCACCTACCTGCCTAATTGTAAAGTGTGTCATTTGTGCAGACTTTAGGCGCATCCAAACCAGCAGTTTCTTGTTAAGTATACAAGTTGCGCAAATTCATAAAAATTCACATTAGTCATAGATTTTTACCTTGTAACTGATTGTCATCAAGTCATCTTCTGGACTCTGATAGAAATCTGCGAAGAATTGACTCATCTTTATTTTTTTATTGTAGGTTTCTAAGGCCATAAGTTTCAGAAAACCACCGCTTTTGAAGACGGTCCAAAATGGAAAATAATTCATATCTGGCAAACGGTTGGAAATATTGCATGTGTCGTAAGGACCTTTTTAACAGAGGATTTCTTCGGTTATGTTTAGGTGTAGCGAGCATGCATGTTTGGATAGGGCTTTGCCCCTAATGGGCATCTGAATGTTCAAAAACTTTATATCTTGGAAACTGCTGAAAATATCGTTTAGCTCCTAATGACCTTTTCGATAGCTCAATTTAGTCTGTTAGGGTTTATCCAAAATTTCTAACCTCTAAAGAGATAGAAGCCAAAATTTCAGCTTTTGCAGGTCTTTGAAGTTTAAACACTCTGTATCTCCCAAATGGCTCAAAATACCCAATCACTTGTTATGACCGTTTCTATAGCGCATCTCGATAGCTTAATTTGTGCTATTAGGGTTTATCCAAAATTTCTAGCCTCTAAAGAGATAGAAGCCAAAATGTCAGCTTTAGCGGGTTTTTAAAAGTTAAACACTCTGTATCTCCGAAATGGAGCGAATTATCCAATCAATCGATATTACCTTTTCAATTGATTGTCTCCATAGCCCAGTTTTACCTAGTAAGGTTTATCCAAAATTCCTAACCTGTAAAGCGATAGAAGGCAAAATTCCAACTTTTGCAGGTCTTTGAAGTTTAAACACTCTGTATCTCCGAAATGGGGCAAAATACCCGTTCACTTGTTACGACCTTTTCGATAGCGCATGTGGATAGCTTAATTTGAGCTAATAGGGTTTATCCAAAATTTCTAGCCTCTAAAGAGATAGAACCCAAAATGTCAGCTTTTGGAGGTTTTTAAAGGTTAAACACTCTGTATCTCTGAAATAGCGCGAATTATCCAATCAATCGACATAACCTTTTGAATTTCTTGTCTTCCTAGCCGAGTTTTAACTACTAAGGTTTATCCAAAATTCCTAACCTGTAAAGAGATAGACGCCAAAATAACAGCTTTTGTGGGTCTTCGCAGTTTAAACACTCTGTATCTCCAGAATGGCGCGAAATATCCAATCAGTCATTATGGCCTTTTCGAAAGCTTATCCTTAGAACTGTTTTTCGCCAGAAAGATTTTATTAGAATTTCCTAACCTTTAAAAAGGTAGAAGTAAAAATAAATTAGATCTTATCTCGAAAACCGTTGAACATATTTGGTTAATCATTAGTGCCATCCCGTTAGGTCATTTTGACTATCTTATATTCATAAGAGTTAACCGATGACCGACGAAATTTTATTTCTTTTGTCACATTTTAATTTATATCTCATAAACGGTTAGATTTATCTAAAAAGTTATTAGGACCTTTTCGATAAAGAATCTCAAAAGCCACATTTTTCTTTTAAGGCTTTATCCAAAATTTGCTGGGGTTTCAAAGTTAGAAGCAAAAATGCCAACATTTTGGCGCTTGTTCAAGTTCATGAGATTATATTGGGAAACCGCCCAGAATACTTTATGAATCCTGAGGACAACTTGGATATTGGGGGGCTTTAAAAGCTAAATTTTGCTTTTGAAGAGCAACCCAAAATTTCTAACCTTTAAAGACGCAAGGCTAAATTTTGATAAAGATCGTATCTCTGAAAAGATTGAAAATATCTAAAAATGAGAACAGAGAGAAGAAGATAAGTTTTGTCTCTGTAGTTTATCAAAAGTTGTTCACGTCTAAAAAGATGAAAGCAAAAAATCATCATCTTTTGATCTTAAGTCATGCTCCCAGTGCGGCAAAGAAGAACGAAGTTACACGGTTATGGACAGTTTGCATTGAAAACAAAGCTCATTTACTTGCATTCCGCGTAAAACCCAAATAAATAAAAACCACCCAGAAAATCAATGAAAACTTATATTGCCGCTGATAAATGTTGATTCAACGAATGAGCAAATACTGGCGATTTATGATAGCTGTCACTGCGAAGAGGTAAAACCCTTATTTGTCGACCATAAAAGACGCGAGCAAAGTGGAGAGAACGAGCCTCATGCAGTCGCACATGAAATGTTCGGGTTTTCCCCTTGAATTTAAAATATTGATTCGGATTGCAAACGTTCTGTGTTAAAGGATTTGCCAAGTATTCACTCGCACCAACTTTTGGAAAAATGCAATGGACCTTTGATATGTTTTCGGATCGTTGAAAGGCCCTCGACTTTATCCAACTGTATCGATCGACTGTGGCCCACTTGTTGCATCCAGGCGATGTTTGCTTGGTTCCTAGAGGAGCGCAAGGTTCGATGAGGAAAAAAATGGAAATTCTCCAAGGACCGGAATACCATCAGGCCTGCGGATGACGCCGCCGGTTGCAGAAAGTACAGAAAATAGTTGCGGCGACGATCTCCAAGTGACTGACTCTACACACCGCGCAGACCAATCACAACCCACCTTTCCCATGGTCGCCGCGAAGCTAAGAGGCTTGCAACTCTTAAGTCAGTTAGTCTATCTTAAGACTTCTTCGTGAGTAGCTAGTGCGCTAACGTGACCGTGGAGTGATAGGGCTCACACAGCCCTGGCTGAATTCGCCATGGCGACTGGTAAGTCTTTTCCGCCGACCACTAACTCACCCTCTCACCACTCCAACCCCATCATTTGCTCGGGCACTCTTTGAGTGCCCGTTGAGTGGGAAGTGACCAGAACTCCACCAAGGATTAACTCGTGAGTGAAACAGTGCCGGTTTATTTTACAATCCTGTCGCAGACACCGATTCTGAACCATCTGAGAGGAGAAATCCGCCGACCTAAATTTCAGTGCGTTCGCAACTTGGAACATATTGTGACTTTCAAGACTGGTTCTGCACAGGCCTCTTTCAATGGTGTGGCTCGCGCATTTACCACTTGAATCCTGCGAATCCTGCTCGTTCCATCCCAACCGATCTGCTAACTGATTTTAGGCTAGAGAGTACAACGCGCGATGAGACACAACCGAATTAATGCAAATGTTAAAATTGATGATCGAGTGATCGAAAAACAAGCCAAGTTTATTGATTAGATTCAATCGTTTTTGAAGCTAAACTGGTTTTCCTAACTGGTTTTGTTTCAAAGTCGTTTGCAAATTCAAATCTTCGATAATTCAACACTTTCCTGCTAAGTTCGACCAACAACTGGGTTCCTGAATCTGATTTTAAACACAAGCGT
This sequence comes from Dendroctonus ponderosae, assembly GCF_020466585.1. NCBI lineage: Eukaryota > Metazoa > Arthropoda > Insecta > Coleoptera > Curculionidae > Dendroctonus > Dendroctonus ponderosae. The sequence goes on from NW_026018715.1 coordinate 14,543,793, forward strand.
CTTCACAGGTGACTTGCTGGGAAAAATCCGAAAAAGTCACACTTTTATGCGCTTGATTTGAAGCCTGCCAATTTTTAAACAGCTCTTTTTGCAAGTGCAAAATTTCGCCTCATCCGCCGTAAATAAACGGCAATTTTTTCGTTTTCTCTCAGTGGATTTGGCCGTAAAATCGCCCAAACAATGCCATTAACTCCGGCTGGTTTATCGTCCAATTAGCACTAAATTGAAATTGTCATACCTGAACGTGGGGAATTGGTTATGCAGCAAACAGTAAAATCCTGCAAATTTTCAACTTTTGTCCTTAAAATGCCTGGGAATCATTTTGTTCAGTTCGGAAAAATCTAGACAATGATCCTCGATTTATCGGCTGTAGATCCTCATTTGCATTCGCTTGATTTTGTCGTAAAATTGCCGGCAATTTAATAGTCGTCTAGGCCCTGAAACCTGATCGGGACTGGTTTTCTCGCAATTTTCCATTATCAAAAAGTGTTATTCCAACGGCCATAAATTTCGCTTTCTTCCTCAGCCAAACATGTATTTGTTTGCACCAAATGCAAATTTCCCATTATGCAGCCGCTTTTGCTACCAATGTGGTACATCTATTGAAACAGTCGCTTCATGCTTCTGCATAGTTTACCTGAAAAAGCCGCATCGCAAGAAAAAATCCCCAGAGTGTTTCAAGAGGTGAAACGTATTGTTTTTTCGTTGGGCAATTATGCACAGGGTTACATAAATTATTTATACGTATTTCAAGGTTCAGCTAGCAAAACCCACATGGCTGAGGTGTTTGCAGCTGATATATTATTTCGTTGGAAACCTGCTGTTTTTGTCGTCATCCGTTTGGGCGGTGAAGTTCCTTTTGCTCCAGCTGAGATTTCGGTAGGGAAAACGCGAAAATATTCCACAAGCAAATTGGCAGGGGAAATCTGAATATAACTTACATTAATAGTGGGTTATGAACTGTTTCCTGCAATTGGTTTTTTGTCTGTACCAGTTTCTGCAAGGTCGCAACGGTTGGCGACACCATGAGTAGTACTTGCTGAACGATTTAAACGCGTTCATTTTCCTGCTGAGGAGGATTTCACTCAGAAACTCCTTTGCAGGTTATTGTACTCGGATGGAACTTAAAAAATCGCCCAACTTCCTTTCTCTAGAGACCGATTTTCACATTGTTATCGCATGTTTAATTTACGCCAGTCGTCGGCCTGGCCAACTTTCACTTCGCTTAAACTCTTACTTACTACCATCAAATTGAGGTCTTTATCAAGCGTTCTTCAGAACTGGGTTTGGGACTGTTTTTTGTTGATGTTTTCGCGATTATCGCATTTTTAAGCAAATTGTGAAAGATTCATTTTGGGAATGCCCCTATTTTGGTAAGAAATTCTGGGAAATTTTCCTTTTGAGATTTTGCCTTGAGGCGAATTTCGAATGCTCCCTAATAAGAGGTCTCAAGAAAAACCATTGTAAAGTTCCTGAGAAATTGTTAACTATTTTTAACCGTTTCTGGGTTACAGGGCGTTTTAAGCGTCGACAGACACCAAATTTTTGGTTTGGCTTGTATCTCTTCAGAGGTTAGATTTTTTTCATAACGCTGGGTGGGGAAGACAGGTCTTGAGAGGGGCTATCGAAAAGGTCCTATGAATTTGTTTGATATTTGCAATAGTTTCTGAGATATATGGTATTTTTTGTTCGAGAGTCGCAAATTTTCAAAATTTTGACTTCTATCTCTTTGAGGTTAGAAATTTAGAATCTCAGCTAACAGGCGAAATTATGTTCTCAAGAAGGACTACCGAAAAGTTCTGAGCAATTGAGTGGATATTTTTAACTGTTCCTGAGTTACAGGGTGTTTTAAGCGTCGAGTGTAACCAAATTTTTGGTTTGGCTTCCATCTCTTCAGAGGTTAGGATTTTTTTATAAAACTTGATGGGGAAGACAGATCTTGAAACGGGCTATCGAAAAGGTCCTATGAATTTGTTTAATATTTGCAACAGTTTCTGAGATATACAGTATTTTTTGTTCGAGGGTCACAAATTTTCGAGATTTTGACTTCTGTTTCTATGAGGTTAGAAATTTGGAATCTCAGCTAATAAGCAAAATACACTCTTCAAGAAGCCCTACCGAAAAGTTCTGAGCAATTGAGTAGATATTTTTAACTGTTTCTGAGATACAGGGTGTTTTAAGCGTCGAGTGTCATCAAATTTTTAGTTTGGCTTCTACCTCTTCAGAGGTGAGGATTTTTTTATAAAACTTGATGAGGAAGACAGATCTTGAAACGGGCTATCGAAAAGGTCCTATGAATTTGTTTGATATTTGCAATAGCTTCTGAGATATACAGTATTTTTTGTTCGAGGGTCACAAATTTTCGAGATTTTGACTTCTGTCTTTATGAGGTTAGAAATTTGGAATCCCAGCTAATAAGCAAAATACACACTTCAAGAAGCCCTACCCAAAAGTTCTGAGCAATTGAGTAGATATTTTTAACTGTTTCTGAGATACAGGGTGTTTTAAGCGTCGAGTGTCATCAAATTTTTAGTTTGGCTTCTACCTCTTCAGAGGTGAGGATTTTTTTATAAAACTTGATGAGGAAGACAGATCTTGAAACGGGCTATCGAAAAGGTCCTATGAATTTGTTTGATATTTGCAATAGTTTCTGAGATATACGGTATTTTTTATCCGAGGGTCGCAAACTTTTGAGATTTTGACTTCTGTCTGTATGAGGTTAGAAATTTGGAATCCCAGCTAATAAGCAAAATACACTCTTCAAGAAGCCCTACCGAAAAGTTCTGAGCAATTGAGTGGATATTTTTAACTGTTTCTGAGGTACAGGCTGTTTAAGCATCGAGTGTCACCAAATTTTTTGTTTGGCTTCTACCTCTTCAGAGGTTAGGATTTTTTTATAAAACTTGATGGGGAAGACAGATCTTGAAACGGGCTATCGAAAAGGTCCTACGAATTGGTTTGATATTTGCAATAGTTTCTGAGATATACGGTATTTTATGTTCGAGGACCGCAAATTTTTGAGATTTTGACTTCTGTCTCTCTGAGGTTAGAAATTGAGAATTCCAGCTAATAAGAAAAATGTTGTTCGCAAGAAGGGCTACCTAAAAGTTCTGAACAATTGAGTGAACATTTTTAACCGTTTACGAGGTACGGGGTGTTTTAAGCGTCGAGAATATCTAAATGTGGCCTTTGGTCTCACTTAACACCAATTTTCCTGACATTTATATGAATAACTCTTCACTCTGTACGTGTAGCATCAAACTGAGCTCAAAACCTAAAAGAGCGCTAATTTCTACATAAATCAGTGCTCTTGTTCCACATCGATTTTCCGGCCCGTTCTTGAAAAAAAATAATGAATTCAGTTCCAATTCAGTCAAGAAGTAAAAATAGTAAAACACTCTTTTAGCGTCAATTTCACCTACGTCCACAATAAAATAACTCTTAATTTGTAAAAAACATAGTTCTTGATGTGAATGGCGAGCGCTTTGTTCATATATGGATCGTTCAGTTGGTCAACATTTTCCAGCTGCCTCAACCATCAGGAAAACCGCCAGCAAATCAGTTTTTCCTTAAAAATTAGCGACACTATTGAAGCCTTTTACACACAAGTTTTTACCCGAATTCATCCTATAATTTTGTGATTGTCGTTTATTTTCATTGACTCGCGGTAATTTAAACTACATTAGACTCCTGTGTAATGCTTTGAAGAAATGTATTTGGTACAGTTAGAGCTAATAAGCTCGCAACTGGCCATCAGCGCTCTTTAATGTGAATCTAATGTCTCAATTAAAAGGAAATTTTCGCATCTGAAAAAAAATGTTTTAAATTTGAGTGTTTTCTGGGCGGTTGTTCTCGTTTTGTTAGAACAAAGCGGCGTCTAAACAGCTACTTTAGCCCCAGGGCTTCGTTTATTGCATGATGTAACAGCGTGGTGTTTTGCCATATTTACGATCGGCTGGTCATGTTGGCCCTAAAATATTCCACGTTCTCCTACTACACGCCATTTACCTTCCTTACTTGGCCACTTTACCATATCCCGGAAAATATGGCTCACGACTCTCAGACAGTATTATATTAATACATGCATAATGCACGGCAAAATCATCCTGATATTATCCGAGTATGTGCCCGAAGATTTGCATTGGTCCGTTATAGTTCTGCGAAAAAATTCGCCCATTTAGAGTTTCCATCATCATGTCCCGTTTCTTCTAGTTGAAACCACTGGAACTGGTTTGATCGTCTTAAATGGTAAATACTCAAAATGCGCCGTTACATGAAATCAGCTAATCGTTTAATAAACAGGATGGAATACGTTTAGATGAACAAGTATCTATTGGTCGTGCAATGACACTTAAATTAGACTATGGAAGCAGTTAATTTTCCCGTTTCTTCATTTGGGTGGCTTTTCTTCTGATACTTTCGGTCCCTCCTACGTTCAGCACCTTTTCAGTCGCTCAACATTTGCATTTGCACGTTAAACCCGATACATTGAAAGGTGTATCGTATGCCAATTCAAGGACCCTTTCGGTTCGGTTCGGTTCCATTAATATGAACAGTTGCCTTTTAAAGTTGCAAAAAATAGACGAGAATGCATTGAAGCGATTGCTTAACAATTTGTCTGCTGTGGAAGCCGGCAGGAACAATTGTGGGATCAGTACAACTATTTAATTGTTACTTTGCTACCGCAAGTCTTTGACCAAGGTTTATGTGATTGTTTGCTTCATCAATGGCTCTTTCAGCTGTTATAGTTCATGTCCTCGCATTGGAAGATCAAATGGTTCATTAAACGAACTTGATTTTGATTTGTTTGGATCCTCTGGGGCTCAAACGAAGTCATTTGCATTGACACAAAAAAGAGTAATTATTGATCGGTTCAGGTAGTTTGCGTGGTTGCGACACTGCACAGGCTCGATTCAAATCGTTTGCCTTTGCAAGCTAATTTAATTGACGATTGTTCAATACCGACCAACCGGTTTATTTATTTAAGTACTTTCAAATGGTTATTAAAAATAGGTTAAACTGTTGCAAATGCACTTTCTTTGAACCTCTGGGAAATATCCCGTTAGCCAACTAGTTTAAAGGCAGAATATTTACCGAAAGGTCAAAGATACTTGAGGTGTTTACTCAAAACCTTTTACCTATTTGCTCGTAACTTTGATTTATTGTTGAGCAAACAGTCGAAACCGGAACACTGACAACGATATTTCTCATGGACGAAAAGTGAAACTATTCAGCTAATATTTGCCGTACGTTTTAACGCTATTCCATATAGACAACCGATGAAGTTTTATTTTTATTCGGCGGCCAATTACTGTTGGCGCATCCTTGACTAAACAACTCGAAACAGCCGTAACTCTGTGTGTTTCATTAGTGCTGTTGAGAGTTTTGCAAATATTCGTAATGCGCCCAACAAGGTCGCTCGCAAGCAATTGAAATCAATAAAAATTGCTTAAACTTGCAACAAACCAACGGGTGTGCACACAGACATTAATTAAAAAATCACCTGCTTCGATTCGAGAACTTAATCAAAATCATTACGTAGGTTTAAGGATATTCAATTCTGGGGCAAACAAGCTTTTCTCCATGTTGATTGGCATTTTCAACGACCTTGCCCAAACAACACCAAATGCCCACGTTGCTAATAATGCCATGAAATGCTTTTTTTTTATGGCAAATCTTTGCCATCAACAGATTTCGTGTCCGTTGGATTTACAGCAAAACCACCAGTTGATCGTTCTGAACTAAACAATGTCCATTCGAGGAATGTTTTCGATCTAGCGGAAATCTAGAGCTGGAAATATGCAGGAAAGTGTCTTGGTCGCTTGTCCACTTTAAGTGATCACAGGATGAAATCAGCTTAGCATAATCTATCATAATTAATGGGCGGGCTCCAAAGAACGAGTCTATTTCCTTTCGAAACGTTATTTAGTCAATAAATTATATACATTATATTATATATTATCCGTTATATAAATATAATGCGCTCAGCTGAGATAACTGGGTGATAGCGACCAGACGAGTGCCTGCTGATTCTGATTAATAGAAAATGATTCAAATGTTAATGAAATATGGAAATTCGTCCAAACCAGTTGGATTCATAATTTTACGGTTGTTCCATTGGTCAGAGTTGGCAATTCCGATTCCATTAACTCCAAATTGAGGCTTTGGTTGATAATTTTCAGCCTCTAATCGGCCGGTTTTCAACGTTTACCGCATAAAACAATAGAGGGAAAAGAATGCAACTTTTGGTATCATCTGATCCGCCAAAGAATTATAGAGGGAAAAATTTTGAGACCAAGATGAGACCAAGTTAAGCGTCGTTTTTCCATGGATGTTTTTTCATTACGCACATGCTGTTATTGGAGGCACCGGTAATTAGAAGAGTGAAAAAAGTCAAAAGATGGTCAAATGAGATTAATCTGGAGTTTGGTAACTGAAAAAATCCTGGAAACTTCCAGAAATTTCCTATTAAAGTGAGTTTTTCCGCACTTAAAGCAGCCGATTGTCGCTTTCGATTGATGTTACGGGCAGGATTCAGGGGTTTCTGGTTTTTACTTGACGAATTTTTGAAAACTTCCTGTTTCCCATCGGTCATCCATTCGCCTTGGTAACTGAAAAATCCTGGAAACGTCCACAAGTTGCCCATAAAAATGACTTTTTCCTCACTAAAGGCAGCGCATTTTCGCGTTCGAGTGATATTATGAGCCGTATTGTGGGATTTTTAGCTTTTTCTTGTCAAATTTTTTAAAATTTTGTGTTTTCCAACGGCCGATCACATTGCCTTAGTAACTGAAAACTCCCAGAAATTTCCTATTATAATGCGGTTTTCCTCATTTAAAACCGCAAATTTTCTCTTTCGAGTGATGTTGTGCGCCAGATTGAGAAATATTTGGCTCTTCCTGGCCGAATTTTTGAAAAATCCGTGTTGCCCAACGACCAATCGCTTCGCTTTAGTAGGTATCTGAAAAATCGTAAAAACTCCCAAAAATTTCCTATTA
>NW_026018715.1:14551789-14553646 GCF_020466585.1 Dendroctonus ponderosae
ACGAAAGTGGTAGAGAGCACCGCGAGTAGTCAGTGCTTAACGCAAGCGAGATGCGTAACTGATTGCTACCACTTCACCTTGTTCTACGAAAATAAATCACTGGCATTGCACATAAAATGAAGAATTGTGCAATTTTACATGATCAGGTATCGGAAATGCCAAAAAAACCGTCCGGTTTGCTCAGTTTTGATGTATCTCCTTTCATACGAACAGGAACTCTTATGAAGTTGAAGATTGCTGGTGGAAAACATATGTTTTGATTTATTCTTCTGCTGCCTGCAATTGATCTTATAAGAATTCTTATCCCTCCTGGGTCTCACTCAAAGTGTGAAGTAAACATTTTTAATATCGTTTATTTCATTACGTTTCGGCGAGACAACAGCGCCATCATCAGATTTAAAATTTACACAGGTTCTTTAGGTCTTTTCTGCAAAGACCTAAACGAACGTAATGTTTACCAATTATGAGTTTGTGTAAATTTTAAATCTGATGATGGCGCTGTTGTCTCGCCGAAACGTAATGAAATAAYCGATARTAAKAATMTTTASTTYTTGGAACTTCACACTTATGGAAACATTGAGCAKAAGAAATAAGAGAAAGATGTTGATGCTAGGACAGWACACATGAATAAAAAACACTGTTCTGGTCCTTCTCTGCTTCAAAACTTTTCCACTTGTCCTGGTTTGATCTTTTCCACTTTTGTTCCACTATCAATTTTAAATAGTGCTTACGTTATTTATATAGAACAACGTCCTTGCAGACCACATGGTTGTTGCTAGACCGATTGTTATTATCTGTCTGCAACCTTTCACATTTCATAGACAAAGTCCTGTGCAATATCGTGTTCAATTATCGAACTGATCTTAACTGGTTTAGTAACGCAACCCATAATATCGATAATCGGTTCTGTTTATCAACTTTATTTGCGCTTATGCGGTTTCGGTTTTTTTTTGCTGAATTTTCCTGGGCCATTTTGCGCTCTTCAAAGTCAACATTCACACAAACTGAAGAAAGCCTCTTGGACACTGGTGCACGATAAATAGTCAGGACAGTGAGGCAATTTAGCGTTCCAGAATGGCTCGCCTTGTCTGAGCGAAGAGCTAAATGAAGCTCCAAAGACATTAACATTTATTAGCTGGAACTGAGGTTTTCTTTGTGTAGTTGGGCAAATTAAAAGATGTTTTCTTTTATTTTGACTGCAACAGTGACGCTTAATTACCCAGTGCCAAGGCTGGGTAATTGAACCTGTTATTATGCATTTTTCTTATGCTCAATGTGTCTGTCCTGCATATTTAACTGAATAAAAAGGATTATCCGGACGTTGCAATTAGCAACTCAGATTTGACCTTTTAGAGAGCGCCAATCAATTAGCGGATTTATTAGATTTAATTGTAATTGCTTCGATGTTTGATTATTGATTTTTCATGCTCAAAAAGCTGAATGTGCCCACCTAAGTAAAAAATTACTACTTCCAAGCTAGTTAGTAGCCAGTTGATATAGTTACCACCAGCAGAAGACATTTGACCCTAAAAGTTCTGAAAATTTCAATCTAAACGAGCTGAAACTTGATTTTTCACAGGCGAGTTGCAATTTGCAACTTCCAATCTGGACCAGGCAGCATCTTCAAATTCTGACCATCAACAGAAGACAGTTCAATGCGAAAGTGGTGAAAATTTCAATCTAAACGAGCTAAAACCTCATATTTCACCGTCGAATTTATGTTGGCCTGAAAATGAACACTTTCCTTCAGTTAGACTCCCACGTTTAAAAATTTCCAACTTTCAATCTGGACGAGGCAGGATCTTCAAATTCTGATCATCAACAGAAGACCGTTGAATGTGCAAATGGTGAAAATTT
>NW_026018715.1:14554645-14567932 GCF_020466585.1 Dendroctonus ponderosae
GCTCTCATTTAAAATGTTATAACTTTGAATATAAATCAAGTGTACATTTGAAATTTACCCCACCAGCAGTAGACATGGCAGTGCAAAACCTTAGAAAATCTCAATCTAAACGAGCTGAAACCTGATTTTTGCCAGCCGAGTAAACGCGGGCCTGAAAAAGAACGTTTCCTCACAATTACACGCCTTCGGTTAAAAAACCACAACTTCCAATCAAGACCAAGTAGCACCTTGAAAATTTCCCCATCTATAGAAGACAGTTGAGTTGAGTCTAATAGTTCCGAAAATTTCAATTTAATGGCACAAAAAGCTCAATTTTGATTGACAAAACAAAGCAGGTTTCTTCAAAACAACTCTGTTTACAAATGGCAACATTTGCATGGAGTTGAGCAACCGAGTGTTGCAATCCTTGCAGCCTTAAAAAACCCATGCATTCGGACAACCGAAAAGAGAAAGTGATGGCATCCTTAAATGGATGATTACAATTTCTCCTCGGCCACCTTAAGCTGGCCAATCACTTCCTCCCGATCTAATTGAGGTGCTTGAAGGCCTTAAAATAAGTGAAGAACCCGAACAGGAACTTGAAGCCGAAAACAATAGATGCATTGCAGCTAATTACGTCCCATCCTTCTATTTCTTCTTGGGAAGATGGCAAGCTTCGCCACTAATGACCTACACCGTCATCAAAACAAAAACAAAAGCTGTTTTTTCTCAAAGCCATCAAGGTCCGACTCGGACGCGCTTTAATAGGCCCGGTAATTTAAAAATGAAGCCGAACACGCGCTTAAAAATGATGTTAACACAATATGAGGCCCTTATCTTCATGAGCAGGTAGACATGTCACTTTCTTCTTGCTTGAATTAAGGCGTCTTGTACGTAAAACGCCTTGACGCGATCACATTATCAAGATCGTTAACCCGCCATGCTTTTTCGGCTCATAGACTTTAAAGGGGCCATTTATTTCCTTTATTTTTTCCTCAAACCTACGTACTGAGGAATGTGAACGTTGTTGGGGAGAAGAACTGGATACTGTAAGCGCAACATGCGTTTGAAGACATTTGACGAGGCTCTTCTTAAGCTTCTTAAGACTAGATTAAGCGACGGTTATTGGCCAAAGCGTGCGCTGTTTAACTGCATCTAAAGTGAAATTATTAAGGAGTTGAGCAACAAGGAAGTGTTTACGATGGGGGCATAAATGTTGGAAACCCGCGTGACTGATTATTGAACAAATTCAGCCCGGAACGCTCAGCGTGATGCCTTGATGCAACCTAAACCAGAAAAGTATGCATAAACAAATTGAGCCAGTCGGTAACGAAGAACCCGAAATCGGTCCATTTACATGTTGAACTTAAGCTGTCGACGTCGGCTTTGAAGTGAAGAATGGTGAGTAAATTCGTATCAGAAAAACGGTTAACCGGGCTCCGTTACGGGTTACATAATGGGCCGGCATCCGAAAAACGCTTAAAAAGTCTTGAGAATAAAGCAGCAACGGCCCAAATGTAGGCCAAGCGAACAAAGATGGTAATCTGAGCATTACGCGAGTTCATGAATTCGACTTTACTTCTTCTAGGATTTTTATGCCAGCACCTTGTTGAGCATGTTAAATTCGAACAAATCGGTTATTTCTTTTGTTGGGTGTCTCATCGCACAAGAAGCGAATGAATGAAAAGTGAATACAATTATTTTTAATTGACGACATGCTCTCTGACTCTTGGTTTCTCTGTTTCAGCGAAAATGAAGATAATTCTTCCGCTAGTCGTTTGGACATGGCTGCACTTCATAACAACAACGGTAAGTGATAATTATTTTTGCTTGCAGGTAGGCCAGTGACTTGGCTAATTATTGTCCACGGGATGATCATCAAATATCTATCATTAACCGGGGAAAAAACGAAACACTTTTTGATTGTGCAGGGCCAGCGAAGATACATATTGCGTACAAATCGAGGTGTAATTGCGCGCATAAAAACGGTTTTAATTTACCATAAAACAGAGGAAAAGTGGAGAAAAAGCATAAACACCTAATGATTCAAGGATTTAACTGTTGATAAATCAATAGCAGTGACTTTGGAAGATTGCTTATAGCTCCTACAGACCCGAAGTGTTTTGTTTGTTTAATTAGTGGGGATCTTCGGCATTTTGCATAGAATTAGGTGCTGAGGTGCCCAACCTCCAACAACTTTACGGGGAACTTTTTTGAAATTTGCCCAAATTCTTGTTTTAGCTTTGAGAAACGAGGTGAAGGCAATCAAAAAAGCATTTGGATGCTGCTTAAAACTCCCAAATTTCTGACTAAATGTTCAGTGCGGCAAGTTTTCTGAGCTTTTCGGCATATCCGAAGCCACTTGAATCCAATGGACGATCAGCTGCAAAAAAATCGTTCTAAAGCGAGTGATTTTGTCTATTAAAATCGTATTTTGCACTTGGAATCAGTTGAGAAACTTGAAAGTTATAAGAGTTTCAACGTCGCAAAGGCGATTTCCAAGATAAATGTTATCAATGTTTTCTTTGTGGATTTAATGTCGTTTTTTTTTTGTGGAAAACAGGTTTTTGTATGTACCGATTTTCTGCACAACTGTTAATATCGGGGCAATTTGGAAATTTGGAAATTTTTTGAAAAACACACGATTTTATATAAAAACTGCATGTGGGATAATTGCAATCGGTAGAAAAACTTGGAAGTTATGATGATTTTAAGGTCGAAAAGACGATTTCCCGAACAAAATACTTTGGATTTTAACCTCGACTATTTTATTTTCAAAACGGAACATCAGATTGTTTGCAAAGTGAATTCTCGAATTGAATAAGAAAGTTTGTATTTGCAACAGTTTGGGACGAAATGGGCTCTGAACATTGGCAAGCGTAAAACTTTGAAACTTGCACATACTTGCACTCTTGACCCTGTAACTCGGTTAGTTATCAATATTTTCCAGAAATTCAAAAACTGCTCAAAAGCCCATAGACTTGGCGAAAAAATCTCTTCAGGGCTAAAGTTCATTTTGGTCACGGTTTCAGCGCCAGGAGAGTTTAAATTTTCAAAGATCTCAAGTGCTGGTTGTTTCGGGAAAGACGCTCCTTTGCTACAAGTTTGGCAGAGTACCAACATCTTTTAAACCCCAAAATGTATTTTTAAGAGCAGCTCAGTGGTTGAGAAATAGAATTGCAAAAAAATTTTGCAATTTCTTAAATTTTTCAAAAATGTGGGAATTTTTCAAAATTTTTGAAAATGGCAAAAGTGCAAATTTTTCACTTTTTAGCATTTAGACCAAAACTCCACTTTTCAATAACATCGTCTTCTTGACCAAAATCAAAAACCCAAAAAGCCCGCAACCTCGTTAAATGTGAAGACATTTCAAAAGTTCCAAAACCCCCAAAAAGCCCGAAGAAGCAGCTATAAAAACTATTCCAGCCTCATATTGGATAGCGGCAACAGCAAGGGAGTAAAACGAGTTCGAACTCAGACAACTTTTTGAAAAAAAAAATGATTGAGAAATGTATATTAGTTGGAAAAGTTGACATTTATTAACATTTTGATTTTGAATGGATGATTTTCCAAGCAAAATATTCTCAGTTTAACCCATTTGCGAAGAAAATTCGACCGATTCTCGAAGAGCTGAAGTGTTGATTGACAGAAAAAAACCCATTTAACTTGCGCGATTTGAACAAACTCCTCTCCCTCAATCGGTCCACTCGACTCCGAATTGAACATCATTCTGCTGGGAAAAAAACCCCAATAAATCCACACTCCGCTAGTCGATTTCCTGCAGTTAGAGCCCGAACGCTAATTAGCATAAAGCAATTAAAAGGTACAATCGTTCTGTAAAAAGGTGTGAAATGTGCCATTAGAAACATCGATGCGCGGCATAACATTAAGAAAAGCGATTCATCTCTGCACGGTTTCTCTGTTCTTAGAAGGAATTAATGGGGGAAAAAATGCGGCAAGAACCGGAACAGATAAAGCTAGTTGGAAGCGTTCTTGTTGTTTTTCGTATTTATGGGCAGCATTTCTTAGGGTAAATCAGTGAGTGGGATACGCAACGAATGCTTTTGCCGGATTAGATGCGAAATTGCGGTACTTTCCCGATGCGGAAAAAAAAACAGCCATTTGGTATTTGCATGTGAATTTGAAGCGAAGTTATCACTGAAATGAACAGGAAGTGAGCAGTGATTTTTGAAGGCAATGGCATACAGGGTGTTTAAATTGAGCGGACATAATCCCCGTCTAATTGCGCCCATTATCTAGAAGCTAATGGAGCCGACATTAAATGTTTATGACGCAGACTGGCCAATAAAAAGCAAATTAATTTCTCGTAATTGCACTGCGTTAAAATTTCTTTAATTATAAACAGCTCAGATTTAATGCCCCTCCGCGTATCTTGGGATCGAAACGTGAAAATGCACAATTACCCACCACTGAGCTATTTGCGGTCATAATTTATGTTTTTATATTAGACGTTCTCCTTGATCTTAAGCTTAAAGGGGGCCTGTAAACGGTTTATGATCGGTATAAATTCCCTTCATGACTCTTTCACTTTATGACAGACTAAACTAACATTATTTCAGTTCGTAATCTTGATTATCATCATTAACAGCCGCGATTGGGCCATTTCCTTTATGGGCGCCTATTACCTTTTTACTCCTTTTCGCCAATCCGGTGAGTGTATCAGAAGAGCCACGATTGATGTTCAAGTTCTTCATATTAGCAGTAATAGTCCTTGCTAGAGTATAACTCGCAGCGCCACGAGCTTTATGAGATTATCTTATCATCGAGCGTAAGTGGCTGCTTTCGCAACGCTCGCCAATTTAGCAAAACTGACGTTCAAATGGCCACAACAAAGCGAAAATCCCAGTCAGATATGCAGGAAATACATAACTTAGGCTGGATGTATTGACTTTTTTCCCTCCACTGCGGACGCATTAATTCCATTGAAATGTCCAGTTCCTTTGCAACAAGCACCATACAATTATGCCATCGGGAATAAATGGTCGGGTTCCTTCTTTTCAACTGCCACAAGAGCTTGTGCGAGGTTTTTATCTTCAGTTTATCCAAGGAATTTTTTCCGAAGCAAATAATCTCAGTCTAAGCAACCAAAAGTTTTTTTTGGCTGCAAAAATTCAAAGTTTTCCATGAACAATAGTCACTCTTCAGTCAAAAATTTGACGTAATTTTTCAGTGGAAGCACATGATGTTTTTTTGAATGTCATTTTAAGAAACCTTCTAATTTTCAAAACTGAAAGCGGTGAGCAAATTTCAAGCACGCCACTGGATAGAAGAGGTCAACATGAATGGAAAATGTAGAATCGACCCTTTGCTAAGTTCAACCGTTTGAATTTTCTACGCTTTTTCATTCACTTCTGTTTCGTTGAATCTATCTGGCGCGAAAAACGCAAAAAACCTTTAAAAAATTGACTGTTGCCAAAGAGTTGGAACTTTTCTTTATGGGAAATTGAAGTTTCACCCCCATAAAGACCAGTACACAGCTTTTCTTGTTTCGCCTGTATCTCAAAGAAGGATTTCTTCCCAAAACTAACCTCCCTAAACTAAATAATTTTTTTAGTTTAATTTTTGCTCTGAAAATATTTTCCCAGAAATTTCGGCCGATTTTCACTTCAACTCTCTGAATAGAGCGCAAACAATCATACGCTTTTAAAGAGTTTGACGTCTCAGACAGTGTGGTGACAGCTGGCACCACCGCAAGTCAAGGCCCGATTGCTCTGACGTCACTTGGACACGTCACTGTGAGAGTGAGTGAGAGCCGGAGTGAGATTTTTTTAATTTTTCGTTTATTTGCAAAAAAATAATGCTGGGAAGAAAATATTAAAATATCGGACTACAGAAGGGTGACAAGTAGAGAGAAACTCAATTTGTTTTAAGAAAGGTCTTTTTTTATTTCCCGGAAATTATCTTTACTGAGATGCACAAATCAATACACCTGCAGTGAGTGTGATTTGCAACTGCCTCATCTTTATATAAATTCTGGCAAATACCTATTTAAATTAAAGCTAGAATTTAAAAGAATAAATAAGGATAATACAAATTGAAGCGAAATTACTAGTTCGATTTTTCTACAATTTTTAAATTCCGTAATATGCCATTTCCAATAACCTTTTTACTTTCACTTATCAGTTTTTATTAAACTGTAGCGACCAGGTAAGGCGGGTTGCAGTGCCTGAATAGTGACAAGACTGACGAGTGAAAACACGATTATTATTAATGTTCTGTAGCTAATTGTAATAAATAAGGGAAAAACGTAAAAAACGGACAAAACATTTTTATTTATAATTTTTTTGAAAATGTAATGAAAGCCAGGGATTTTCTAAGTGACCATCTGGGAATATTAATTTTGGATTTTGGAACACTGGATGGAATGTTTTTCTAGACTTTTGGTCAAATTTTCTTAGCTGGCGCTCAAATGAAATATTTTTGCTCATGTTATATTGAATCAAAAAAATTGGCTCTTGAATAAAAGTTTTATGAAAGTTTGAAATTGTATCTTCCATAAAAGCATGCACAAACTGTGCCAGCTTTCTTCCGTAGCTCAACCACAGAATTGTTGCATGCATCGTTCGGAAAAAAAAAAGTTTGGAAAAAATTCCAAAAAAATGAATTTTCGTCTAAAACCTGTTTTAGGTAAAAATGTAAAACATGGTCAATCCCGTCAAAATCACTTCTGTTTCGTCGAATGTGTGTGGCGCAAAAATAAAAAATTTGAAAATGCAAAAAATCTTAGAACAGTTGGCTGTTTTGTTAAAGAGTTTGTAGTTTTATGGAAGAAATGAAGTGGAAATGGAAGAATTTTATGAAGTTTCATCTCCTATAAGAGCCAGTACAAAGTTTTCCTTCTTTCTTCCGTATTTCAACCAAACATATTTTTTTCACAACAAATCAGCCCCATCTGTCATGACCTCGCTGACGTCACGAGGACCATGTCGTGGTGAGAGTGAGTGAGAGCCGGCCTATTGGTGACGTCAGAGCAGTTGGGTCTACACATGCGGTGGTGCCGGTAGTTATAGTTGATCTGGCCGGTCTTGGATAAGTCGAAACGTTGGCTTTTTTGATAAAAGTTTCTTAAAAGTTTGAAGTTTTATCTTCCATAAAGGCCTGCACAAACTGTGCCATCTTTCTCCCGTAGCTCAACCACAGAATTGTTCCGAAACAAATAAACCTAGTCGGTCAGGCGTCGTTCCAAAAAATTTCCAAAAAAACAAGTTTTTGTCCGAAACTATTTTCAAAAATTAGGTAGATTTTCTTCTTCTACTTAAGTCATGATTTTCTCCCAACTGAAGCTTTTTATAAAAACGGTTATTTTTTGTAAAACGTTTCAACTCTCCAAAGGTTTCTGGTGGTTTTCCATTATTCCAACGCAAAAATGCCGAAATCGCAATTAGCTAAAAAAAACATTTTTCTGTAACTGCAAACGATTAACCACTTCCAAGCAGGCCACTGAACACAGTGGGTCAATATTGTTAAAAAAGTTCTATTAACTTTAGCTGGGCTTGCAATTGGTTTTTCGGGCTTCGTTTGCTCCCCGCGCTCGCCACCTCTGAAGATGCAGCTCACTCGTGCTTGCAAAACGTCTGGAAGATTTGCGCGTCCGCTGCTGCCCAAACGCCCGAAAAAACCAGCAGATTCAACTCATTGAACTGCTAATGTAAAACCCATGTTCCACATGGTTGTAATCAACCATTGAGTTAAAAGAACACTTTTGGTTTCACCCATCTGGGTCAGTGTCTGAAGACTTTCCTTTCTGTTGCAATCGCCGATGGGAAAGGTTGAGCTTCCACTCAAGCCTGGACAAATTTCCTGCAGACTTTTGCAGCGCCAATTAACAAAATCGACAACTTTTCCTTTCGCTAAATGTGAAATAATCCGGGCCACTAACCCAAATCGATGCTGCTTTCGTTGGAGTGTTCATGCCATAGTCGTTCAGTTGCCGAAGAATGTCGTGCTGCCTCCATTTGGAGAATTCAATGCTTCTTAATCATGTCCATATCATGTCGCACAGTGGGCGGGGAATATTCAATATGCCATTGTTTGCCGAATGAAAACGAATCTTAACTTGTGCACAAAAGTGAAATTCATGGTCAATTGGGTCAGATCGGTTCCAAGCCGAAGATGCAACAAATTGAGCAAAAATTAATTCAGTTTTTAATGATGATAAACAAGCAAAAAGTACAGGCTTTTAATCATCATTTATCCATGGATTTTTCGCTTTGGAATAGTGCAATAATGCCCATATATTAAGACCGACAGGGCTTTTAGAAAATTGCACCGACTGAGTCGGTTTTAATGACTGGCGTATCAATATGAAAGCATTAAGGGTCATTATAGACAATATCAATTTCTCGTCAGTAATGCTGTTCGATCAGAGCTGAGAAAAGTTCCCGATAAAGATGTTTCATTAGTCCCATTAGATTGCGTGGTTCGAATCGCAGTATTCAGCCGATTTTTGCTCGAACCTTGTCAACCACTGTTAGTTAAGGCGATGGATTGGTCGATGAGCTCATCCGTTGGATTATTTATTAATAAGAATCCTGTTACTAAAACGAAGTTTTTACGGTTTTATGAGTCAGCTTACGCGTAGCTCGTAGAGTAACCAATACTGAGCGACTAATTGATATTCTTCTAAGGCCGCTGATGCATGGGTTCGCACTCAACATGTGAATTTTAACGAATTTTCCATTCATATTCAAATGCGCCTGGTGCCGTGCAAAATTCGTTAATCTTTGCTGGAATTAAGCCCGAAGCCAATTTCATGCACACAAACCTCACAAAATCACGTAGCTCAAATCGCATTCAAATCTACGGAAGATCGCACCACGTAAATTGTATAACGACCCAGAGATTCGGTCAACAAACTTTCTGCTTTGTGACATTCTTCAAAGCCATTACTGTTAGTGGAGGTTGCGAGACACCGACGATTTTTTAAAATCTGGTTTAACTCCAACGACTGTTAAGGACCACGATAAATTCATTTTAATTAGCAATAATATGGGGAAGCTGTGGCGCTTTTGAGAGTAACGGAAGCCTCGAAGGTGTTGTAAATAAACTGAAACTGTTCTGATCCAATGTAGGAGCATGTTAACATCAAGTAATCCCAGCAGTAATTTATGTTTTCCTAGCAAAAACATAACATGGACATTTAACAGCTCGGCATTTTTA
The DNA here is from genome assembly GCF_020466585.1 of Dendroctonus ponderosae. Taxonomy (NCBI): domain Eukaryota; kingdom Metazoa; phylum Arthropoda; class Insecta; order Coleoptera; family Curculionidae; genus Dendroctonus; species Dendroctonus ponderosae. Next base: position 14,563,805 of record NW_026018715.1, read on the forward strand.
TCGGAAACCGAATCTGCTTCATGCCAGCATAATTTCGTGTACAGTTAGTTGGTGTTCGAGCCTCTTAAGTCACTAAGTGTGGTGGCTTTTTTGCATATAAGCCAGAATGCTCTCATTATGCGCGCTACACCTGTATGCGGAAGCGTGCGATTTGCGAATTATTACAAACATCTTATTTCAGGCTGACAGACTTCTAATAACTATTTTCCATCATAATAGTTTGTGCATAAAATGCACGGGTTCTCCTCCATTACATTTGGAACTAATGGCCGCCATTCACTGTCCTTACCATATCCTGCGTTAAATTGCACATAAATTCACCGGTTTATCTAATATCCGATCGAAAAGCTGCCTCTTGATACAATACATAAATGGTACCCATTAGAGGCTCTAATTGGCGCTGATCAGGGCGCCCTTTTGCAGCGAAAAAATCTAGCATCTAGTCAGAGTGATATAAAATGTATACAATTAACTTGGCCGCAATTTAATCAGCAGGCACTGGATGTTTCTATGTAAATATTCATTTATTCTTCAGTTAATTTTCAATTACCAGGTTGGCTTTGCAGCAAATAATACCCTGGCATCAATCAATTGGATGGCTCGATCTGGTAGAGCTCTATGCACATGAATATACCGCAATGATGCAAATAACTGCATGGGAATATTGCAATTTTCATTTTTTTCTGTCATTCTTCACAGGTGCTTGATTAGTTAAGGAAATTTCCCATCTGTTATCACCAAGTGTTGTTTCAAAAAATAGAGCGCTGTTTTTCCAGGGATTTTCTGGTCGTTGAAGTTGCAAATCTATGTTTGTTCTGCCATTTGCTTCGGCTAAATGTTTGTCTTGCGCTGCAAAATTTTAATCGCGCTTTTCTTGGCTTTGCACTTTTAAAGCCGCAAGTTTTTTTTGGGTTTTCCGGGGATTTTCTGGACTTTCACAGCGCAAAGCTTCGATTTTTCTGTCTTCGTAAAAGTGAAAGAGGGCGTTGGCGTTTCCGAAATCTTCTGCTCTAAAAAACCTGCAAAATTTTGACCCTTTTCCACTAACAGAATGGACAGAAAGGTTTCAGTCATCAAAAACTGAGGGGCAAAATTTTAACCCCGGTTCACTTTGCTTCGGCTTTTTAAAATTATTATTTGCAAAACTTTGACTATTGAGACTTCTGCCTGAACTAAGGGTTTCTGTCTTCAACAATGGGTTGCAAAACTTCAACCGCGCCTCACCTTGCTTTGGATTTTTTAAAAGTGCGTTCGCTTTTCCAGAAATTTTCTGCATTTTGAAGTTTCAAAACTTTAACCATTGGGACTTCTGCTGCAACTAAAGTTTTCTGTCGTCAAAACATGGACGCAAAATGTCAACCACACTTTACTTTGCCGCGAATTTCCAAAAAGCGCGTTTGATTTTCCGTAGAGATTCTGCTTTTCGAACTTGCAAATCTTCGACTATTGGTGCTTCTGCTTCAAGTAAGGGTTTCTATCTTCACAAAATGGGATGCAGATTAAACCGCGCTTCACTTTGTGTGGAATTTTAAAAAACGAGTTTTAATTTCCGGGGATTTTCTGCGTTTTGAAGTTGGAAAACTTTGACTATTGGGACTTCTGCCGCAACTAAGGGTTTCTGTCTTCAACAATGGGACGTAAAACTTCAACCGCGCCTCACCTTGCTTTGGATTTTTAAAAAGTGCGTTTGCTTTTCCGGAAAATTTCCGCATTTTAAAGTTTTAAAACTTTAACCATTGGGACTTCTGCTGCAACTAAAGTTTTCTGTCTTCARAACATGGACGCAAAATTCCAACCACGCTTTACTTTGCCTCGAACTTCCAAAAAGCGCGTTTGCTTTTCCGTAGAGATTCTGCTTTCTGAACTTGCAAAACTTCGACTATTGGGACTTCTGCTTCAACTAGGGGTTTCTGTCTTCACAAAATGGGATGCAAATTAAACCGCGCTTCACTTTGTGTGGAATTTTAAAAAACGAGTTTTCTTTTCAGGAGATTTTTTGCGTTTTGAAGTTTGAAAACTTTGGCTATTGGAACTTCTGCTTCAATTAAAGTTTTCTGTCTTCAAAAAATGGACGCAAAATTTCAATTAGGCTTTACTTTGCCTCGAACTTCCAAAAAGCGCGTTTGCTTTTCCATAGAGATTCGGCTTTTCGAACTTGAAAAACTTCGATTATTGGGATTTCTGCTTCAACTAAGGGTTTCTTGGAATTTTTGAAAATTACCCCACGTTAATTTTTTGGTTCTTCCCACTTTACCATTAAGCTCACCGTTTGCCAAAAAACAGCAAAAAAGGGCCTGATTCCAAGAAAACTTTCCTTCACAGAAAATCGGCAACTGGTTCTAGGAGATTTTATCTTCGCACGCCCAGTTCTGCAAGCGTCTTTTCATAAATCTACTTCTGTTCAAATTAGCTTGGGAAGTTCACTATAATTCTGTTAGTAATGCGAAATGAGCCAGCAGCTGATTGCAGGATTCCGTCCAATTTAAGTAATCATCGATTTCTGTTAGGTTGCAAACTTGTTATGCTTTGGCGTCTGCAGAAACAATGCTGGTGAGTTTGACGATTGGCAAGACTTTTCGTGATCGATAGCGTACAGTTCGCTAAAGTTCAAGGAGATGGATGGCGGCATATCATTTTTTCATCCTTCATGGGCAATTCATGCTTCAATTAAGTGTATTCGCTTAATTTTATATCATTTGGAAAATCAGTGGGCATTTCTTTAATATCATGCGTTTATGCGGTTGCGGTGGCGCAAGTTGGTGAGAACATCAGCAGTGCTGTGCAGCAATTACATATCTTACATGTCCAGCATTTATAATGTTAATGATCATAATTCCGCCAGCAGTATCTTAAACTGATGGGTATTAGAGCGAGATTAATTACGGATATGATGTGGATGGATGCATGGTATTTTCCACGTGAACACCATCAGCCAAAGTGAGTCTTTCAAACGCTCCAAAAACTTCAAAATTTTGGCTAAATCCTCTCCTAGTCTCATTGGGAACAAACGTCTTCATTACGTATGAATTCACGTGAACAAATGATTACGTGTTAGGCCGGCAAAGTGCCCATTAAAATCTAATGATGATTGGCTTTTACTTTTCAAAGTGATTCGTTAAGTAAAGTGCATTATTGAAATATCCATTCCGTGCCGATGGTTATTGCTGTTAAACCGATTATTCATATTAAACGCTTACATAAGATTTGTTGTTATAATTAAACTAATTATTGGTCAATGGATGCATGCAAGCGTGTTTGTTTATAGATATAAATATGGGGAGTAGAAAAAGTGGGCTTTTTGCCCCATTTTACATGCCATTTAGTATCGATTTATTGGGTAGTTAACACGTTGTAAAGCGCCTTTCACCTGCTAACGTTAAGGTATTTCCTTTAATAAGAACGTCCGGCATTAGCTGACTCCTCTTAGCTGATGCCGGAGACTCACGTACTCAAACTTCCTGTTTCTTCGCCATTGTGTTGCGGTGTCAATGACGCCTCGCCTGTTCAACAGGCATTAAATAAATTGTTCGAATCGGATATACTTGCTAATGGGCCGCCAGGTTATGTTTAATTAACAGTAGATCTAGCAAAACCCACTAACTAATGGAAAAAATTGTGTTGTCGCTTTGTTTACCGATGACGATCAACGAAAATACGTACGCTAACGGCTTTTCCTCTTGCTGTACCGTACGTACTCGAAATCGCACGTTTTTCTATTGATTTATCAATGTCCAGCTGTCGCAAGCCGTAGATGGAAAATCGGAAAAGATGTCTATGCGTCTCGCACTTGTCCAGTTCTGCTATGGTTTGCAGATTATGCATGTGCTCTCTGAACTGCATAAACACATCAAGGCATTAAGTGAAAAACACTCGAAGAACCGGTATAACGTGTTCTGTTTTTCTTCGTAATTGCCTGCAAACATCTGATTCATAATTAATATTCTATCGGGCAGCTGAGGCCTAGCTTTCCATGGAGAAGACACAGTCTTTTTGAGGACTTATACAAAATGTAGTGGACATTGGACACTCTCAGATTAACCAGCAGAAGATGGTTTGGTTCTCCAAATGCCTCTAGTTGAGCTGGAAATGTTGACTTCAATTTCAACATTCAATTTAAAAGATTTTTTT
>NW_026018715.1:14568931-14576984 GCF_020466585.1 Dendroctonus ponderosae
ACAAAATACACAAAAATTTCAGCATCAAAGTCAAAAACAGTGGTTAAAATGAGCCTTCGAAGCTTTTTAAGTTAGTTAAGTCAATAGGAATATCGACTCTGAGAACTTCACAAAATCGTAGAATTGAATCTTGAATTATCATTAAGATTGTCGAATCTATCGAAAACTTGGTTCTGAACCCAAATGTCGATCTTTAATTCACAAAATTGAGCTCTGAATTTGATTTCACATTCACACTTTCACTGAGATCCAACTTTGAAGTAAATAAGCACTGAAAACAATTTTTTCCACAATTTAATGTGCGGAATATTCCGTTTTCGATGGTTGTAGCAACGTAGATTTTTTGAAGTTCAGTTTTGAGTCAAAATTTCGTTCAAAAAATCAATCGTGACAATGTTGAGATCAAATTCCAACTTTGGGCATAAAATTCCGCACTTGAGTTTGGAATTTTTGTTCAGGAAACCTCAAAAAAAGTCAGAAGGTGTTCATCTCGAAGGTTTTGGGCTTTTCTCAGCTGCGATGTAAAAATCCGGATTTTGACGATGAAAAGAAAACTCTTGTTCTGAGAAACTCGAGGACCAAAAATTGTTACATGAACATAGAAATTTAAAGTTTGCCTTAAAAAATTTGGCATTTTTGTAGTGAAAAGAAAACTTTCACCAGAATGTTGTGTCTAAAATCGCCGTTTTGCTCGGATTTCACGTGAATGTGATGAATTCCGACTTGAAAATCAAAATTTTTCGAACAAGACTTTCAAATTGACTCGAAATGTTGTCTGGAAAATCATGTTTGTGTATATTTTTCCAGTTCAATTCCGTGCTTGACGCAGAAAATTAATTTTATGTTTGAAGGCAAATTTTTTTCAGCTCATTTTTTTAATCAATGCTGATCGTTCACGCGGCAAATGTTGGTTTCATGCGCACTTCAAACTGAATTTCCCTAAACCCGGCTGGCATCAATTAAGAATTTAGTGGTTTCCTTATTAGACGGCGAATAATTAGGCCATTATTGCCCCTGCGAATTTACGAAAGAACAATCGCTAACCGTTCCTCGAATCAAACCAAACAATATAATCTTTGTAGACTATCTTAATATGCAACGGTACATTTGCCATGTATCATTTTCCTATTATTTGTCTTACTCCAGATAGTTAATCATGGACATTTGAGCCATAATTAATGGAAACTTGTGCAGAAACACGGTAGAGTAGAACAGATTCATGTTAAAGAAGCAACTGGAAAAAATGAATTGAAAATCAAATAGAAACATTTGACGCCGCCTCATTTTGTTTTAATTTATTAAGCAAACCACGATTTGATTTACGAGCAGCCGAGTAATTAATGGAAAAATGTATGGTTTCTTTCAATTTCCTTTGTAATCGCTTCTGTGGGAATCGCTCCACTTAGCGTAATCCTATATGGCGTATTATGCCTGCAGCAATTAAAAGTAGCATGTTTAATATAATAATCATGTTAAAACCGCACTGTTTTGTATCATCCTACATTTTCCCATTGTTTATGACTAGATAGTTTTTAGGTAATGGCAATAACTGACGCTTTAGCCATGAAAACTACCATTTAAATCAGTAGTTGTTTTGCCGAAGTAAATCATGTATGGAGTGGCTTTAATTTTCTATCCCCCGGCAGTAGACTTTAAATGGAAAACAAGCTCGGCATATTCTAAAACTCAATTTAAATCGTAAAAACGCCAACCAGCCTACATGCAATATCGCATTTTTCCATTTGTTCAAAGAACAAAGCGATCGGGGCTGATCGGTACGGATTTTTGCGCGAAGAATGCAAGATGAAGAAGCGAAGCAGGTATTTATCAGGGAGGCTGTTGAGCCAACAGCAAACAAGTACAGACTGGGTTTGAGACTTCAGCAGCTCGCTAGCAAAACTTCGAATTCATATTCCGCACTTTCACCGACGATTATGATTATTCGCGTAGCGTTTTAATTGTTATTTCAGCTTGTCTTCAGGGGCTCATATAAGGCGACCATTGACGAAAATGTTTAGTCGCATAGTCCTTACGACTATTAATGAGCAAAATAACGGAGGAGTCATCGACTCGATTAAATATTCAGTCACATTCGGTTAGCTCAGCATAGTAATCGACCAACTGAAAAAGTGAATCTTCTTCACGTTCTTCTCAGTGGGCGTGTTATTATGGGCACATGTTAACAGAGACATCGAATGGCACTTTACATGCATATGAAAACCCATAAAAAACACCGGATTTGTTAACATGTTTCGGTCGATTTTAATTCGCCAACTAAAGCGAATTGGCAGCAAAAACGCGCGTTTTTCCTAACCGCTCGAAGCGATTGCATGTCGCTTCCTCTTGCAGTATTCGGAGGCTTTTTTTCATTTTTTGCATAGTTGGGGATTTGTTCGTCATTTATTCAACACACGCATCAAAGGATTCTTGCGAACCACCCAAGTTCATCACGTTTTCATTGCTTGCTACCCTATTGGGCAACCGATCCTTAGGGCTTTGTTCGCTCAAATAGGGCAGAACAAATCTGGTTTTCCCGGAACGTTTGCTTTTTATGGCTCAAAGCTTCGCGGATTTCTTGAGAAAAATTGTCGTTGCAACTCGACAGGCTTTTAAGTCTGGAGTGGAGCCTTTGCACATAAAACTTAGCCCGATTTTGCCATCGTTTCACTGTAAAGAGTGTTTGCAAAACTTTCAGGTTTCCAGCTAAATGGTAAGTGCAATTAATTTTTTAATTGCCCCATTAGGTCATCCTGCGATCGAAAGCAAAGTGCAAAGTTGGTGCGAATTTCGATGCCGACCTTGCACTAACGGTTCTATGCATTGAACAACCTTCAGGAACCGTTCCAGGCCACTAATTTTACTTCCGGCTTGGGCTGCTGGTTACTAAAATGAATGTGATCACACACATTATACGGCAAAAATCCCATTGTACATGCAAATTAAACCTCGATCTCTATTAAGGTAAATTGGCTTCTGTCTGAGTGAATTTTCGCGATCAGAAACGACTGTTTTAGGACCTTAAACCCATCGCATAATGTAGGCCGACTGCTCGATTGGCCATATGCAGTTTCTCACTGAACAATTGCAAAAAATAAATGAAATGCACTTATGCAGGCGACTAAAGTATGGCCTACTAAATTTTAATCTGTTTTTTAAGCAGCAACAAATTCGTTGATGTGTATTTGCGAAAAAGATCTCAGCTCCAATTTGCAAGATTAAGCCTCTGTATAAGGAGAGTGAGATATTAAGTCACCTTTAAGTGGGCATAACGGGCTGGGAGCCTGATTGCGAATTTTATAAATAGGGTTTTTGACCAAACGGGTTGAGGATCCTATCTGGTACCGGTTTCTACAAATGGTGCACAATCATACAAAAGCCACTAACAAATTACGGTTTTTTACATTTCGCATGTATTAGTTGTTTTCTTAAAGAATTTGTGGCAATCGAGTGCACAGCAACAGCGTAAAGTATTGGAGCCGAAGACTTTTTAGAAAGAAATTTTACAAGGATCTGTACTTTACATATTGGGAAAATGAAGATGTGAAGGGCAAATATATAGACTAGAAGATGCCCCACAAGGAATAAGTACAAAGCGAAAATTTTCCCAATTTTCGCCAATTTCGTGCCTCAAGCAGGCTCAAGTTAGGAACTTCGCGAGGATTTCGCAGCAAAGGGCAACAACTTTGTCATAAATCGGGAAAGTTTCAATTTTCCACCATCATCAGGGAGTTTTCCCGGATTTTTCAAAATATACTGTGAAAATTGGTAATTTTTTCCACAGCAAAAATGTCCATTGACCTAAAAAAAATTGTTCCTCATACAACAGTTCCGCTAGAAACCTCCGGGACACTTCATTGGAAAGCCCAAGCTATTTTCCAAAAACCCTGCATGTCTCATTTTGCAATCTTACTCAGGGAGGGATTTGGATGGAATTTTCCAAGCTTGCTACTTGTCCATGAACAATTTTGTCGATTTATATTCAAAAACGCGTATCTCCGGAAAAAATCAAGACAGAATCTTGCGGACCATTGCAGTGGTAAAAGCAACCTCTATGTAATAAAACCTGAAATTGTCAACTCGCAGCCCTCATCAGGGATTTCAGGGGAAACTTTCAAATTGGGTTAATTGTTTCCGAGCAAAACTGTCGATGTGTATTCAAAAATGCGTTTCTCCAGCAAAATTCAAGGAACAGGGTTTCGGAGAACTTCAATCAAAACAGAAATATTCAGTTCATAAATTGCGAAAGTTTTGATTCGACACCATCATCAGGGATTGCGCAAGAATTTCTCAAAATTGGTTTGTTGTTCACGAGCAAATCTCTTGATCTACATTTAAAAATTCGTATCTCCGGTCAGTATCAAAACACAAGATTTTGGAGGACTCCGTTTTAACGTGCAACATCCGCTCCATAAATCCCGAAAGTTTCAATTCAGGACCATCATCAGGAATTTCAGAGGGAATTTTCAAAATTTGTGATCTTTTCACAAGCAAAACTGTCGATTTATCTATAAAAATTTGAGTGTTAGGGAAAAAATCAAGACGCACTTTCTCTAAGGACCTCATTGGAAGATTCAACGTTAGTGTCATAAATTCTGAAAGTTTCAATTCGAGACCATCATCAGGGATTACAGAGGAAATTTTCAAAATTGATTTATTGTTCACGAGCAAAACTGTTGATCCATCGTAAAAAAAATCGCATATGCAGTAAAAATCAAGGATCGTTATTTTGGGGGCCTCCATTTTAACGAGCAATATCCGCTTTATCAATCCTAAAAGTTTCAATTCGAGTCCATCATCAGGGATTACAGAGGAAATTTTCAAAATTGATTTAATGTTCACGAGCAAAACTGTTGATCCATCGTAAAAAAATCGCATATGCAGTAAAAATCAAGGATCGTTATTTTGGGGGCCTCCATTTTAACGAGCAATATCCGCTTTATAAATCCTAAAAGTTTCAATTCGAGACCATGATCAGGGATTACAGAGGAATTTTTCAAAATTGATTTATTGTTCACGAGCAAAACTGTTGATCCATCGTAAAAAAATCGCATATGCAGTAAAAATCAAGGATCGTTATTTTGGGGGCCTCCATTTTAACGAGCAATATCCGCTTTATAAATCCTAAAAGTTTCGATTCGAGACCATCATCAGGGATTACAGAGGAAATTTTCAAAATTGATTTATTGTTCACGAGCAAAACTGTTGATCCATCCTAAAAAATTAGCATATGCCGTAAAAATCAAGGATCGTTATTTTGGGCCCTTCATTTTAACGAGCAATATCCGCTTTATAAATCCTAAAAGTTTCAATTCGAGACCATGATCAGGGATTACAGAGGAATTTTTCAAAATTGATTTATTGTTCACGAGCAAAACTGTTGATCCATCGTAAAAAATTCGCATATGCAGTAAAAATCAAGGATCGTTATTTTGGGGGCCTCCATTTTAACGAGCAATATCCGCTTTATAAATCCTAAAAGTTTCGATTCGAATCCATCATCAGGGATTTGAGAGAAAATTTTCAAAATTGCTGAACTGGTTAACAGCAAAACTGTCGATCTATTGTTAAAAAATCGTGTCATTACCAAAAATCAAGATAAAATATTTTAAAGGGCTTCAAAAATAAGTGTGACGTCGGCTTTAAAAGTTCTGAAAGTTTCAACTGTCGAGCATCATCAGGTATTCCAGCGGAATTTTTCAAAATTAGTTTATTGTTCACGAGCAAGTTGGTGATTTACATTAAAAAATTCATATCTCCAGTCAAAATCAAACTACGAGGTTTTGGAGGACACCATTTTAGTGTGCAACATCTGTTGTATAAATCCTGAAAGTTTCAATTCGAGACCATCATCAGGAATTTGAAGAGGAATTTTCAAAACTGCTGAACTGGTCACCAGCAAAACTGTCGATCTATTGATAAAAATTCGTGTCGTCACCAAAAATCAAGACGAAACATTTCTAACGACGTCGGCTTTAAAAGTTCTGAAAGTTTCAACTGTCGGTCATCATCAGGTATTGCAGCGGAATTTTTCAAAATTGGTTTATTGTTCACGGGCAACCCTGTTGATATGCATTTAAAAATTCGTATCTCCAGTAAAAGTTCAGACGGGATTTTCTCGGGGGTTCCCTTGGGAGGAGCAAGTTCCGTTTTATAGACGGTGAAAGTTTCGGTTCGTTACCCCCCTCAGGAATTTCGTAGCGAATTTTTCAATTTTTCTTGAGCACAAATGTTGATGTTAGCTGGACGCTGCTGGGCTACTTAAACCGTTTCAAAGAAAAGTACAAGTTGGCTTAAATAAACCCAGAAAGTTTCAACTTGTTCATCATCAGAGATTTCCTAAAAAAAATTCAAAGCTCATTAATTTTTCACGAGCTCGTATCGTGACAGTGAAAATCCATCCTTAAAGGATGTTTTTTTTTCAATTTTCACCGTTGTTTTCCAATTAGTTCCACATATAAGTCCTTATAAAGCGACGGTGATGGCGTGTGCTCAAATATGCCAATAAGCATATAAAGCAAACACTTCTGGCCGGCAGGACTATGCATAATTATTACACTACATGGGCGATTACAAGAATGGAACAAATATCGGGGACACGGCATCTTGTTCTCCCCGATTATGTAACGGGAGTTTGTTTATAAGCGCGGCTTAATAATGGATATTGCGCCAAGAAAAATCCGCATTGTTATAATGATTTGTTTGCTTATCTTAAAAAATTCCAATTTAACGGTTGTTTTGTGCTCATTATGCCTAATTTTAGTGTTAATGTGCATGTTTTCTTTCATTTTCAGACTGGTCAATCCTTTGGCGGGATTGGCTTTGGTATCAAACGCGAAGTTTTCTTTCTAAACCTTGAGGACGGATATTTTGGCTGTCAAGTGAACGAATCGACGGACGTTCTACAGCTATTCGAACTGTCGAAACTATGTGATGGAGCTCCGAATTGTTTTCTGGGCTCTGACGAACTGGCCAAAGAACTGAAATGTACCGGTAAGTGCTAAAAATTGTATTTTTTAGTTATTACGTTCTGAGGGTTCAGACGCTCATTAGAGCAGAAACTGAAGCGTGTGTCTTCTACGGATTGTAAATATTTCAAGTCGCCACTTGCCCTGGATTAGAAGCAATTCATTCTTATTTATTCATATTATTTCAGCGGAGTGAAGCAATTTAAATAGCATTTTGAGGGTTTTTGGAACCATGTGTTTTCTTTAGTTTCAATTTAATTCAAAGTATGAGAGTTTTTAGATTCACATGTCTTTTTTAGACTGTAAAAATTCCAACTTTTTACGCTCCCTGCATGAGAAATCAGGAATTCTTATTCAAGAGTATACAGTAGTGCAAATTTCTTGTCGCCACGTTAATTTTTAAAGCAAGTTTTGCGAAAAGCTAAAAAATCAGTGTTTGAGGCGATTTGAATTAAAAATGTATAATTTTTTGTGACGTAATGCTCGCTATAAACTGTAAAAATTTCAAGTCTCTACTCGTTCCAGTTGAGAAGAGGGGAATGTTTTTTGCAGATCTTGCAGCGCCCTGAAAACGTCAATTTTTTATCACACTTTGCAGAGGCTGCAAAAATCAGCATTTGATGCAATTGTGATAAAAGTTTGCAGGGATTTAGCCTCATGTGTCTTCTTCAGTATGTACGAAGTTGAAGTTCTTCCTTGCACTGGATTAGAAGTTACGAATTTTTATTCATGTGGTTGCAGATGGGTGATTACGTCACTTTTTCCTAACGTTTATGAAATGAGCAAAAATCAGCATTTGATCCGATTTAAATGAAGTTTTTGGAGTTTTTTGCCACAAAAGGTTTCTTTAAATGGTCGAAATTTCGAGCCCCGTCTAGCCCGAGCCCTGCAGTTGGATTTTTTAAATTGAGAGTCTGCAGCTGCTCAACTGCAAACCGTTTATTTTTCGACTGCATTTTGCAAAAGGCGCAAAAGTCAGCGTTTGCTTGAATTTAAATGATTTTTCTGCTACTTGTATATTCATCTGTCATCTTCCGATTGTGACAATTTCATGTTGTTACCAGTTCTCGATTGCAAGTTACGAATTT
>NW_026018715.1:14577726-14580598 GCF_020466585.1 Dendroctonus ponderosae
GCGTGATAACGTCAATTTTTCCCAACATTTACAAAAAGCGCAAAAATCAGCATTTCATCCGATTTAAATGAAGTTTTTGGAGTTTTTAGCCACAAAAGGTTTCTTTAGATGATGGATTTTAAGTCTCTTCTAGCCCGAGGTTTGCAGTTGGATTTTTTAAATTGAGAGTCTGTAGCTGCCTGAAACCGTTCATTTTTTGACTACATTTTTCAAAGGGCGCAAATATCAGCGTTTGATGCCATTCAAATAAAATTTTGAAGCCTTTCAGACTCACGCGTCTTCTTCAGATCGGAAAATTTTGAAGGTGCCACTTGCGCTGGATTAGAAACTATAAATTTTTATTCAACACCTTGCAGTTGCGTGAAAGCGTCAATTTTTGCCGACATTTACAGAAAGAGCAAAACTCTGCATTCGACTCGATTTAGATGAAGTTTTGCCAAGTTTCAGACTTGTGTGCGCTCTTAAGACTGTAAGAATTTCAAGTCGCTACTTGCACTGAGAAGTTGGGAATTTTTATTTGCGAGTTTGGAGTTTGTGAGAAAACGCTAATATTTAGCTCATGATTTGCTAAGGGCGCAACAATCAGTATTTGATGTGATTTCAATAAAATATCTTCTATACAATGTGCGTGATTTCACGTTGAAGATGAGAATCAACTGGGATCGATGCTTGTATATTTGCAGTATCAAGTGACTTGCATGCCACCAATCAAAAGATTATCTCGTGAAAGCCCATTTAGTTGGGCTGTTTTAATAGATTTAGATGCCTGCAACATCGATGCGAATTTTTAATCAATCAAAGTGTCAGGGATGTTGCAAAATGTATACGCTGCTCGCATTCGATTGTTTGCTCTATTTGCCCAGTTCGCCATCTGCTTGAAAACCGATTTTTCCCCGCTGCGATGCGCTATCTGAAATTGCATGTCAATTTTTCATTTTTCACCAGCAGAATGGTACTTTGTTGCCTTATTGAGCCTTTGATCCATGAAACCGGCAATGTATGTTTCGGTCTACGCAAACGTGTATCGGTTCACGTTTCAACCACATTCCAGCTTCTCGCTTTCAGTAATGGACTGTTTTAATATTCCGCATGTACCCCTTAGAACAATGGCCGTTGGACCTAAAGGGAACGTGTTTTCGAGCCAAAACGATCAGCTCGATCTAAGCGAGCCGGGGAATGCAGATTTTTCATTAGGGAAATCACCTGGCTCACAATGCGCTTTAAATTGGCCATCTGTGCGCAAAAAAACTGACGAAACCGGGCAATTTTATTCACTTTAAGCCACTTATGAGTACATAAATTCCGAGATTAAATGAGGGTTTAAGCGGCAAAAGTATGATCAAGGAAGGCCCCAAACAAGACAGGTTAATCTTTAATCTCCAAGTTTAACATAAGTGAGATAATGATACGTTTAGCTGGGATCGGTCACAGCCATCAGCATCTTGCCAGGTAGAAACAAGTGTGTGTTGGAAAATATTGATGTTGAAATTCAATTACTATATTTTTCTAAGTCAGTGAAGTTAAGCGATGCCTCTAAAGATTCATCATCCTTTTACTCAGCTCAACAATTTGCTGACACTGTTCTTCACATCGGAAAAAATGCTTTCTAATGTTGTCTGCAGTGATGAGTTTTCGGTTCCTTTACGAGCGATTACCCGACAATTAGCCGGCAAGATGAGCCTGGCGAGTTTTGCATATTTGTTCTCACGAACCTCATTTATCCATCGGAAGTTCGCGCTAATATTACGCGGTTCACAAGATGAACATACATTTGAACGTACACATCGCAATTTACCTTAACGGCATTTCGGGTGAATCCGAAAAACGACCGAGAAGAAAACGCGACTTTAGTTCCGCATTCGTGGGAGTGCAAGACAAACTTTCAATGCCGATAACATCTAATTTAGTGCGCACAAACTCGGATCAACTGATATGTTGCTTGCTTGTAGATGAAGAACTAAAATGGTTCGCTTCAGCTATCTGGTTTGAAAATTTCTATTGCATGCAGTCGAAGAGCTGCAAAGTCCTAGATGTTGTCATTCGAAGGACCAGAGCTGTGAAAGTGTCCAATTGTCACCGTCCAGGAGGCTTTTCACAGAAAATTGCGGAAATTTGTCCAGCTTCCACAAGTAACAGTGTCGGTCAATGTTTAAAAATTCATATTTTATCCCACAAACAAGCCAAAAGCTTCCCACTAATTTTGTTCAAACGGGAAAACTCTCGGCTATAAACCTTCCAAATTGTATGTTGCCTTTGGAACCTGGAATTTGTCACTGATTTTTCAAAGAAACTTGTGCAAATTGGTTAATTTTTCACGAGTAAAAATGTCGAGCTATGTTTGAAAATTCGCACCTGCACTGCAAATTAAGCTACAATTTTGGCAATTGTATTGTATTGGAAACGGCGAAGTCTCTTTCCTGAATCACCGAAGTTTCGATTTGCCACCATCATCAGGGACAACACAGGAAATTAGGAAAAATCGGTTAATTTTCCAGAAGCACAAGTCGATCCACGTTTAAAAATTCATGTCGCCGAAAACGCTCGAAAAATTTCTGAAAACTATCATTCAAGCGAGGCAGGTTTCGAGTTGAAATCGATTCAGTTTTATTTTGCTACCATCATCAGGCTACTTTAACCATTTTTTGAAGAAAAAAATGCCAGAGCTCGTAAAATTCTTCAAGTGCAAGTTTAAAAATTTGTATCAGAAGCAAACATCGAGCAAAACACTTCCAGGGAACTTCCTTGGCGAGCCCAACATCCTGTTCAAACTTCCCGATAGTTTCTGTTTGTTACCGCCATCAGGAATTTCTCACTGATTTTTCAAAGAAACTTCTGCAAATTGGTTAAGTTTCATGAGTCAAAATGTCGATCA
>NW_026018715.1:14581597-14587379 GCF_020466585.1 Dendroctonus ponderosae
AATTCTTCAGGCGCAAAAGTTTTAAACATTTATATCAGTAGCAAAAATCGAGCAAGACTCTTTCAGAAAACTTCATTGGAGAACGCAACGTCTTGGTCACGTACCCTGAAAGTTTCTATTCGATACCGTCATCAGATATTTTTCACAGATTTTCGTAAAAACTTGTGTGAAAATCGGTTAATTTTTCAGGAGTAAAATTGTCGATCATTGTTTAAAAATTCATATCGTAAGAAAAAGTCACGCTAGAAGCTTCCGAAGCATCACATTCGATCGAGCAAAGTTTCGCCTATAAAAGGTTTAAATTTTTTATTTTTGTTACCATCATCAGACATCACAAACGGGATTTTTGAAAAACAAGTGCAAAATGTTTAAAATATGTATCAAAAGCAAAAAACTAGTCAGAGACTTCAAGGCAATTTCATTGGAAAGGGCAAAGTATCTTCCATAAACACTGAAAACCTCACTTGGCCAATAATTTCCCCGAATTTTCATTGCAAACTTTGAAACTTGATAAATTGTCCACTAGTAACAATGTATGTTCAAAAACTCGCATCTCAAGCAATAATTGAGCGAAAAACTTCCGGTAGTCTTCGCTGAAAAGCGCAACGTACCGTTCATGAATGTTCAAAGTTTCAGCAAAAAAAATCAAAAGTGAAGTTAGTGAAGTTCCCACAATCACAATTGCCAATCTTTGTATAAAAATTCGCATCTCGCATAGTAATTGAAGTCAAACCCGCTGGGTGATTTAATTGGAAAGAACAAAGTCTCTTGGATAAACCCTGAAAGTTTCAAGTTTTTCCATCATCAGGGATTGCAGCGCACGCTTTGAAATTTCCCTACTTTTTCTCGAGTAAAACAGTAAATTTTCGTTTGAAAATTCGTATTGGGAGACTGAAAATGTGTGGCTCAAAACCGTGTTGACTGGCGCCCCAAACCAATCACTATGTGCCTAGTCATAAAATAATTTCAGGTGAATGTGTATTCTGTTTGATCATAACTCGTTTAGGGCCCTCTAATAGAAATTATGTACACAAAGCCCATTATGTGCTCTTTAATCAAGGGTGAATCAGCAGGAACGTGCCTATTAACTTTCAGGTTTTTTTCGGATACCCTGAGGGCCTTACATGCGGGTACACTGGGAATGTGAAGTGAAAAACTAATTTTTTTGCTGCTGATTTTCTCACGAACAGAAAGAAGAAACGAATATCAGCCCAAATAAATGGCATAGAAGAAGATCATGTCTGGGCATTAGCTTGGTATTCCTTCCAATCACTGTCTGCAGGCCTAATCAGAAAGAAACATTCCGTGCGCAATGCCTATATTGAATTTTTATGAGAAATTTAACCATGCATGTCTGTGGGTAGAGTAGCCAGAGTATGTCGGCGGCTTCTGGTTATTTCTTTGTTAACAGTGTTCGCTGGATAAAATCGCGTTTGGAACTAGTTTATTTTACAAGGAATCTGCTTGGCCATATGTAATTAATGGTAATATAGATCTGCCATCGATGCTGCTCAGACCGGCTACTAGTTGCTGCGAGGAGACAAAAAAATGATGGATTTTATCTTAATGCGAGCCTCTTAAGGACGTGTTGCATTGTTTTTCTTTTCCCAGTTGCTTACGATTGCTGCTCGCTGATATTTCTCGATAAATATAGGTTAGTGTATTTATGGACTTTTTATTGGGAATTCTGAGACTCTACGCAAGGCCGACTCTAAGTAGCCGTCAGAAGCGTTTGCTATTGTCATTTGCTACCGCTTTTCAACGAAGCAAAGAAAGTCTAAAGTATCTTTTATTTATTGTAAAAGTTTGAATTTTCAACCTTCCACGGGGGTTTTCGAGGAAATTTTCGAATTTTGAGCGACGATGAAAGAGCAAAATCCCTTTTCAAAATTTTAAGAGCTTTATATAGGCACGGTCAACAGGAATCTTAAGGGAAAATTTCGAAATTGCCTAAGTTTAGGCACCTAAAAGTGTCGATTGATGTTTGAAAATTCGCACCTCCACAACTAAGCTAGTTAGAAACTTTTGCAAGACTGGATTCGAGAGAGAAAACTCGCTTGTATAAATGCGGAGAGTTTGATATAGACAGACTCATCAGGGATTTTTGGAGAACATTTTCAAAATTGACTAAATTTAGGCAGTTGAAAGTGTCGTTCCATGTTTAAAAATGTATCACCCGAGAAGTAATCTAGTTAGAAAGTTCGTGCTTTGGATAAATCCTGAGATTTCTAAATTTGCAACGTCATCAGAAATTTTTAAGGAAAATTTTCAAATTGCCCAAATTTAAGCTCTTAAAAGGGAAGATTGATGTTTGAAAATTTGCACCTCCAGAACTAAGAGCGTTAGAAACTTTGAAAAGAGTGCATTCGAGAGAGAAAACTCTCTTTTATAAATGCGGAGAATTTCAGATGTGCACACTTACCAGGAATTTTCAAGAAAGTTTTCGAAATTGAGCAAATTTAGGGGGTTAAAAGTGTCGATTCATGTTTCAAAAGTTATATCTTGAGTAGTAATCGAGTTAAAAAGTTCGGGTAGATTGCATTCGAAAGAGGAAAGTCCTTTTGATAAACTCTGAGAGTTTCAAAATGGCACCGTCATCAGAAATTTTCGAGAAAAATTTTGAAATTGCTAAATTTAATCACTTAAAAGTGTCGAATTTGCATCTCCGGAACTAAGCCAGCTAGAAACTTTCAGAAGACTCCCTTCCAGAGAGAAAACTTTCTCTCATAAATGCGGAGAGTTTCACGTGTTCAGACTCATTAGGAATTTTTGGGAAAATTTTCAAAATTGACTAAATTCAGGCGATTAAAACTGTCGATCCATGTTTAAAAATGTATCTCCCGAGAAGTAATCTAGTTAGAAAGTTCGCGCAAATTGGATTTGAAAGAGGAAAGTCTTTTGGATAAATCCTGAAATTTCTAAATTTGTGACGTCATCAGAAATTTTTAAGGAAAATTTTGAAATTGCCCAAATTTAAGCACTTAAAAGTGTGGAATTACAATTGCAAATTTGGATGTCCGGAACTAAGCCAGTTACAAACTTTCGAAAGACTGCATTCCAGAGAGAAAGCTTTCTTCCATAAATGCGGAAAGTTTCAGGTGTTCAGACTCACCAGGAATTTTCGAGAAAATTTAAAAAATTGACTAAATTTAAGCGGTTAAAAGTGTCGATTCATGTTTCAAAATTTATATCTCGAGCAATAATCTAGTTACAAAGTTCGGGTAGTTTGCATTCGAAAGAGGAAAGTCCTTTTGATAAACTCTGAGAGTTTCAAAAGCGCACCATCATCAGAAAATTTCGAGAAAAATTTTGAAATTGCCTAAATTTAATCACTTAAAAGTGTCGAATTATGTTTGAAAATTCACATCTCCGGAACTAAACCAGCTGGAAACTTTCGAAAGACTGCATTCCAGAGAGAAAACTTTCTTTCATAAATGCGGAGAGTTTCAGGTGTTCAGACTCATCAGGAATTTTCGAGAAAATTTTAAAAATTTTCTAAATTTAGGCGGTTAAAAGTGTCGATCCATGTTTAAAAATTTA
Source organism: Dendroctonus ponderosae (assembly GCF_020466585.1). Lineage (NCBI taxonomy): Eukaryota > Metazoa > Arthropoda > Insecta > Coleoptera > Curculionidae > Dendroctonus > Dendroctonus ponderosae. The sequence goes on from NW_026018715.1 coordinate 14,585,138, forward strand.
TCTCCCGAGAAGTAATGCAGTTAGAAAGTTCGTGCAAATTGGATTTTAAAGAGGAAAGTCCTTTGGATTAATCTTGATATTTCTAAATTTGCAACGTCGTCAGAAATTTTTCAAATTGTCCAAATTCTCGCAATCAAAAATGTCGAATTATGTTTGGAAATGTGCATCTCCGGAACTAAGCCAGTTAGAAACTATCGAAAAATTGCGTTTTAGAGAGCAATTTCTCTGTTATAAATGCTGTGAGTTTTAGGGAGGCGCCATCATCAGGAATTTCAGAACACATTTCTAAAATTGACTAAATTTAAGCAAGTAAAAGTGTGGATCCGTGTTAGAAAATTTGTATCCTAATTTGTAATAAAGTTAGAAACTCCAAGAAGGTTTTACGCAAGAGAGAAACGTCCGTGTTATGACTGTTGAAAGTTTCAAATTGACACCGTCATCAGGGATTTAAGAGAGATTTTTTCAATTGATAAAAATTGCGCAGTTCAACAGCTCGAAATATGGAAACAAATTTGTACCTCAACGAAAAGAGCATTTAATTGATTCGGTCAAGTTTGTTTTTAACCGTAAAAGTTTCAGTTTTCCACCGTAGTTGACAATTTCATTCGAAAATTTTGAGTTCGAAACACTTTCAACTGGTCAAAATTTGAAAATTCGAACCTTAAGCATAAAATGAGCACGAAAATGCCGAAAACTCCATTTCAAAGAGCGGAATTTTTATTATAATTCCAGAAAATATCAAATTGGCACCATCATCAGGATTTTGGAAACGAGTTTTTGACTTTGATTAATTTTTAACTTAGAATCTCCTTTGGAAAGAGCAGGCTTTCTTTTAGAAGTTTGGAAAGTTTGAATTTCCACCATCCTCAGCGATTAATAAAAAATATTTTTGAAACTGCTCACTCCTGAAGATTCGTCTAGTTACCACCGGCGAAACGTCTTGAAAATGTACTAAACTTTCATGTCCATCTCAAACGTTACTTGTATGGGGTCCTGTTGAATAATTCATGCGGACAGCAAGCAAATGAACCGCTTATGTCTATATGAATTTCCGATAAAAAAATAACGGTACTCAAGATGGCGTCTAATGGCACTTAATTACGGCATGTGCTAAAATACTCGAACTATAAAATGTGGATGCGAGTGTTATAAATAAGATATTGGACCCGTTTACCGGCAGTAACATGTGGCAGGCAAAAGTGCAAAGATACAATTAAATAATTACTCCAAGTACATTTAGTTTTTGCTCCCGCTCGGTAATTAAACTGTGAATCATGCGGCCATATTAATGGGACTAATTATGCAGATGAGAAATTATTTTATGGATTCTCTCAGTTTTATCGATGCAGGATATGCGCGAAAAACGTGGTCACTTTCGCAATTTTTTCCTCTGCAGTCCATCATGAGAAAATCGACGGTTTTACGATGTTTTACCAGCGGAAACATTGGGACAGATAAATCTAATAGCCGTCCATTGCTGTAAAAACAAATATGAATGTTTATGATGAAAACTGGGATGGCTGGCAAAAAGGCCAACTAGCAAGGAAAGGTGTTACAGCGTCAAATTCGCCAGCGATGCCCATCCATTTGATCTAATCTGGTTGTCTGATCGCCATTTATATCTGGTAAACGACCATAAGACTACCATGTTGGGCACAATGTCACATGTAGGCGACTTTTTGTGAGCAATTCTTGGAGTGAGCCGATTTATAATGTCAGGGAGTTAATGGTGGGCGAAAACTAGGCGCCGCTGAATCCTATTACAGTGTCTTTTGCTTAATCGGCCGATAAGTGCGAATGTATTCTAATTAGTCTATTGTTGTCTGAATACTAGAACGGGGTATTAGGTCAGAGCAATAATGGCTCGATTGAAACTAATGGGTTTTTCGGGTTTTTAGGCCGTCGTTCGGTAGAATTTCCTGCTGACGTTTCACAAGCACGAGGGGCTTGCATCCTCAGGGGGGTCATGACCCTCCCAATTCAATTCTCTATCCAACGATGCCAAAACGAATTCTGTGGCTCGAATGGTTCTTGAGAAACTTCGAAAAAAGCAGCGTCATGTTCAAGTGGATTTTGCAACTCAAAAAAAAACCACGCAAATCTAAAACTTCTTGAATTCAAGCATTTTTTGAACAAACTGCCAACATTTCCTTATCGATGGTTCATTTTCTAAAAAGGCCATTTGTTTCTCTCTAGAAAGATGTACAAATGAGCGTTCTTGCTCATTTTGCCTCCTAGAAAT
>NW_026018715.1:14588078-14594449 GCF_020466585.1 Dendroctonus ponderosae
CGATGCCAAAACGAGTTCTGTGGTTCAAATGGTTCTTGAGAAACCTCGAAAAAAGCAGCGTCATGTTCAAGTGGATTTTGCAAACAAAAAAAAACCACGCAAATCTAAAACTTCTTGAATTCAAACATTTTTTGCGAAAACTGCAACATTTCCCTATCGATGGTTCACTTTCTAAAAAGGCCATTTAGTTCTCTTTGGAATGATGTAAAAACCAGCGTTCTTGCTCATTTTGCTTCCGAGAAACATGCAAAACGGGACGGAAAACATGAAATTTGTAAAAAAATTTATTTTTTCTACATAACCCTCCCCTGAATTTAAAGCTGAAATCTAATAAAACTGTTCAACCACTTTCAAATTGCCTCAAAGTTTGAGTTTTATTTATTCAAATGCTTTGCATATGTTAAATGCACCAGAAATCACTTGTACTCAAATCCTAAAAAGGCGAGAAAGACAGATTGAATTTATAAAAAATGGAGTCAGAAACACAGATAGATAAACCTTCTTTTTTTTAGTTTTGGACTTTCACAGCCCTCCAGTACATACAGAAATAGAGGCATGATTTTCTGAGCTGAGTAAACACTAGTTAAAGTAAAACTTGTAGCAAAAGTTGAATGATTCATAATCATTTCTCTATATTGTTGATTTTATGCAAGTTTATGATATTTTGAAAAACAATAATTCATATAAAAACTGACGTTAATAAAACAATTATTCCAGCCACTAAAGCCCCATAAATGTTTAGAAATTCTTGCTAAACTCGGAATTAATTAATCAATGTGCAAAGCCTTGATTGCCTCTATCGACGTGCAACACTAAGAAAAGAAAAATGCATCTAAACAAAGTAGAAGAGAAACAAGCTTGAATTAACAAACAATTAAAACTAATCAAAACAATAAATATTTTACGGTGGTGTAATGGTTGTAATGCGTGCTCTTCTTCTTTACCACCGATTCTAGAGAACTTGGGATTCTTCTTGTGCTTGTGAAACGTCGGGAAGAAATTCTACCGAACAACGGCCTAAAAACCCGAAAAACCCATTAGTTTCAAGGAATGGCCTCGAAAGTCTATCTCTTTTGATAATCGCTTGATTCCTTCCAAAGTGTGACTCAGATGGCCCTCATATCATGGCACGGTAATTTCTTGAGTGCTTTAATCGACATTTCGCTTGTGTTAGGGGTRGGAKTCTGAAGCTSARGCCCCAATGTTCTGCAGAACCATTCAATTGCCATGTACTTASTTAAGTTGCAAGCCTGCCGAATGCGCGATAATGAAGAAACGAGCGATAAGCAATTTAATGATTAAGCTGCAACGACGCCCATCTTCTTCATCAGGAGATTAATAGATATATTAATTAAAACCGGGCGTTTTTTTGCTCCTAACGAAATTTGCAAGTTTTCAGCCCGTCCCTTGAGCCATCGCGTCTCAAGAGAATCTGTTCTTGTACATTGGGCTCGGGTCGTGCTCCTTATTTATGCGCATTGTAATCGCCCCGATGTGATTTATATTTGAATATATTTAATGGCATTTAACAATGTCTAGGTCTCTCAGCAAGCCCCAGAAGAATTCACGAGCGTCTCCTAATCGTGAGCGGCCAGTTTTTTCCTTTTTCCCTGCCATTAAAGCGATGTTACTGGTGGATGTCCACTAGCGACTCCAAAAGCGTTTGGAGCTCGTTTGTCCATGTTTCGATTTGATAAAAGCACTTGAACCGATTAATTTATTTTGCAGATGACTGTCGAAAAGAGGATGGCACGGAATGTCAGAACGGAGCATGTCTTGACAATCAGTGCTACTGCAACGACGGTTATGGAGGATGTAGCTGTGAAGTTCCTGGTGAGTATCGCGTGCCTGCTACTTGTTATAATAATTGCTATAACTCTAAAATGCAACCGGCTAATTAAAACTAACGGATCGCAATTGCATATGGGAACTTTCAGTTCCACCAAACCCCAGGCTCAACCTAATTAGGTGTCTGTTAGGTTGAAAGAACTGCCCACAGAATAGGTGATTATTTAAGCGGCAGGAATATGCAGCTGGACGGTTTTGGAGCAAGACTTGCTGAAGGGTGCAACTCTTCCGGAATGATTGCAAAAACTATAAATTGTTAGGGCCTTCAACAGTTTCTTCCAGTCCAAAGACGAACTTAAGGAAGGGCAAATTTGCAGAAAATTTAGTAGCTCAAGTGCACACGCGTCTATTCAGAAACTATTAACATGTGCTTGAAAATTCGTATCTCTGGAGCTAATTGAGGTAGACACTTTCAGGGAGTTGCACTAAAAAGGGCAAAACTGCTTTTATGAGTCGTGAAAGGTTCAATTGACCAGCACCTTCAGGGACTTATTAGGGAATTTTCAAACTTGATGAAGTTTTCATCACTAAAACATGATCGAATTAGGTTTGAAAAGTCGTATTTCAATTCAAAACGAGGGTGGAAATTGCGAAAACTTTTATTGAAAAGAGCGAAATTTCTGTAATAAATTGCGAAACTTTCAATTAATCACCATGATTGGAGGTTTGCAAGGACATTTTTGAAATTGAGTATTTTTACGGGTGAATTAGTTGAAATTGTGTATGTCAACAGCAAAACTAGCATGAGATTTTAGAAGCACCGTGTTGAAGATACGAAAGTTTTGCTACTAAAACGTGAAGCTTTCAGTTTTTCGCCATCATCAGGGATGTCCAAAAATTGGTAAATTGTTTATGAGTAATTGAAGTAAAGGGTAAGAGAAGGAATTCAGCCTAGACTGTGCAGAGAACTTTGTTAGAACAATCAGACTATTTTCTATGATTCGCGAAAGTTTACTTTCGTTACCCTGATCGGAAGATTTAAAACCAATTTTTAAATTTGATTGAGGTTTCTCGAGTAAAAATGTAATGACTTATTTTCGACCGTTCTTCTTTCAGGCACAAGTTCTGATGGAGATTTAAAAAAAATTGAGTTGTGATTATCAAAGTTTCCAAAGTAAGCGTAAAAACATTCAAATCGCCACCATCATCAGGAATGTTAGGAGAATTTTTCAAAATTGGCGATTATTTTCGAGCAACTGAGTTTTTCAGTTATGTTTGAAAATCCGTATATCAAGCAAAATTGGGCAGGAAACTGGTGGGACAAACCATGTAAATAGACAGAGACTTTTTCACATATTCGAATACTTTGCCTAATTTTTGGCTGTTCAAAGTTGACACTTTGTCGCATGGATGGTTGAAAAATCGTCCATACAACACAAACCAACCTGCGTTTTTCATAAGCCTCCCATTAGAAACAGCAATGTCTTTTTAATAAACGCTGATAGTTTCATTTTTCTGTCATCATCAGACATTTCCGAAAAAATTGTCGAAACTGACCAACTTTTTAACATAAACTTTTTCATCAGAAAGTGTCAATGTGTGTCTAAAAATTTGAATCTCAAAAGCAAATTCACGCTCAAATCTTCCGAATATTGCGCTCAAAAGAGAAAACTAGCTTTTCCGAATGCTGAAAGTTTCAATTGGCCACSATTATCAGCAACTTGAAAMAGAATTTTCGMAAGTGAATGTWTTCGAAAATGTGTATGTCAACCACAAAATGAACTCGAAATTTTTGAAAATTYGTATATACAACACAAACCAGGCTGAGTCTTTCGTAAGRCTCTTATKAGAAACAGCAATGTCTCTTTAGTAAACGCTGAAAGWTTCATTTTTTTGYCATCATCAGACATYTSGGAAAAAATTGTCGAAACTGACCAATTTTTTTACATAAACTTTTTGTTCAGAAACTGTCTAAAAATTTGTATCTCAAAAGCAAATTTACGTTCAAATCTTCCGAATCTTGTGCTCAAAAGAAAAAACTAGCTTTTCCGAATGCTGAAAGTTTCAATTGGCCACCATCATCAGCAACTTGAATTTTTGAAAGTGAATGTATTCGAAAGTGTGTATGTCAACCACAAAATTATCTCGAAATTTTGGAAAAATAGTGGGGAAAGTAGAAAATTTGCTCTACTAAAACGTGAAAGTTTCAGTTTTTCATCCCAATCAGGAATTTCCAAGGAAGTTTTCGGAATTGGTTATTTTTTTATGAATAATGAAAGCAATGACTTCTTTGAACCTTTACATCTGAAGCACGAATTGGGTCTCAGCTTCAAGGCTCTTGGTTTGAACGAGCAAAGTCCATTTTGCAAACCCTAAAAGTTTCACTTTGATTTGGATTTTGTATAATTTTTTCGAGTAAAATCCGAAATAAAATAATCGAAATCCATCATTTAAGAAAATTGCTTTCAAATAGCATGATTTTTGAAGTAGGCTTGCAAAAACGCAATTATTAGTCACGATCATCAGGAGTTCAAAAAAATTTCGAAAGTTTCTGTTTTTTCACGAATCAGTGTCATTTTTGAAAAATCGCATCTCAACCAAAAATTCAAGTGGAAACTGGTGGGACATATCGCAAAAAAGTGGGTTCAGTCTATTTCATATTCTCCGAAAGTTTCGAATTGGGGATTCATCATCAGGGATTTCAGAACTAATTTTCAAAGTTGCGTAACTGTCTTGGAAAATTTGAATCTTTAGTGCAAATTTTCAGAGAATTGGACTGAAAACTGCAAGTACTTTTCCGTCATCAGCGCCTTGAAAGAGGATTTTGAAAAATCGCGATTTTTCACCACATTAAACTATCAAGGTTTTCAAAAGCAAATTTTGAAATTATTGCATTTTGGAGATAAATTTGCTGCAAAATTAATGGGTTTCGCATACAAGAATGGAGCCACATATTTGAAAATAATTTCCTAAGAAACGCCTTTGTCACTGTTATAAATGGTAAAAGTTTCAGTGTTCTACCATCATCAGTTATTGCAGAGAAAGTGTTCGAAAGTGCCAAATCTTTTTAGCAGAGCGCGTTTGTTCAGGATGTGTCGATGTGTGTTTCAAAGTTCGCATCTCGAACGTAAAATGAGCTAAAAATTGTCCAAGACTTACACTAAAAAGAGCAAAGTTGATTATACGATTTCTGCAAGTTTCAATTGCCCACAATCATCAGGCACTTCAGAAGACATTTATCAAACAGGGCAATTTTTGAGCAGTAAATGTTTTTAGAGTCTTTTTTCATAGTTTCTGAAAAATTGGTCAGCTATTCCCAATTATCAGGTACATCAGAGGATTTTCAATTTTTCTTCAAATTACCAATACTTTATCCAAAGAGACAGACTTGCGAGGCCATTCCTTGAAACTAATGGGTTTCTCGGGTTTTTAGGCCATCGTTCGGTAGAATTTCTTCTTGACGTTTCGCAAGCACGAGTGGCTTGCATCTTCAGAAGTGGTTTGCTTGCAAAAAGAATACCGAATGATGGCCTAAAACCCCGAAAAACCCATTAGTTACCAATACTTGTTTTAATTTCTACATACATCGAAAACAAAACTCTGTGTCAAGTCCAGATGTATTCAAATGTTCACATTTAGTCGAAATACCAAAAGTAGACTGTTGTTGGTCGCAAATGTTCTCTGGAAGACTGGTTCAAAACTGAGCAACTTGCAAGACAAATTTAAAAAATCTTCCGAAAGTTTCAATCTTTGAAAGGCAAAAACCAAGTTGCAGCCTCATTTCAAAGCCCAGCAGAGCACATGCAAAAAAATCAAACTCCTGCCCCAAACATCTATTTCTAGTATCATTAACTGCTAGTTTCCCTGCCAATCTCACACGACTATCTACAATAGATAAGTTAAATCGGTTGTCAAGAGGGCCTATTAGTAGTCATATTACTTGCATGTCATTGATGGCAAAACTATCTTGGGATCTCCGATTCGGAATGCCGAGATCGATCGGATAGCAGGATCTATTTGCCAGCCAGCACCGTGAAAATGCTCTTAAGCCGGATAATGATGCAAACAATAAACTGCGTCCATCATTGGCCAACTGTGTGAAAAAATTCCGTGTGAAATATGGGCTTGATGTTGTTCAAGCGACTTTTGATGGACGGCCTTAGTGCGGAAAGCGGCCCATGAAAAAGCGCAAAAGAACCGGTGGATGGCCTTTCCAAGGCCACCATTCTAATTTACACCCTCGTTTCGTGGTTTTACTGCGAATAGCATTACAACATTCCACCGCAACATTGGGTGCTTTTTTGATTGCGAACAGCAATGCTCGATTATTTCTACACAGCAGGACGGCCGTAATCATATATGCTGTTGATCAGATTTTATTAGATCAGCGGGAGCTGAGGCTGAAGACCACCTAGATGGATGGCTAATTACGGAGGTTGCTTCAAGTATCAAGATTTCGCAGCTCAGCGGCATTATCATCTTCATTAATTAATGGGAATTTCGTGGTTGAGACTATTTTGAGACTAGAGAATATTTTGGTTGGTGCGTTTTGACCAATTAAAATCCGGCAGTTTCATCAAGTT
>NW_026018715.1:14595448-14597513 GCF_020466585.1 Dendroctonus ponderosae
ATCGCTTCTGTTCGCAAAATGGCACTTTTTGATTCATTCGAATAAAAAGAAAAGTGCTTCTTTTTGATCATCGCTTCTGTTCGCAAAATGGCACTTTTTGATTCATTCGAATAAAAACGAAATTTTTTCTTCAAACACCCATAACAAAACGAGTGATAATCACAAAATATCCCCCCTATATATATATAGGGGGTATGTTCTGTGGTGATAATAAAAGCTGAACTGAAGTTATGGAACCGGAATGAAGTTATTTACTTATGAGAACATAACCTACTAAATCTGTTTCCTATGTACCAGTTGTCACTCAAGTCAGTTGTCACTCAAATTAGTGGCGTTTTTGAATACTGAATAAATGGGCGATTTTTTTTTTCAGACGAGAACGAGTGCAAATACCGACCTTGTGACGTATTTGCTCACTGTACTAACACGCTTGGAAGCTTTTCTTGTACATGCTTTCCTGGATACCATGGAAATGGTTTTCACTGCGAAGGTAAGTCGTTTTGTGCGAGATTATTAAAATTCCCTAATGATGATCGTTATTATCTAATATAAAACTGGTTGGAGATGGATAGGCAGAATCGAACATTAAAATTCCTCCTTTACCTGTTATAATTAGTCGCGATGTGGATAAAAATGTGCAAATTGCTAGGTAGTGTTTCCTAAACGTTTTCATTTTGCCTGATAAATATTACCTACCGGCTGATGGTAATGATGGCATTGCGTAATGATTCCAATGAGAATCATCATCTCGTTGAGCACTATATTTCCCAGCAGGCTCTTTAAATCCAATCCTTTTGTCACGCCAAGGTGTTTGCAGAAATTAACTGTTTCTGAACGGAAACACACTTGAAATTTCGGTTATTTTCACTTGTGGGATTGTTTCGGGATCGATCGAAGTTTGATGCGTTTAGTCTATGGTGGAAAATCATTTTTTCCTGGCGTTTTTCAAGCGCGATTGGCTTGCGTCTTCAGAGCGGTTTTGTCGAGCAACCGCCAGGAAGAAAATCTCTTCCAGCCCAGAAAATCTCACCAGTTTCTTTGTGCGGGGCTAATGTCGACTAATTATGTTTTTTTTCTAATAGATATTACAGATAATTTAAGAAAATGAATACTTTGTATGATGGCAAACACCAACGCGAATGACACGCGTATTCAGAATATTTAGCGGTTTTTGTCATTATATGGCGCGCGGTTCAGATCCTTCAGTATGATTAAATTTGTAACTCTCTTAACACGGGCTCGATTTGGATCATTGGAAATGCTTTTTAAAGCGAGTGATTTTGTATGCAAATCGCTTTTTTGTGCACTGCAAATGAGTTGAGAGACTTGAAAGTTATCACAGTTTGAAAGACGAAAAGATGATTTTTTAAGGAAACTGTTGCCAATGTTTTCTTTGTGGATTTAAGGCCGCTTTTTTTTGACAAACCGCTTTTGTATGTAGAAATTGTCTGCATAACTGCCAATGTAGAGTCGACTTTGAAATTGGCTGAAAAACGTAAGATTTTTTATAAAAACTGCATCTCGGAAAATTGCAATCGGTTCAAAAACTTGGGAGGCTTTAAGGTCGACAACACAATTTTCCCAATAAAATGCGGTGAATTTTTACCTCGATTAACTCATCTTGAAAATAGAGCATAAGATTGTTTGCGAAGTGAATTTTCGAATTGAATAAGAAAGTTTGTATTTGCAACAGTTTGGCAAGCGAAAAATTCTCAAACTTGCACATACTCTTCACCCTGTAACTCGGTCAGTTAACAACATTTTTCCGAAATTCCAAAACCCTCAAAAAGCCCATGAACGTGGCGTAAAAAACTGTTTCAGGGCCAAATTTCTTTTGGGTCACCCTTTCAGCGCCAGAGGAGTTTCAATTTTAAAAGATCTAAAGCGCTGGTTGTTCCTGTAAATACGCTTTTTTTGTACAAGTTTGGCGGCGCGCCAACATCTTTTTAACCCTAAAATTTAATTTTAAGTCCAAATCAAAATGAATTCCTGGGTTTCAGTCATTTATTGTCTTTATTTATCAATTAAAATACGTTTCGGTGTATTTTTCCACCATCATCAGTTT
>NW_026018715.1:14597563-14607629 GCF_020466585.1 Dendroctonus ponderosae
CGCAAATGTGCAAAATTTTCACTTAAGAGTCGTATTTAGACCAAAGTTCCACTTCCCAATAACATCGTTTTCTTATATAGTTTCGGAGTAAAAGGAGTTTGGAGTTAGAGAGACTTAAACTGCCATTCACATTGTTTGCACGCTGATTTGCCCATAACTCCCCCACTGTTGCAAATATTAAAAAAATCAGAAATGCCCTGGATTGCCACGGGTATTCGCTAGAGTTCGACTGTCTTGACAAAAATCGAGATTGGCAACGCTTTGGGAAGTAATAAGCCCTGAATATTGGCAACTGTTCGACTGTACCATTTGCGCATACCTCCATTCTTTTGCCCTTAACTCGGTTAAATGGCAAAATATTTCAAAAGTTCTAAAACAGGCAAAAAGCCCGAAGAAGTAGCTATAAAAACTATTCCAGCCTCATATTGGATAGCGGCAGCAGCAAGTAAGCAAAGCGAGTTCGAATGAGAGTATGCAACTTTTTGAAAAAAAAATGTTTGACACATGAACATTAGTTGAAAAAGTTAACATTGATGAAGACTTTAATGTGGATTGGACGATTTTCCAAGCAAAATATTCTCACCCAAAAACGTTCCAGTACATTTAAGGCCGAGTACCCGACTTTTTAGAAGAATATAATGTTTTGCCTACAGAGGGTCATTTTCCAAATTGTGGTTTTGCTCCAAGTGTCTTTCTTTGTGCGTACATCATAAATAAAGTAATATTAAATTGCAGCTGAATTTCTCGAAAGAGGAGCATTTCACTTTCTCTCGTTTAATTTTTTATTTTATTAGTTACATATATTTAAAATATTTACATAACACTGTGCAAAATCAGTCAATAATTGAATTGAAGCCTCTCCTGACTTGAAAGCTCGATCCGCCCTTGTTCGTTAGAGAATTAAAGTTTGGATAATCAGTACATTTTGCATATCGTGCGCACATGCAGCAAAGGATCGTGACTAAGGGTCGGCAGATTATCAAGATCCCATTCCCCTTATGGGCTATAAAATGATTTTTTCCAAAATTTTGCAATTAGCGAATACTGGCAAAGGCCGGGCGCGTTAATCCGTTCCAGCAGCGCAAAAAATAAAAGGCCGAAATCTTTAGCACCGCCACCACCATCATGGAGATTAATTGGCCGCTTATCCATTAACAGAACGCCGAAGCCATCCATCATTCTGGTAATTAAAACGTGAAAAGTGCGATAATTCGCGAATTTCCTGTTCATTAGAATCCGAACTGTATCTGCGAATCTGGTGGTAAGTTGTGCGTTAACACAACTCCAAGACTATTAATTAAATGATTCCAGATACATCGAAGAGTAGCAGATGCGGGCTTTGTTCATTAGCGCTTCATTATTCCTTTCATGCGAATTTCGGATTCACTTTCCGACCGATTATGGCTCGATTTGAACGTGTTCAACTGCGGATCTTGGCAAGGAGGCTCCTTTCTTATGGCCTCAGGCACAGATAGAAATCTGGATAGTAAACCATGTTGCGACAGCATAATGGTACCTGTTCAGTGTACCAATAAACTTATTCAAATGTTCCAAAACACAATTCAATTCATGAACGGTTATTCAATTTCCTACGATGATTCATATCTGGCAGCGAAACAAGGGACAAAAGTACTGTATGCTTATTCCGTTGAATAACAAGTACCTCCGGTACTTATCGTGAATCTTAATGGCGAGAAGTTGAAATTTTGAAGATGTGCCCCACATTTTTCGACGCATATAAAGAACCATTAAATGGTGCGTGGCCCTCGATGCCAATGGCGATATGCTTTTTAGAGCCCCATTTCTTCCAGCCAGCTTTTCGAATCTTCACAGTTCATCTAGCTCTTAATAGGAAAAAAACTGAAATACTGAGCAGCTTGGGCATTTTTTGACTCAGAAAGTGTTCATGTGAGTTGGAAAATTCAGAGGATTACCCTGAAGAGGGCAAACTTGTTTCTATGAATCCCCAAAGCTTCGATGGCTACCATCATCGAGTAAAAAATTCGTTAACTTTTGAGGAATAAATCTGCCCTCCTGTGCTTGAAAGTTAACATTTCTCGCAAAAATTGAAGCAGAAAATTTAGGAAAGCCCTGGAAAGTCTCTGGAAACTGGAGGTGTTCAGTGGCATTCATCATCAGGGACTTTGGGAAAATTGGCAAAAACTGGTTAATTCCTGGGGAATACAAAAAGGCGTCAGGAATCCACACAGTTCCTCTAGCACTTGGAAGAATTTGCTTCTTAACTCTTGAGTCACATTCACGCCATAAACTGTGGCAGGAAACTTCATTTCTGTCCATAAATTTCAATTAAATTTATTGTTGACATTACGCGTGCATTTAATTAATTTTGCAGGCAGTGAAGGCACGTCGTTTAGCAAAATCATTGGCTTGCGCTAACAGTAAAATTGCCTAGGATGAAAGCAATTAATTCTCCAACTTCTTCCAGTGCATGGAAAAAGTGAAATTAACAGCCGGAAATTTATCTGTGGTTCTTCGCCGGCAGAACGTTGTCGCTCCTATTTGCAGGTCTTCATTATAAATTCTTCAATTTAATGGAAATATTAAGATTTTTTGCTAAATCTTCTCCATCTTCATGAAGTATCAGTGAGTTTTGTTCAAGCTTGTCAAGTCTGCAGCCGTTTGGATTCATTGTTTGAAATTTGAGCAGCACAGAATGTGCATGGAATTGAAGAATCACAGTTTTTGACCCTGTTTTTCCAAGCGCAAAATGGGGCTGGACGAGCAAAGCCAATGAAGAAATAGAAATTGAATCTGAAAGACGTTTCAATAAATTTCCGTAGCTTCGATGAGCCAAAACTACCGCTTTTCCAGCTCAACAGTTATCCATCCGAGTGCCTTTGCGAAGGCGGCGAAAATCCTTCCTAATAATAATGATAAGCATCGAAATCCGCAGGGCTAATTGTGGGACCGTTAATCAAAAAAATAGTAAAATGGCCAGTTATGTCACGGAATCATGTTCGTTCCTCAATGGAATAATGTATGCTAATGGCTAATACAGTTCGTCGAAAGAAATTCGCAACTGTTTATTTAATGGTGGCGAATCACAGCACGCAAAACACGCACGGAAATCTCCATTAGATGAACAAATATTTCGATATTGCCAAAAGTGTGGAACCTCGCATCCATTCGAGCACAATTTGGACTCAAAACACTCTAAACCTCAGGGTTGATTAGTTTTTGGGAAAAATCTGTATCGGGCCCGGTGGACTCGGCACAACAATCGCTTTAGAGAAAGTTTTTAATTTTGTTATTACAACGATAATTAATAATTGTTATTATAACGTTTCGGCGAGACAACAGCGCCATCATCAGATTTAAAATTCATACAAACTCATAATTGGTAAACATTACATTCTTTTAGGTCTTTGCTGTCTTGAAACCTTCAATTTGTTTTTGCGGAAAAACATGAATTTTAAATCTGATGATGGCGCTGTTGTCTCGTCCAAACGTAATGAAATAAACGATATACAGATTTTTGTTTCACAAATATACAGTGTTTAATATCGAAGTTTTGGTCTCGAAAGCACTCCAAACCTGACGATTGATTAGTTTTTGCGCAAAAATGTGTGTTGTGCTCGAAAGGGCTCCGCACAACAATCGCTTTAGAGAAAGTTTTTAATTTTGTTATTATAACGATAATTAATAATTGTTATTATAACGTTTCGGCGAGACAACAGGGCCATCATCAGATTTAAAATTCATACAAACTCATAATTGGTAAACATTACATTCTTTTAGGTCTTTGCTGTCTTGAAACCCTTCAATTTGTTTTTSCGSAAAAACAAATTGAAGGGTTTCAAGACAGCAAAGACCTAAAAGAATGTAATGTTTACCAATTATGAGTTTGTATGAATTTTAAATCTGATGATGGCCCTGTTGTCTCGCCGAAACGATATACAGATTTTTGTTTCACACGTTGGCTGGAGCCCAGGAAGGAAACTAATATACAGTGTTTAATATCGAAGTTTTGGTCTCGAAAGCACTCCAAACCTGACGATTGATTAGTTTTTGCGCAAAAATGTGTGTTGTGCTCGAAAGGGCTCGGCACAACAATCGCATTAGGAAAAGTGTTTAATGTCGGAGCCCTTCGGGCACGACGCTGGGCTAAAAACCCACTGTAGCTGATAAAGATAACGAGAATTCGCTAAACAAGTAAATTTCATGTTTGAACTCGCGCGAAGTGAGGCAGATTGAAACAATCCAAAAGCACCGTAAAATAATAACAAAACTGTTTCTGGTAATGCGTTTTGCATATACCGCTAGCGCGCTGTTCTTGATAAGGAGGTTAATTTCCGCTGAAATTGAGTTGTCCTGCAGTGGAAATATCTTCAGGTTTTTGCGCGATTCGGCACGATCTAGAGGAACCTCGAAGGCCTTAAAAACGCAGTTTTGAAAGCATGCAACACCCAATATATAAAGTAGTAGGCTAATGGTGAAAAGTTACGTGAAGTGTACGAGTTCGCAAAGTTGGTTCATTGCTCTTAGAAGGCCGTTGATCTTACAGGAGGAGAAGAAGAAGAAGCATTATGAGTTGGCCGACGCTGGCCTAGGCGCTATTACATTTCGCCTCGGCCTTTTAACTAGAACATTTGCAGGGTCGGAATTTAACCTTATGAAGAGCAGCTGAACAATAAAGTACCGAAACAGTTAACAGTCGCCTCACAGTCGCAAGCAGTTTGAGAAGTTCGGTCAAAGTGGCTCGAGGAGACTCATTTTAATTAAAAATTTATCGCGCAAACGAATCCTAGCGATGATCTGTCTGTCGATGCAAACAAAAAATGAAATCCAATTAAAACTTAATTGCATTACTCAATTAAAGTGAAGCCGCGAGAGATCGCTTTGTTGCAGCAGCGTGGCATTAAAACTAAGTAAATTCAAATTAATTTACTATGCACAGCTTCTTTAACGGTTCTAATATATGGGCGTGCCCGTAAGTAGCTGGGTAATCATTCAATAAATCCTCATGTTTCTGGTTAATTGATATCCGAACCAGGCCAAGGTGGAGGCTGGACGCTATAATTTCCTGTTCATTGTTATTGATCTACTAGAACTGAAGAAAAACTGAGGGCAACGTGAGTTATCACCCGGCAATCAAGCGGTGATCATAACTCTCAAATCCTCCATGTCCAATGCGGGGATAATTACAAAATTGGATGGCTTTGAGGCAGTAAATTCTTGAGGCTATTCTGCGCCTCCCTCATGATCTAGCATTATGGCGAAACGACTTGGTATCGCCATCGGTATCTGCCATTAAACCGATATGTCATAATTCATGTTCCGTAATAACGATTTTCATTCGGCGCGAATAAAATACGGAAAAAGCGGTTTATTGGCTGCAGGGACTGAGTGATGGTGTGAATTGGGCCTTTCTAGGCCACACCATCGCGGCAATTTCAAAATTCTCCTCATTGCGGTGGATTTATCGTCTGTTGTTCGATTGCAGATGTGAACGAGTGTGAAGATCCAGCGATAGCAGCTCGATGTGTCCAAAATGCCGAATGTTGCAATTTGCCATCACATTTCCTGTGCAAGTGCAAGCCAGGATTTCAAGGAGATGGCGAAGTTCAATGTTTGGGTATGTATCAGACTTAAAACTCTCTATTTTGCTTCTGCCCTATTTTTCGGGTTAGTTCAAGATTAGCTTGTTTAAATTTCCTGTTCAATTGCGCTCTCGGGTTTAAAAACCTGCGATTTCCAAACTGAAGCAAGTAGCAACTTGAATAAGAAAATGACTTGTTTGTAAAAATCCGAAAAGTTTCATAAGAGCCGTCCAGTATCCTGATGTTTGCCAGCTCAGTAAACTTAGTCTGGTAATAGACTTATCCTTTAAAAAATTGTATCTGCCGATCCAACAAGTTTTTACCCCGCTGAGATGATCGATCATTCTAAAAATTCGAAAAGTTTGGTAAAAATCGTGAACAATCCTGATTTTTGGCAGCTTACTGGGTTGGTTAATAGATGTGTTCACTCGACTGCGCTATTTCCTTTAGAAAATCCTGTTTTCCCAACGAAGGCAAGCAGCAATTTGATTTTTTGTTCAGAAGGCACTTTGTACTTAAACTGCTGAGTTTCATAAAACTCGTACAAATCCCGATTTTTCCACCTCAGAAGCAGCTAGTGCCTACGCAACTGCGCCCTCTTCTTTAAAAAATCGCACCTGCCAAACCAAAACAGAAAAAAAATCAAATTTATACCACGCTTAGACCATCGTTGGCTCTAAATATGCTGAACGTTTGATAAAAAGCGTACAGAATTCTGAGTTTTGCCAGCTTATTCAATATCAGCCCGGTAAAAATGTGTTCTCAACTGCGCTTGTTGCCTTAAAAAATCGTGTCTTCCTAACGGAAGCAAACATCAATTAGAATTTTTCACTATGTTTCGAAGACACTAGGTGCTAAAGATGCTGAAAGTTTCATAACAATCGTGAAAAATTCAGATTTGTTCTGGCTCACTAAATATTAGTCTAGTAATGGACGTGTTCAGACAACAGCGCTTTCTCTTTTAAAAAATCGCATCTCCCACACCAAAGCAGGCAATAATTTGAAATTTTTACCACTTTTAGACCGTGATTGGTTCTAAAGATTCTGAATATTTAATAAAAATCATGCGGAATCATCAGTTTTGCCAGCTTAATCAATATCAGCCCGGTAAAAAATGTGTTTACTCAACTGCGCTTGTTTCCTTAACAAATCGTGTCTTGCCAACGAAAGCCAGCAGTAACTTGAATTTTTTGCTACGTTTAGAAGACACTAGGTGCTAAAGATGCTGAAAGTTTCATAAAAATTCTGAAGAACCCAGATTTTTTCTAGCTCACTAAATATTAGTCTAGTAATGGACGTGTCTAGACAACTGCGCTTTCTACTTTAAAAAATCGCATCTCCCACACCAAAGCAGGCAATAATTTGAAATTTTTACCACTTTTGGACCGTAGTTGGCTCTAAATATTCTGAATATTCAATAAAAATCGTGAGGAATCCTCAGTTTTGACAGCTTATTCAATATCAGCCCGGTAAAAAATGTGTTTACTCAACTGCGCTTGTTGCCTTAACAAATCGTGTCTTCCCAACGGAAGCAAGCAGCAATATGAATTTTTCACTATGTCTAGAAGACACTAGGTGTTAAAGATGCTGAAAGTTTGATAAAAATCATGAAGAACCCAGATTTTTTCTAGCTCACTAAATATTAGTCTAGTAATGGACATGTCTAGACAACAGCGCTTTCTCTTTTAAAAAATCGCATATCCCACACCAAAGCAGGCAATAATTTGAAATTGTTACCACTTTTAAACTGTAGTTGGTTCTAAATATTCTGAATATTCAATAAAAATCGTGATGAATCCTCAGTTTTGCCAGCTTATTCACTATCAGCACGGTAAAAATGTGTTTGCTCAACTGCGTTTGTTCCCTTAAAAAATCGTATCTTTGTTGTTTAGACAATATTGTTGTTTAGACGATGTTGTGTTTCTTGTTTAGACGATGCTCGATTTTACAGAGTAGCGAAATTGCAGGAAAATTTCCTAGAATCCCAATTTTTGCCAGTTCAATCAATTTCAGCTCAGTGGTGGATGAGACGCCGCAACTGCGCCTTTTTCTTAAAAAATTAACATCTCCCAAACTAAAGCAAGTAGATACTTGAAATGTTCACTGTGTTTAGAGGATACCTTATTCTAAAAATGCTGAATGATTCATAAAAATCCAGCTGAACCCTGATTTTTCCAGTTTAGTAAAAGTCAGTCCAGTAATGGATGAGTTTACTAAACTGCGCTGTCTGTTCTAAAAATTCACGACTTTCAAACCAGAGCAAGAAGAAATTTGAAACTTTCACCGTATTTAGACAATACTTCATTCTAAAGACTGCCAAGGCTTCATCGGAATCTACCTAAATCCTTAGTTTTGCCAGCTGAGTAACTAGCAGTCTAGTAATAGATACATCTACTTAATTACGCTCTCGCCTTTAAAAATTCACATTTTCCAAACCAAAGCAAGTAGAAATTCAACATTTTCAACATATTTAGATAATGCTCGATTCTAAGGATTCTGAGTGATTCATAGAAATCTAGCAGAACCCTGATTTTTGCCAGTTAAGTTAAAATGAGTCCAGTACTGGATGCGTCTGCTAAACTGCGCTCTCTTCTCTAAAAATTCACGTCTTCCAAACCCGAGCAAACAGAAATTTAACATTTTCAGCATAATCAGACAATACTTCCTGCTAAAGATTCCCAATGTTTCATAGAGATCGACCGAAATCCTGATTTTTGCCAGCTGAGTAAATAGCAGTCAAGTAACAAATGTGCCAACTTAATTATGCGCTCTCCTATAAAAATTCACATTTTCCAAACGAAACCCAGTCCAAGCTTCAAATTTTCGGCATATTTACAAGATGCTTGATGCTGAGGATTCTGAATGCTTTATACAAATCAACCGGAATCCTGATTTTTGCCAGCTTATTAAACATCGGCACGATAATAATGTCTTGTCAACTGCGCTCCTTTAAAAATTCGCACAGTCCAAACCAATGAAAGAAGCAGTTTGAAATTTTCGCTTTCGTTAGAGGACACTTGACGCTAAAGATGCTGAAAATTCCATTATAAAGAGTCACAAAGAGAGTAATTCCGTCATAAAGGGAAAAAGTGTAGAKWYYTRCTTTAGACTAGACACAAKTCGGGSAATGTTTCTTGGATTTTTTRCAGTCRGGAACCAAAAATCTTYACTCCACTTTCCAAGTGTTTCTCGTCACAACAACGACTAAGCAAAGTCGCTGCTTATGCACATTTACTGGTAAAAACCCGAATCCTCYTAGTCATCTGGTTCGATTGGAGCATCCACAAAGCTAGAAGTCCATTGCATGAGACTTTGCATGTTTACGAGACGGAATAGGCGAGTTGTTAACCGGGCATTCTTTTAATTTGCGTATTGATTTGCAGTCGTAAAAACTAGCCATGCAAAGCGCGTCGTCTAGGTTCATCGAACCAGCGATCAAGCTTCTTCAATCCTACGGAAAGTAATAGTTAAATAAATCCGTGCCAGGCAGGCGAAACCAGAAATAAACTTTTTAATTACATCTGCCATCAGAAATGGCTAGTTCGATGCCGTGGCCGAGACATTTAATCTTTCCACCACATGCCTGCATGCTCTTCGTGTGACTTACGCTTATTTCCATGGAGAATCTTCGAAATGTCCATCCAGTTCCAACCGTCGGCTTATTGTGCTGCTGACTCTTCCCGTTATTGGCATCGAACATCGGGCCTTTTGATCATGATTTTTGTTTCAATTGCAATTTTTCAGCCGGCAAAATATGGATGGACATTGAAGCAGAATGAACTGTCTTGTGTAAATTACGCCAACATTGCGCCCACTCTATGCGGTTCGTGAGTGCATGTTTCCTAGAGAGGCTCCTGCTGGTTTCCTTGCAAAAAATCCTGCCGGTGTTTTCCTCATATTCGCTTAATAACGTAGGCTGGGCCCAGCAAAGTGGAGAATAGGCCCATGTTAATAATTCCAAATCAAAATCAATTCCTGGGCTTCAGTCAATCATTCTCTATTTATCAATTAAAATACGTTTCGGTGTTTTCCACCATCATCAGTTTCTAGTTCGTCAACAGCTTCATCGTATCACACAATGTGTAGCGATGTTGCTACAACGCTACACATTAACTGACTGCAAAAAATCCAAGGAACATTGCCCGAATTGTGTCTAGTCTAAAGCAGAAATCTACACTTTTTCTCTTTATGACGGAATTACTCTCTTTATGACTCTTTATAATGGAATTTTCAGCATCTTTAGCGTCAAGTGTCCTCTAACGAAAGCGAAAATTTCAAACTGCTTCTTTCATTGGTTTGGACGGTGCGAATTTTTAAAGGAGCGCAGTTGACAAGACATTATTATCGGGCCGATGTTTACTAAGCTGGCAAAAATCAGGATTCCGGTTGATTTGTATGAAGCATTCAGAGTCCTCAGCATCAAGCATCTTGTAAATATGCCGAAAATTTGAAGCTTGGACTGGGTTTCGTTTGGAAAATGTGAATTTTTATAGGAGAGCGCATAA
>NW_026018715.1:14608628-14616166 GCF_020466585.1 Dendroctonus ponderosae
GAGGTCGCGAATTTTTAGAACAGACAGCGCAGTATAATAAACTCATCCATTACTGGACTGATTTTTACTAAACTGGAAAAAATCAGGGTTCAGCTGGATTTTTATGAATCATTCAGCATTTTTAGAATAAGGCATCCTCTAAACACGGTGAACATTTCAAGTATCCACTTGCTTTAGTTTGGAAGATGTTAATTTTTTAAGAAAAGGGCGCAGTTGCGGCGTCTCATCCACCACTGAGCTGAAATTTATTGAACTGGCAAAAATTCAGATTCTAGGAAATTTTCCTGCAATTTCGCTAATCTGTAAAATCGAGCATCGTCTAAACAAGAAACACAACATCGCCTAAACAACGATATTGTCTAAACAACAAAGACACGATTTTTTAAGGGAACAAACGCAGTTGAGTAAACACATTTTTACCGGGCTSATATTGATTAAGCWGGMAAAACTGATGATTCCGCACMATTTTTATYAAATATYCAGAATCTTTAGAACCAACTACGSTCTAAAAGTGGTAAAAATTTYAAATTWTTGCCTGCTTTKGTGTGGGAGATGYGATTTTTTAAAAGAGAAAGCGCAGTTGTCTAGACACGTYCATTACWAGACTAATATTTAGTGAGCTAGAAAAAATCTGRGTTYTTCAGRATKTTTATSAAACTTTYAGMATCTTTRGCACCTAGTGTCTTCTAAATATATCACAAAATTCAAGTTGCTGCTTGCTTTAGTTGCGAAGACACGATTTTTTAAGGGAACAAGCGCAGTTGAGTAAACACGTTTTTTACCGGGCTGATATTGAATAAGCTGGCAAAACTGATAATTCCTCAAGATTTTAATTAAATATTCAGAATCTTTAGAACCAATTACGCTCTAAAAGTGGTAAAAATTTCAAATTATTGTCTGCTTTGGTGTGGGAGATGCGATTTTTTTAAATAGAAAGCGCAGTTGTCTAGACAGGTCCATTACTAGACTAATATTTAGTGAGCTAGAAAAAATCTGGGTTTTCAGGATTTGTATGAAACTTTCAGAATCTTTAGCAACTAGTGTCTTCTAAACATAGCAAACAATTCAAGTTGCTGCTTGCKTCCGTTGGGAAGACACGATTTTTTAARGCCACAAGCGCAGTTGAGTAAACACATTTTTTACCGTGCTGATATTGAATAAGTTGGCAAAACTGATGGTTCCGCACAATTTTTATTAAATATTCAGAATMTTTAGAACCAAYTAYGSYCTWAAAGTGGTWAAAATTTCAAATTATTGYCTGCTTTGGTGTGGGAGATGCGATTTTTTAAAAGAGAAAGCGCTGTTGTCTAGRMACGTCCATTACTAGACTAATATTTAGTKAGCTAGAAAAMWTCTGGGTTTTCMGGATTKTTATGAAACTTTCAGCATCTTTAGCACCTAGTGTCTTCTAAACATAGYMAAAAATTCAARTTGYTGCTTGCKTYCGTTGGGAAGACACGATTTTTTAAGGCCACAAGCGCAGTTGAGTAAMCRMATTTTTTACCGTGCTGATATTGAATAAGTTGGCAAAACTGATGSTTYCGCACRATTTTTATTAAATMTYCAGAATMYTTAGAASCAACTAYGRTCTWRAAGTGGTAAAAATTTCAAATTATTGTCTGCTTTGTTGTGGGAGATGCGATTTTTTTAAATTGAAAGCGCAGTTGTCTGGACACGTCCATTACTAGACTAATATTTAGTGAGCCAGAAAAAATCTGAGTTTTTCAGGATTTTTATGAAACTTTCAGCATCTTTAGCACCTAGTGTCTTCTAAACATAGTGAAAAATTCAAATTGCTGCTTGCTTCCGTTGGGAAGACACGATTTTTTAAGGCCACAAGCGCAGTTGAGTAACCAAATTTTTTACCGTGCTGATATTGAATAAGTTGGCAAAACTGATGGTTCCGCACGATTTTTATTAAATATTCAGAATCTTTAGAACCAACTACGCTCTAAAAGTGGTAAAAATTTCAAATTATTGTCTGCTTTGGTTTGGGAGATGCGATTTTTTAAAAGAGAAAGCGCAGTTGTCTAGACACGTCCATTACTAGACTAATATTTAGTAAGCTAGAAAAAATCGGGAGTTTCAGGATTTTTATGAAACTTTCAGAATCTTTAGCACCTAGTGTCTTCTAAACATAGCAAAAAATTCAAGGTGCTGCTTGCTTTTGTTGGGAAGACACGATTTTTTAAGGGAACTAGCGCAGTTGAGTAACCACATTTTTTATCGGGCTGATATTGATTAAGCTGTTGACGAACTAGAAACTGATGATGGTGGAAAACACCGAAACGTATTTTAATTGATAAATAGACAATGAATTGATTTTGATTTGGAATTGAAACACAGTCAGGCAAGTATGTACATATTAATAATGCCGTTGTCAGGCATAAATCAGGGCACTTGGAACGAATCTGATTAAGGCGCCATTCACACTTCAGAGCGCTCACTCTGCATTCCATGTCGGAATTCTTCACGCATCTATTGATAGTGTTAACCATACCCTGCGGTAACATAATCCGAGCTGGCGCAAAGCGCTTCCGCATCTAAACCCAACTGAAAGTGATTTTTCTCCGGTTGCAGACATCGATGAATGCCAACAGCCCAACGCATGTGGCCAGCATGCCCTTTGCCAGAACACGCCTGGAAACTACACCTGCTTATGCCCGGAAGGATTCTACGGAAACCCATTCGACGGATGTGTGGATGTGGATGAATGCCAACAACCTGGAACTTGTGGACCAGGCGCCAGCTGCACCAATGTGGTTGGAGGCAGAGAGTGCCATTGTCCTCCAGGTAACTTGAGGAGACTAACAAGGAACCTCCCATTTCATTGCTGGATACTGTAGGCTATGAAGGCGACCCCTACACGAGCGGTTGCAATGATTTCAACGAATGTGCCAAAAGTCCTTGCGGACGAAACGCCCTCTGCTCCAACATGGAGGGCAGCTACAAGTGCTCCTGTCCGCCCGGCTTCATCGGCGACCCAAAGTCTGAGTGTTCAGGTACAAAGCTCACCATGGCCATCTGCCTAACACACCTGTATATAGTTGTACATATTCAGACAACACACATGCAAACGGGCACGTGAAGACCGGATCTCTCTCCTTCTTTTGTACAAATCTGTAACCAACAAACCCCTAATAGAGTCGGGCGAAAGTATAGCGACTAAACAAGTAACCATCCAACGCTTGGAACCAATCCCCACTGCTCAGAGAAGTTCGGCTCTTCCCGTGTCCCGAGCGTCCACGCAGCTGTTGTGTCCTCATTCACATCTGCAACACAACAGCCGCCCATTACCTACTCTAACCAATCGCTTTACTCGCCGGTGGCCGCGCAGATTTTAACGAGTGTGAGTCGAACCCCTGCGCAGCATCCGCCTCCTGCCACAACAGCAACGGCAGCTACACATGCCTGTGTCCCGAGGGATACACGGGATCAGCTAATGAGGAATGTGTCGATATCAATGAGTGCGGCAAAGCGGGCGCTTGTGGAATTAACGCCAAATGCATTAACGTCCCCGGCTCCTTCAAGTGTCTCTGTCCATCCGGCTTCACTGGACAGGGCCATCTCTACTGTGAAAGTTAGTTGTCTTTTTGAGGCCTGATTGCATGGAGACTGACGGAGGTTTTGGTTAGCTGAGGCACCTCTTGTCATGCATGATCATCTCGCTGCAGCTAATCAAAAGGTTCCTGGCATGTGAATGTTCAATTCGGGTAGCTTTTGGGAGGATCTGAAGGAAGTGAACACAGCACTTGAGCCAGCTGGTCCTTCAGGCCCTGCCGTTGTAGTTAATCGCCCTGCTTTGAACGGGACTGTAGAACAGTCTTCTTCAAGGCGGGCGCTCGGTCCTTGTACAGGTAGCTTAGCCTTAACTGGAGCTCCACTAACTTTCCCGTATGTTTTTGTTTTATTTTCGGGAGTTCTCGCAAAAGACCAGTCTGTTGATACACACCCACACTTCATTGTATCATCAACATTTTGCCAATCATCACCCGTTTGGAGTGATCATGGACTGCTCACAGTTGTGTAGATGGGCCCAAGTGTATTTTCCACATAACTACTTATTGTTAGTTAGTACCAGCCTGATCTATAGAAAGCCTAACTGTACTGTATACATTTTTGTACAATCAGCGTGTAAAATGTAATCGTATTTTGTCTTGCAGAGTATGTAATTAATTTCTGTTTCAGCTGCTTGCTGCTACTTGTTGTTGTTGTTGTTTAGTTTGTCTTTACCTGTTCTGTTTCTTACAGTCTGTCCTCTTTTGGTATGCGTAGCGCTTTTCTAGTTCCATCGCTCCAAACACTATTTTATCGAATGTTCTCAGATGTAAATGAGTGCGAACCGAACCCATGCGGAGCGAACGCCCTTTGCAAGGATACAGTGGGCAGTTATGTTTGCACTTGCAAAGAAGATTATACGGGCGATCCGTTTAAAGGGTGCACGGACATTGATGAATGTGCCACTCTGGATAAACCCTGTGGCACGCACGCAATTTGCCAAAACGCCGATCCAGGCTACACCTGTCTGTGTCCTCAGGGATACCAAGGAAAACCACAACCGGAGGTCGCTTGTGAACAAGTAAGGCAATCCATCAACTTATTAACATTGCATACCAACAGGGTACAATATAACGCCTCCTAATCTGGGACACCCTGCACAGTCTGCACCAATCAAAAAAATAACATGCAATTGTTGTCCACAGGTGGACGTCAATGTTCTCTGCCAGTCCAATTTCGACTGCACCAATAACGCCGAGTGCATCGAAGGCCAGTGCTTCTGCCAGAAGGGCTTCACGCCCAAAGGCTCAGTGTGTGTGGACATAGACGAGTGCCAGAACAGCACCAGTCCATGTGGGCCCGACTCCAGTTGCCTGAACACTGTGGGCAGCTTCCACTGCGAGTGTGAAAGTGGCTTTGTGGGCGCACCTCCCATGATAGAGTGCAAGGCGCCATGTGAAGACGTGAAGTGCGGCAATCACGCCTACTGCAAGCCCGACGGAAGCGAAGCCTACTGCATATGCGAGGAGGGCTGGACCTTCAACCCCAGCGACATCTCAGCCGGTTGCATTGGTAGGTTTGGGCACCCCAGGGCTGTTTTCCTGGGTCATAACCATCTCCCCCATTGCAGATGTGAATGAGTGCGACAAGGCCAACGGGCCCAGTGGTAGGTGTGGCAGCAACGCGCAATGCACCAACCTGCCGGGGACGTTTGCATGCCAATGCCAGCCGGGTTTCACTGGGAACCCCAACCAACAGTGCACTGATGTGGATGAGTGCACGCTCGCCAACAGCTGTGGCGTGGGCGCAATTTGCAAGAACTACCCAGGAGGGCACTCATGCGAATGCCCCGAGGGCACCGTCCCGGAGCCGGACGCCCACACCAAATGCACCGAAATCCTCGCCTGCAAGCTGGACGCAGACTGTCCAGGAAATTCGCTCTGCGACAGGAAGAAGTGCCTGTGCCCCGAGCCGAACGTGGGCAACGACTGCCGACATCCGTGTGAAGCGTTGAGTTGCGCCCCCAATGAAGAGTGCATGTTGGTCAACCGCCAGGCGAGCTGCATCTGCAGCTCCGGCTACACCAACTCATCCACTGGCTGCACCGATGTGGACGAGTGTCTGAAAAACCCCTGCCAAGCCGGGGCGGTTTGCAAAAATGAACCGGGGACGTTCTCCTGCCAATGCCCGGGAGGAACGTCGGGAGACCCCTACAGAAGCGGGTGCAGTCGGCTGGCGCCTCCCGCCTCCGGCTGCTCGAACGACAATCCCTGTGCCGCTGGGGAACAGTGTATTTTGGACGAATTCTCCGGCGAAAGTGTCTGCATTTGCGTGAACGGCTATGTGAGGGATCAGGCCACCGGCAAGTGCAGAGACAAAGATGAGTGTAGGGAGCTGCGCGACAAGCCGGCATGCGGCCTGAACGCCTTGTGCAAAAACCTGCCTGGCAGCTACGACTGCCAGTGTCCTGCAGGGTTCAACGGAAACCCGTTCCTGGAGTGTCTGGAGTGCAACAGTCCAGACTGCAGATGCCAGCCGCCCTACGAGCTGAAAGACGGCAACTGCATCCTGGCGAGCTGCGGGCCGGACGGCTCCTGTCCTAATGGGGCTGAATGCATCACAATTACAGGAGGCGTTAGCTACTGTGCGTGCCCCAAGGGATTCCAGCAAGCCCCAGAGGGCACTTGTGAGGACATAAACGAATGCATGGAGCAGCAGCAGACTTGCGGGTATGGGGCCCAGTGCCTCAACCGCCCTGGGTCTTTTGAATGCCACTGCCCCGAAGGGTACAGCGGGGACGCCTACAACGGCCTGTGCTCCCCAGCGCAGAAGAAGTGCATCAACGACAAAGAATGCCCGGAGAATGAGCGGTGCGTGCAACCTGGAGAGTGCGTCTGTCCGCCGCCCTACTTCACTGATATGCTGGACGGAAACAAATGCAAAAGCCCTTGTGAGCGCTACCCTTGCGGCATCAACGCCAACTGTACGCCTAGTGATCCTCCAAAATGCTCTTGCAAGCCCGGGTACGAGGGCGATGCTATTCAAGGGTGTTCGGAAGTGGACGAATGCAAGCGGGCGCCTTGCGCCTACGGCGCCCATTGCCTCAACCTGCCTGACGGCTACAAATGCATTTGCCCCAAGGGCATGACTGGGGACGCCTACAAAGGCGGCTGCATTCTGGACACGCCTGGGACACCAAAGTCAGAGTGCCAGTCCGACAAGGACTGCGTCAACATCCTAACCTGTCTGGATGGATCATGCGTGAGCCCGTGCGATTCAGTCCGATGTGGATCGAACGCCCGCTGCCACGTCCACAACCACAAGGCCTTATGTGAATGTGCGGCAGGATTTGCGAAAAACACCAAAGACCAATGTGTATCACGTAAGTAAATCGCATCTGCCCAGTTCATCCAGCTTAAGGCAGTTTTCACCTTGTGCAGCTTGCGAGGACTTTGCCTGTTCGTCCGGCGCCCAATGCATCCTCACCTATGAAGGTCCGACGTGTCGCTGTGCAGAGGGTTCGATAGGGAACCCGTTCCCTGGCGGTTCCTGCATTAAGGACGTGTGCTCATCAAGTCAGCCCTGTGAGGAGTCCAAGCTGTGCATCAGTGGGCGTTGCAAACAGCGATGCCAAGGAGTGATTTGTGGTGTGGGCGCCCACTGCGACCAAACCAACAACAAATGTACCTGCGACGATAATTTGGTGGGGAATCCTGATGTGATTTGCATGCCTCGTAAGTATTTAGCGGATGTCGATGTGAAAGCTGCCCACCCGTGAAATCTTTCCTGCAGGTTAAAATATGGAAAATAGGAAAGACCCGTAAATTTTATTTGTAAGGGGGACACTTTAAATTCATCAGAGATAGGCTTTCGAGGCCATTCCTATGAAACTAATGGGTTTTTAGGCTTAAGCTTACGATTAAATTCTACCGAACGATATGATTTCTTCCTGACGTTTCGCAAGCACGAGTGGCTTGCATCTTCAGAAGTGGTTTGCTTGAACGCTTACACTGTTCTCATCAGAACCCGCGTTCAGTTCT
>NW_026018715.1:14617165-14620733 GCF_020466585.1 Dendroctonus ponderosae
CCCACCACAACTGCATAGCGCTTGAATGCGCCGACAACAACGACTGTTCCAGCGACAAGATCTGCGTTGATTCGCTCTGCGACGATCCGTGCTCCCTCCCCAATGTTTGTGGGCGGAACGCCGCTTGTTCCCCAGCCAATCACTTGGCCGTCTGCACGTGCCAGCCCGGCATGACTGGCGACCCGCACTTAGGCTGCATAGCTGTGCAGTACTGCGCCAGCGACCAGCAATGCCCACAAGGACTCAACTGCTACAATGGCATCTGCACCTCTTTGTGTGGAAGCGCTCGCGACTGCATCACTGACCAGTTGTGCATTCAGGGCTACTGCCAGCCCACCTGCAAATCCAACTCCTCCTGTCCAGACTTCCAGTTCTGCCATGACAGTATCTGCCAGCAGGAGGTGCGCTGTAGGGCCAACGAGGACTGCGGATCCACAGAGCGCTGTCTGGCCAACGCAGTAGGCCAACCGGACTGCGTGGATGCCTGTGAAGGCGTCATCTGCGGACGAAACGCCGAGTGCATATCCACTAACCACATCGCTCAATGCGCCTGCAGGACCGGCTACAAAGGCAGTCCGACGAACGAGAAAACCGGCTGCCAGAAAATCGAATGCGAGCGCAACTCGGACTGCAGCAGCGACAAACTGTGCGAGCAGAACATGTGCAAGATCGCCTGCCTAGTGCGGAACCCCTGCGGCAAGAACACTTTGTGCTCGGCAGAGGACCACCAGCAGGTCTGCTACTGCCAGCCCGGATACACTGGGGACGCTCTCAAAGGGTGCACACTGATAGACTTCTGCTCGGATGAGCCCTGCGGGCCCAAAGCCCGCTGCTCCAACGCCCAAGGCTCCTTCAAGTGCCAATGCGAGCCCGGCCTCATTGGCGATCCGTACAACGACGGCTGCAGGCCCGCAGTGGAATGCCTGCAGGATGCAGACTGTCCAGCTGCAGCGGCTTGCGACAAGTCCACCTCCAAGTGCAAAAGTGCGTGCGACGCGAGTCGATGTGGCCCCAATGCGGAGTGCATAGCGGTCGAGCACAAGGGCCACTGCAGCTGCAGGAACGGGTTCGAAGGCAAGGCCGCAGATGTTTCCATCGGCTGCCTGCCGAAGCTGGTGCGGTGCAAGAGCACCCATGACTGTCCTGCCCACACCTACTGCTACGGGAACGTCTGCAATCCGCCCTGCAGGCTCGATGAGGAGTGCCAATCAAGCGAGCAATGTTTGGAGGGGCAGTGCCTCAACCCCTGCCTCTTGCCCAGGGCCTGCGGCCTCAATGCTCTGTGCCAGGCGGACAACCATCGGAAGGTCTGCAAGTGCCCTGAGAGGTTCACTGGCAACCAGGACGTGGAATGTGTGCGATGTAAGTGTTTTATTAACTATTATACAGGGTTATTCACGCTATGCGTCTGTTTTTTCATCTTCAGTGACCGATTTTCTTGTAATGGGTTTTTTATAATTGACACTCCCACTTTCCTCAAATTGGTGTATTAAGCGCTTAAAAACTGTTGGCTTAGGATGATTTCTTTCAGGAACCTTTTGAGCATAAACTCGAGAAGCCAATAAACAATTTTGATGACAATCTCCAAGGGTGAAAATCATGTCAATACGCTCTTTTCTTGGATAATTCTTCATTTTAACTTAGCAACACAATAATAATATTAAAATAACGACCAACACGTCTACAATTGCAAAAAACAATACCACTCCAGCTATCAAAAAGAGACTTTGCAGTCTAAACTGATAAATAAAATAAATGATTTGAGATGTATAAAAGGCATAGGCAACTTAGATACATTGGAACCTTAAATTAAACAACACCAAATGGTGCACAGAACGACTATTTGACGTATTTTGTATAAAGGTGAAAACTTAGCTATTATAGCTAATACCATTCGATAGGTAATTAAAAATTGCATTTCCTGGTAAGTTAAAAAATATGGGGTTGTATTTAAATTAATCAAGTTACAGCCACTTAAAGTTCTTATTTGATTAGTTTCAATTTGTGGACACCCTGTATAACATGGCAAGATTATTACCATTGGGATATAAAATATTACATCTTGTTACACTTCGCTATAAATTACGCTTACATAACTTAAATGCTTCTAAAGCATTTGACACGTGCAAATTAGATTAGATTTTGATTAAATTCGTATTATTTTAAAAACCTTAAGATTTAGGTATTATAAACCTTATTAAAACAGACACTTATTTTGATCAGCGAATCAAAAAATGCAGTAATATACAGGACATTCCATTAAAAAAAAACGCAACTTTGATACTTTTAGAGCTTTTGGGACACCCTGTACATTACAAAAATATTTTAAAATGTGCGCCCCGTAGGCGTTGGACAATTCATCAAATAATACTAAAATCAAACGGTTTAGCCGCAAACTTCCGTGCCGAATAGCGTGAATAACCCTGTATATATAAAAAATTATATTTGTAAAACGTATATATTTGCTCTGTCCGGGCACCAACAGCTGTCCCCATTGTCCCATTTCAAGCTGATCAAGTTCTTTGCAATTGCAGTGCCAGCTTCGTGCACCTCAAGCCCCGATTGCGCTGAAAACTCCACCTGCAAAGAGCACATTTGCGTGCCAAAATGCGCCTCGGACCTGCAGTGCGCCTTCAACGAAATCTGCCTGCAGGGCGACTGCATGCTGACCTGCCGCGTGGACAACGACTGTTTCCTGGGGCACATTTGCCTCAGAAACAAGTGCATCTTCGGCTGCCGAGGCGACGAAGACTGCGACAGCAGCGAGTCCTGCAGCAGCAACAAGTGCACGAATCCCTGCATGCCGAACACCTGCGGCCCCAACGCGCAATGCTCCGTCTCGAACCATCGGGCCGTTTGCTCCTGCGGCAGGAACCTGGTGCCGAACCCTACGGCCAATGTGGCATGTGTGCGCACTCCTCCTGAGCCCTGCAGGCAAAACACCGACTGCTCAGACAGCAGTATCTGCAGGGACGACTTCTGCCGGTCTGTCTGCCTGTCGGATGGCGGCTGTTTGAACAACGAGCGCTGTGAGGGCGGGGTTTGCAAGCCGATCTGCCGCAAGGACGACGACTGTAGAAGCGGCGAAGTGTGCGAGGGCATCAAGTGCGTGCTGGGCTGTAGAGCGAGCTCTGGATGCGCTCTGGATCAGTCGTGCGTCAACAACAAGTGCGTAGATCCGTGCTCGTCGCCAACAGCCTGCGGCACCAACGCCAAGTGCTCAGTGGTGGATCACAGGAAAGTGTGCGAATGCCCCGCCCCCCTGGACGGCTACCCTGAGGAAGCCTGCAAGCGGGTGGCGAAACCCTGCGCTGCAGACAGTGGCTGCACATCAGCCGAGTCCTGCACTGAGGGCGTGTGTGAGGGCAGCTGCAAAACGTGAGTTTTTGAAGCAAAAAGTTGGCACTGTTAGTGACGAGTTGCTGCGGGGTTTAGGGACCAGAACTGCCTGGAAAACGAAAGGTGCATCAGGGGCGTCTGCAAGACGGTCTGCAACTCGGACGGGTTCTGCAACAGGAACCAAATCTGCGAAAACCGCCTGTGTATCGCCGGGTGCAGGAACGATTCC
>NW_026018715.1:14621634-14630419 GCF_020466585.1 Dendroctonus ponderosae
GAAATTTCGGGACACCCTGTATGAGCTGGCATTGTCTTAAAATAGTTCGTGCGTCAAATACTAACACTTCAGTAGCTTCAGTGGTTGATTTTCTCGCTTTCCGCTTCAGATCCATGCGACGGCTTTGCAACGTGCGGAGTCTGCGCCAAATGCAACGTAAAGAACCATCTGGCGCAGTGCAGCTGCCCAGCAAACTTCCTGGGCGATCCGCTCATTTCCTGCGTGCAAGCAGCGACCAAATGCAACGACCACTGCGATTGCGACGAAGCCGGCTACTGCACGAAGAAGTGCAGAACAGCGGCGGACTGCGCCTGCGGTGAAACCTGCGCCCACGGCCAATGCAGGAACAGCTGTTCGCCGCAGTTGGGGTGCGCCCAAGGGCAGATCTGCGCCAACGGCGCCTGCATGCCCGGCTGCCGATCCGATGCGGACTGCGCCAATGCGGAAGCGTGCAAGAAGGGCAAGTGCTTGAACGTGTGCAAGCAACCGTTCGCCTGCGGGAAGAACGCCATCTGCAGGGTGTCGGATCATCGCAAGCTTTGCCTCTGTCCCGATGGGTATCAAGGGGACCCGACCGCCTTGTGCTCCCCATACCAATGCAAAGACCATAAACAATGCGAGCCGAGCAAGAAGTGCGGCAGGGACGGCATCTGCATTAACCCGTGCTTGGAGAAGGACGCCTGCGGCGCCAATGCTCAATGTAAAATCATCGACAGAAGGGCGTCCTGCTCGTGCCCGCCTGGATATGTTGGGAACGCTTTGGTGGGATGCCAGCAAGGAGGCGCTCAGGCCTGCATGAAGAGCCCCTGCGGACACAACGCTAAATGCAAAGACCTGCCGGATAACGGCTTCGACTGCACATGCTTGCCTGGATGCTTGGGCGATGCTTATAGAGGATGCGATTGCGACGAGAAAACTGTGAACATTTGCAGGAACACCCGGTGTGGGGTGGGAGCGATTTGCAAAGCGTTGAGCGGCAAGCCGCAGTGTGTCTGTCCGTCCAATAAGCCCGCCGGAGATCCAACGATTGAATGTGAGTATTACTCGACAAAACACCAACTTGGCAATAAAATCACTGAAAAAATGGGCTGGTTTTTAGGTTCCTTAGATCGCAGCGCCCTGGACTGCAGAACAGACGGGTGTGGTAAGAATGCGGAATGCATAAGGGAACAGGCATTCTTTGTCTGTCGTTGCAAGCCCGGATTTTCGGGCGCTGCCGAAGTCGAATGCCGTAAGGGTAAGCCAGAGATTGATGTAGACGAGACTTTGTTTTTTGTTTCTGTGCTTTCTATAGATTGTTTTGTATACAGTACAAACAGGCTTACTTCGCGACCGATTACTTTACTCCGTCAGGCACTTTAGGCATGAGTTATCACATCAAATTCGCTAAAAAATGGCACAATTTATAGAACTGAAGTAGTTGAGCACCTGCAGTGAGCGCCAACTGTTCGTGAAGGACTTATTTTTACATATCAAATACTCTGTCGGTCCTGTAAAGTTTCAATTTGCTCAAGTTTTTGGTCGCCCCTGCAACTGTTTATGGGGTGTAAATCGCTTTCAACTTGGGGCAGATTGGATTCTGTTCAAAACTCCCCCGGTTAAAATCAGCTTAAGCTAGAAGGCGGCGTTGTTGGCCCAATCACTGGGAAACGTTCCTTCTATTGCCTCAGTAAGTGTCGACTGATTCGCGACTTTCTTTCGATTTTCCAAAAATTTTAATTGCAAATGGTGCGACTTACTTGAGTCACATGCTCAAGTCAGTCATACTTGCTCTAATTGAGTTTCACTAGACTGGTAAAAATGCGTGCAAACTGATTGGCCGGGCTTGAGACCGTCCATTCCGGGTGAACCAATGAAATACATTTCAGCTCCAGAACGCCTTCCAGCTGACGCGCATTGGCCCAAAACAGTCCCAATCAGAATCGTGTGAGAATTGATTGGTAAATCGGCACAAATCCTTGCCAATCTGAGCGCGCGATTTTGCGATTTGCGCACTTAAACTGCGCGTGTCGTAAACAAATTTTCGAGCCCGCCCCTTGCAATTTACTGTATTGGCCGGCTGAARTTCAGGATTTCTCACGTTCCAGCKAGSGAAAATTYGAAAACTTTAARGCATATTTTCTGGRAAAATTGGSKTTTAGCTCTAAAAGCCTCCSTTTSGGTGMAAMTTKAYWRGWAAAWMTTAMGATTTGGRCTAACKCAATGGTYTGARTCCCTTGCTACCGACTGCGCCAATTCCTGAATCGAATTTCCCTGTAAAAAAMWRCAGAAWCTGGCATCGTCTAGTTSAGTTTCAACAAMATTTGCAYTCACTGTTCWRGTSAYTAAAGAATYTTCGAGTTTTTGGAMKTTGMTCAGTAGAAAACCATGKACTTTGCCATCAAATCSCAATATAAYTTCCYAATGAGTTTCCATCGACGGAAAAGAACCTAAGCGAACCTGTTGAAGTCTGCAAGAGCAAACATTTTCTGGCCATTTTCGYCRATTCAATGCAATTTTTCCAATGTGGTTGACGCGTTCTATTTGCGGYTCCATCCGRCATGAACGACTTGCTTTCAAAAATTCCCCAATCAAAATCCAGAATAGGCCCAAGACAGGCTTATGGTTCATTGGATAGGCAAATATCCAGACTATAAGTGGTGTGAGCCCCGTTTTGTTTGCGATTAGCGTAGACTTTGTGCAACTTTTTCAATAGTGTCGCTCGCATTATTAGCAACTGATATTTTGCAGGCCTCACTTTGAAACTCGAACTCCCTCCCAATTCCAATCGTTGGGAAGTTTTCCTTCTATTTCCTCAGTAAGTGTCGATTTATTCGCGATTTTTGAAAATTTTTAAATGCAAATGGTGCGATGTACTCGGGTTACATGCTCAAGTCACACTTTACTCTCAATGTTTCTCCTCTTTTTTCAATTTTTAAATTGTATGTTGCATATAAACTTGCGTCACATTCCGCAAGTTGGGCGGTTATCCAAAATTTCCTTATAAAAAGTTTCCATTTACTCCCGATTCTCATACGTTTTGAGCGGTTTTTTGAATTGTTACTGCTTTTCGCTTTGTCACTCTTTTGGAAGAATTCTCAGGCCTGTTAATATGGAAATTTATTTTCCCTTCGTGATTTTCCTGGATTTTTGGCAATTTTTTTAAGTTGCGAGCTGCACACTGCATTTCCTCTCACACTCATCAGGCTGGACGGCTTTCCAAAAAAAAATCCCATGAAAATCACCTACAAACTTCCTTTAGATGCGCTTGAATAGAGAAATACTTTTAAACAGTCGAGTCGATTTTTGGCAATTTTCCACAGTCAAGGAAACACACGTTAAAAATGCGTGCAAACTGATTGGCCGGGTTTGAGACCGTCCATTCCGGGTGAACCAATGAAATACATTTCAGCTCCAGAACGCCTTCCAGCTGACGCGCATTGGCCCAAAACAGTCCCAATCASAATCGTGTGAGAATTGATTGGTAAATCGRCACARAYCCTTGCCAATCTGAGCGCRCGATTTTGCGATTTGCGCACTTAAACTGCGCGTGTCGTAAACAAATTTTYGAGCCCGCCCATTGCAATTGAAGCCTGWGTCCCATGCATYTGTTTATACGATRGWACGATGATACGAAAGTGTTTCTATTGGTTGGAGATCTGTYAAAAAGCACTCTATATTCTTCAGATCCGACAAAATCGACATTTTCTGTTGATTTTGAGTCGTTTTAGCACGGTTACRACTTTTAACCGACGATAACTCCCTAATGAAAACACATAAACTTTAAATATGCACATTGAGAAGCTTCTTACGTCTGAAACAACCCAAAGAGCACAAAAAACGCGATTGTGAAATTTTGCTTTTGGGCGAAATTTTCATACCTATCGAAGGTCGAAAAATGAAAAATGTTCGAAAACGCTTCAAATTTAGAAAAATTTTTATCAGAGAAAAGTGGGGAATTCAACGATCTCAGTAAAAACACTTTAGATTCTTTAGATCCGACAAAATCGACATTTTCTGTTGATTTTCAATCGTTTTAGCGCGGTTACGACTTTTAACCGACGAAAACTCCCTAGTACACACGCAAAAACTTTACATATGCACATTGAGAAGCTTCTTATGGCGGAAACAATCCGATAAGCACAAAAAACGCGATTGTGGAATTTTGATTTTTGGGCGAAATTTTCATGAGGAAAACACGATTTTTTCGAAAAATATGAAATATCCTAAAGTAACTCGAGTTCTACATCAATTTCTTCAGAAGAAAGCGAGCACAGCAAGGAGCTCAGCAAAAATCACTCTATATTCTTCAGATCCGAAAAAATCGACGTTTTCTGTTGATTTTGAGTCGTTTTAGCGCGGTTTTGACTTTTAACCGACGATAACTCCCTAATGCAAACACATAAACTTTAAATATGCACATTGAGAAGCTTCTTATGTCGGAAACAACCCAATGAGCATAAAAAACGCGATTGTGAAATTTTGCTTTTTGGGCGCAATTTTCATATCTATCTAAGGGTGAGGATCAATTTTTTCGAAAAATGTCTCAAAACGCTTGGAATTTTGAAAAATTTTTGTCAGAGAAGAGTGAGGAATTCAACGAACTCGATGTAGTACTCAGTAACGATAACTCTCTAGTGCACACGTAAAAACTTTAAATATGCACATTGAGAAGCTTCTTATTGCGGAAACAATCCGATAAGCACAAAGAACACGATTGTGGAATTTCGATTTTTCGGCGAAATTTTCTAAGGGTATCTAAGGGTGAGGGTCAATTTTTTCGAAAAATGTCTCAAAACGCTTGGAATTTTGAAAATTTTTTGTCAGAGAAGAGTGAGGAATTCAACGAACTCGATGTAGTACTCAGTGACGATAACTCCCTAGTACACACGTAAAAACTTTAAATATGCACATTGAGAAGCTTCTTATTGCGGAAACAATCCGATAAGCACAAAGAACACGATCGTGGAATTTTGATTTTTGGGCGAAATTTTCTAAGGGTATCTAAGGGTGAGGRTCGATTGTTTCGAAAAATATAAAATCTCCCAAAACGCATCAAAGTTTACCTCATTTTCATCAGAGAGAAAAGAGGAAGGCAACGAGCTCAGTAAAAATCTCTAGATTCTTCAGATTCGAAATAATCAACATTTTCTGTCCATTTTCGTACGACGGAGTGCGAATTTACAGATCTCCAACCAATAGAAACACTTTCGTATCATCGTACCATCGTATGAACGGATGCATGCAAACTTGAAAGCATTTTTTTGGGAAAATTGGCTTTTAGCTTCGCTTGGGTGAAAATTGATAAAATTGAGAAAACTCAATGGTCCGAATCCGTTGCTACCGACTGCGCCATTTAAAAATCCTGAACCGAATTTGCCGTGTGAAGAAAAGGTGGTCGACTTCAACAACGTTTGGGCTCACTGCGTCGCATGATTAAAGAATCTACGAGTTTCTGGTGGTTGACAATGGAAAACCGTTGAATTTGATGTGAAAATTCAGCAATGTAAAAACACCCCGGCTATATAAGATCGAGACGAACATGTACTTTGAAGTTATGGTTTAGGTAGTGTGAAAACTTTGTAAATATTGTATTTATCGCAAACGTATAGGCAACACCTCTCATGTGGAATGTACACTTCAGGGTTCCAATCTGTCCGTCACAAATATTCCCAAATCAATCAACATCAGCCCCTGATTCACCCAATCATCACATTCCACACACACACTCAATGAATCGTTTCAAACATGTTTTTGGCCATGAATGTTTAGTGCGCGATTTTTGATTGCGCGCTGCGGGTATGATGGATGATACGTCAGATTGGGAACTATGAAAGGAGCATTCTCACATTGTTTGATTATTTCTCGGAAATGTGTGTAAATTAGCATTGGCTCCTAGCATAAGCTTGTAAATACCTGCAGCTTGTACGGTCGTGTTGAGATGGCCTCTTTCATTTCTCTCATCCTCTGACTGTCCTGGTCACACCCGCATGCGATTGTTGTGTTTTGTGATAGAAACTTCCTTTCACGGTTTCTCTAAAAGCTTTCTTTTCTTTTGTCCTGCGACCCTTTAGCTGCCGAATGTAACAATGACCTAGACTGCTCCGACCAGAAAGCTTGCATCAACTTCCAGTGCGTGAACCCTTGTAGTTTAAGGGGGGCCTGTGGGGAAAACGCCCTTTGTAAAACGATTCAACATCGGCCTCGATGCACGTGCCCCGAATGTCACATCGGTAGTGCGAACACTGCTTGCCATCCAGACCCCAATTGCCTAAACACTCAGCCCAGGCCTGCTGGCCAAGCGGTTTGCTTTGCCGATGCGGATTGCGAGCCGCAGTTGGCCTGCCGCACGAGCACCGGCAAGTGTTTCAATCCCTGCGCAAGCAGCAGCATTAAATGCAGGGAGAATAAGAGATGCGAGGTGCACCACCACAAGCCCACCTGCGTGTGCAAGAACGGCTTCCTGGTGAACGAAAGAGGGGAGATCTCCTGCGGGCCTGAGCGCTCCGAGTGCCAGACGGACGATCACTGTCCGGGCAATAAAGCCTGCATAGACCAGCTGTGCCAAAACCCTTGCACGGCCAGCTTGGTGCCGCCATGCGCCCCAGATAAGGGCTGCGACGTGCTGAACCACAAGCCGAATTGCATCTGCCTGAAAAACTGTAGTCCCTCACTTTCGATTTGCCTGCGAGATAACGGCTGTCCCTCAGATCAAGCCTGTCGGGCGTTCCGATGCGAAAACCCATGCGATTCGGCTAACTGTCCGGCAAATACCCCATGCCGAGTGGAAGACCATAAACCCATTTGCCAGTTTTGTCCCCCAGGATATAAACAAGACCCGAAGTTTGGATGCTTCAAAGGTAAAGATAAACCGGGTTCAAGGAATTTAGTGCTTGACGTCAGGCAATTCGAAAACAATGACCTCGTTGCTTTCGGTCTACTATGCAGTAATCAACCTTCTCTATGCTACCTACGGCGTTTCTGTGCCTTTCATCCCAGCATAAATGTACCTACAACTGGATAGAGGTCAAGCAACATCAGTCAGGATGTTGTCTCCATGCTCCCATCATTGGCTTTAACGGTTCTACTTCTCTGCTCATAGGGGCTCTGTTAGGACCTTAATTCGTTTCCGATGATTAACCCCAGTTTCTCTGCGTCCCCACTAAAACCTCCGGCGCATGGATGCAGGAAGACTCCCCAGAGAACCGTTGGCGCCTGCATCCAAGCGCCCCCAGCGCCTTTCCTGCTACCTCCACCCCCCAGGTTCCTACTCATATTCGCCCCTCCCAGAGCAACGCCGGTAAGAATCACCACACCACCAAGCAGTGGCTAGTAGATGAATGGTAGAGCACATAGTCAGAACCCTCCCCCCAACATTTCTTGTACATATGTATATAGTCCTCTATGCTTGATCGTATTGCTTACTCGGGGGTGATGGGCGCCGCTTTACCTACTACCTACTAGGTATATGAAAATCGGCATCATGCACCCATCCAGCAAATGGCATATGAACTGTCGCATTCATTTAGATATCCAATGTCGATCGCATTCGGACTGCACCGCTCAACAAGCATGCATCAATCGGAAGTGTTTGAACCCATGCCTTGCTTCGAACCCCTGCACCAACTCACAAGACTGCCAAGTGCAGGCACACCAACCAGTCTGTGTGAAAGGTATGAGGTGCAGCTCGAAAATTTCCCCCTAAACTTAGGATTTGTCGGTTTTCAGTTTGCCAGTGTCAGGGCGATCACGACTGCGCCCATTTGGGACAACGCTGCGATGGTTGCAACTGTATTGATGGTAAGTTGAGGATTGAGAGGTTGTTTCATTGATGCGAGATGATTTGAGGTGTTTTTTTCGCTCATCATCACTCAAAGAGAGAAGAATCTATCTTGTAGAATTGTGCAAGATTCTGGGGTTGTTGTGAAGAAGTTGAAGGCACAGTTAGTAGCTAAGTCTCGCTTTTGTAGGCTGCTTGAGTCGAATGTTTATCAAAGTTTGTAGGCCCTGGAAAATTTTAGTTGCGCACTATTTGCAGTCGCGTTTGGACTTTGTTCGAACATTTTCCAATCCATATGGGCCCAACTAGAAGGTTTTTCGGAGGAAAAACCCTCAAAATGGACAGAAAATGTTGATTATTTCGGATCTGTAGGATCTAGAGATTTTTACTGAGCTCGTTGCCTTCCTCTTTTCTCTCTGATGAAAATAAGGTAAAATTTGAGGCATTTTGGGAGATTTTATATTTTTCGAAAAAATCGACCCTCACCCTTAGATACCCTTAGAAAATTTCGCCCAAAAATCAAAATTCCACAATCGTGTTCTTTGTGCATATCGGATTGTTTCCGCAATAAGAAGCTTCTCAATGTGCATATTTAAAGTTTTTACGTGTGTACTAGGGAGTTATCGTCAATGAGTACTACATCAAGTTCGTTGAATTCCTCACTCTTCTCTGACAAACATTTTTCAAAATTCCAAGCGTTTTGAGACATTTTTCGAAAAAATTGAATAGATAGATATGAAAATTTCGCCCAAAAAGCAAAAATTCACAATCGCGTTTTTTGTGCTCATTGGGTTGTTTCCGGCATAAGAAGCTTCTCAATGTGCATATTTAAAGTTTATGTGTTTGTATTAGGGAGTTATTGTCGGTTAAAAGTCGAAACCGCGCTAAAACGACTCAAAATCAACAGAAAATGCCGATTTTGTCGGATCTGAAGAATATAGAGTGCTTTTTGCTGAGCTCATTGCTGTGCTCGCTTTCTTCTGAAGAAAATGATGTAGAACTCGAGTTACTTTAGGATATTTTATA
>NW_026018715.1:14631418-14646882 GCF_020466585.1 Dendroctonus ponderosae
ATTTTGTCGGATCTGAAGAATATAGAGTGCTTTTTGCTGAGCTCATTGCCGTGCTCGCCTTCTTCTGAAGAAAATGATCTAGAACTCGAGTTACTTTAGGATATTTAATATTTTTCAGTCAAAAAGCAAAAATTCGCAGGCATGTGTTTTGTGCTCATTGGATTGTTTGTCACATAAGAAGCTTCTATCTACCTTAAAATCTATAACTTTATCTACCTTGAAAACTGAAGAAGTTAACATTGAAGATCGTGCTCAGAACGTTAGGCACCTCCACTCGTTCTTTGATCCAAAAGACTCAAATGTTCGAGCGAAAAACCAAGCAAAACGATTTTCACTCGCTTTCGCTCAACATTTATTTAAATCCATCCAAGTGATGTTGAACATCAACATCATCTTCATGTCCTCGACCCCGAAGCTCACATGTCAGCAACCAAACCATATCTGCCATTCATGATCTTTTTCAATTTCAATGACCCTTTTGCAGAACTGCGAGACGATCACTGCTCCCACTGTCCACCGGGCGTGCCCTGCAACCCATTGACCAAGGCCTGCTACAAAGGTAAGTGGCTGTTGGCCGATTTTCTTCACATTAGTGTTGCATTTGTGTCCCTGACTATTTTCAAAAACGCATCGGTTTCGAACACTTGATTTGGAGACACAAGTGCAGCACGCCGATCAAAGTGTGTTGCTGTTGATGGTCATTACCCTGCCAAACTTCCCCAATCCCCCGAGAACAAAAACCTGTCTCTATCATCAAATGCAAAAAAAACCACCAGAACTGGAACTCGCGTGTCATCGGTACTGAGACATGGCACATTGTGGAACATGGAACGATTATCCATCAATATCAGCAAAATGGACATGACTGATAATGCTCTCTTGCAGATCATCTAACTGTACATTCTTCCTAACCTGTTCATGTGAAATATGATGTAAATTGTGTGAAATAGCAACCAACATCTATTCCATTTATGGCGCTCAAGCAATCTGTCAAACAGGACTGATAATTTTTTCCTGTATATGTGAACTTTGTACTGGTTTCACAAGATTTCTTCTAGTTTAGTTGTGTACAAAGCCTACTAGGTTAAGGTGATGGTGGAGC
This sequence comes from Dendroctonus ponderosae, assembly GCF_020466585.1. Classification (NCBI taxonomy): domain Eukaryota; kingdom Metazoa; phylum Arthropoda; class Insecta; order Coleoptera; family Curculionidae; genus Dendroctonus; species Dendroctonus ponderosae. The sequence goes on from NW_026018715.1 coordinate 14,632,521, forward strand.
TGTGGCGCTTACTGCTTGGATCATTGCATGCCGGTCACTCCACACCAACATGTTCACACTGATAATGTAATATACTTAACTCACAGCGAATTGTTTATTTTACAATAACAGATATGGTTACAACACCCGAAACACTAACCGAAACACAATCCGTGACCTCTTCTCAAATAACAAACGCTAGTTCTGCTACCACTCTAACACCTAAACAGGAATATACCACGGAGTCGGAGCAAAGCACACTTTTCACCACCGGCGAGGCATTCACCGAAACCCCGATTACAACCGAGGAAATCTTACATATCTATCCAATTACCACAACGACAGAGAAGTTCGTAACTGTGACTCCGCAATACTCCACCATAAAGAGTGCCATCGATCAAGTGGTTAAAACAGGAAATCAAACGGGAACTGCTAGCACTGAAAGTGCCTCAAAGTCCACGGAGCCTGAAGTCATCACCTTGGAGGTAGGTAAGTCAACTGTCGCCCAACCAACCGGAGAGGACTTGAAATACTCCACTCCCCAACCGGAGGAAACGACCTCAAGTGTTCCCAAAACTACGCGCCATCTGGAGTGGACTAGTGAAATCTCCACCAAACCTTCTTCCACCAAGGAAGGTCTACCCAGCCACCCGCCAACAACACCTTCGACTGTTATCTACACAACCTTGGGCGATTTAGTGGCTGAACCGTCAGATACCACGTTCGAAGGTGGCACTGCCAGTACAGCCACTAGCAGAACTGTAGCGCTCACTGCCACACAGCCTACAGAGTTATCAGGGGCTTCAGATAAAACAGCCTCAACTCCTAGTCAAAGTACTACGGAGAGGCAAGAGAGAGTTTCCACAGGCCTACCTGAAGCCTCAACAACTAAACGGACAACTGTGACCTCAACGCCAGAAGCTTCTACTACTCCTCTATATGAAACTTTTGAAACAACGTTTCATCAACTGTCCCGAACAGAGAAAGACCAGGTTGCTGCAACTGTCGCAGTGCCTGAAGGGTCTGCAAGCCCAACTACGGAAGGACACTCTCTGCCACCAGGCCCTGCTGAACAGGAATTCACTACAGAATTTACTGAACCTACTAAGGATCAAGCACTGAGTAGCTCCGGGTATATCACTCAAATTACTCAAACTACTCCCGCAGCTGTTGTGCGAGATGGTCAAAAGGAAACATCTCATGTTGGGGAGACTACAGAAGGTAAAATCGGAACAACTCAGCAGACAATTGCTTCTGAAACTGGCGGAAGCACAGAAGGACTTGGTGCATACACGCCTACAGAACCAACAGCCCCTAGTGCAGAAACGGCAACGCCTACAGAACGTTTAAGGCAAACTACTACTGCGTCTGTAGTGCCAGATGATCAAACGGAAACATCTCATGTTGGGAAAACTACAGAAAGCAAAATTGGAACAACTGAACAGCCACTTGCTTCTGAAACTGGCGGCAGCACAGAAGGATTTGCTGCATACACGCCTACAGAACCAACAGCCCCTAGTGCAGAAACGGCAACGCCTACAGAGTATTTAAGACAAACTACTCCTGCGGCTGCTGTTCGAGATGATCAAACGGAAACATCTCATGTTGGGGAAACTACAGAAGGCAAAATTTCAAGAACTCAACAGCCAATTGCTTCTGGAACTCACCGCAGCACAGAAGGAATTGGAACAAACACTCCTACAGAACCAACAGCCTCTAGTGCAGAAGCGGCATCGCCTACAGAACGTTTAAGGCAAACTACTACTGCATCTGCTGTGCGAGATGATCAAACGGAAACATATCATGTTGGGGAAACTACAGAAAGCAAAATTGGAACAACTGAACAGCCACTTGCTTCTGAGACTGGCGGCAGCACACAAGGACTTGGAGCATACACGCCTACAGAACCAACAGCCCCCAGTGCAGAAACGGCAACGCCTACAGAGTATTTCAGACAAACTACTACTGCGTCTGCTGTAGGAGATGATCAAACGGAAACATCTCATGTTGGGGTAACTACAGAAGGTAAAATTGGGACAACTGAACAGACACTTGCTTCTGAGACTGGCGGCAGCACAGAAGGACTTGGTGCCTACACGCCTACAGAACCAACAGCTCCCAGTGAAGAAACGGCAACGCCTACAGAACGTTTAAGGCAAACTACTACTGCGTCTGTAGTGCGAGATGATCAAACGGAAACATCTCATGTTGGGGAAACTACAGAAGGCAAAATTTCAATTGGAACAAACACTCCTACAGAACCAACAGCCTCTATTGCAGAAGCGGCGTCGCCTACAGAACGTTTAAGGCAAACTACTACTGCATCTGCTGTGCGAGATGATCAAACGGAAACATATCATGTTGGGGAAACTACAGAAAGCAAAATTGGAACAACTGAACAGCCCCTTGCTTCTGAGACTGGCGGCAGCACAGAAGGACTTGGTGCCTACACGCCTACAGAACCAACAGCCCCTAGTGCAGAAACGGCAACGTCTACAGAACGTTTAAGGCAAACTACTACTGCGTCTGTTGTGCGAGATGATCAAACGGAAACATCTCATGTTGGGGAAACTACAGAAGGCAAAATTGGAACAACTGAACAGCCACTTGCTTCTGAGACTGGCGGCAGCACAGAAGGACTTGGTGCCTACACGCCTACAGAACCAACAGCCCCCAGTGAAGAAACAGCAACGCCTACCAAGCATTTCAGGCAAACAACTTCTGCCACTGTTGTGGGAGATGATCAAACGGAAACATCTCATGTTGGGGAAACTACAGAAGGCAAAATCGGAACAACCCAACAGCCAATTGCTTCTGAACCTGCCGGCAGCACAGAAGGACTTGGGGCATACACGCCTACAGAACCAACAGCTCTCAGTGCAGAAACAGCAACGCCTACAGAGTATTTCATACATACTACTCCTGCGGCTGCTGTTCAAGATGATCAAAAGGAAATATCTCATTTTGGAGGAACCACAGAAGTAAAACGTGGCACAACTCAACAACCAATTGCTTCTGAAACTGGCGGCAGCACAGAAGAACTTGGGGCATACACGCCTACAGAACCAACAGCTCCGAATGCAGAAACGGCAACGCCTACAGAGTATTTCAGACAAACTACTCCTGCGGCTGCTGTGCGAGATGATCAAAAGGAAATATCGCATTTTGGAGGAACTACAGAAGGAAAACGTGGCACAACTCAACAACCAATTGCTACGGAAACTGGCGGCAGCACACCAGGATTTGTAGATTACACTACTACTGGCGAGACAGTCCCCAGCACTAAATCGGCAACTTCTACAGCATTTCCATCGCAAACTGCTGCTGCAACTACTATGGAGATTGGGCAACCTACAGAAGGAAGGCTTGGCACAACTCAACAGCCAATTTCCTCTGAAACCAGCAGCAGCACAGAAGAACTTGGTACATACACTACCACAGAAACGGCATCGCCTATAGAGTTTTCACCTGCACTGGAAGGGCAATCAACTTCTCGAACTTCCACCGCTTCTTTGCCACCTACAGTTTCTGGGGAAGTAACAAAACCAGTTGGTCCAACTACAACTGAACATTCCTTACCTGAAAGCTCAGATCAGCAACCGACTACAGCGACAGCCCACCATACTACTGAAGTGGACTCTTATGAAATCAGGCAAAGTACAGTGGCATCAGGGCAACCAACGACTATCGAAGAAAACGAAGCTGTTTCCACCACACCAGGAACTTTGGTTGCATCGTCTACAACGCCCTGGGGAACTACTGAGCAAACTTCGCCCCAATCTGAAGCTGTTACAGCTTCAACAAAAGCAAGCCCAGAGCTGGTAGCGGCAACAACAGGCACGACCTTTGAAAGTGAGTTCGTTACCACACAGTATCCCACTCAACAGTCCAAAGCAACAGAAAAAGGGGCCAAGATTCCAGAGTCCAGTTCAGGAGAACCTACTGAAGGTTTAGAACTGAGTACTACTGGGGTTGAAGCTGAGCAAACTGCTACTGAGGGAATCATCCCCAGCTACACAACAACTTATTCAATGAGGACTGAAGGAGCTGAAACTAGGCATACAACTGAATGGGACAATGGCAAAAGTGAAACGACAAGTAGCTTAGCTACTGAAGCCACGCTTGTAACCGGTTCTACCTCGACAGCAACTACAGAATACATTCCGACTACCCGAGAAGCAACAGAAAGTGAATTGAGTGCGTCCACTAAACCAGCAGTATTTGAAACCTCCTCAGATCAAACTTCGCATTTCTTTACTTCTCCAATTGTAACGTATGTTTACGAGCAAACTTCCATCAAATCTTCAGGTTCAACCTCTCCAGTTTTTCCTGAATATAGTTCTGAAAGCCTGGTAACTGAAACTGGAACTGAAGCATATTCACACACGCCGATCTCCTCTATCACCGGCCAGAACGTACAAAGTACCACTCCTGAACAAGAATCAACAGCGAGTGAAAAAACCGAAAAGAGCGAGTTGATGGAATCAACAAAGGAATTAGCAAAAGAAACTACCACACAGATGATTCTCACCACTGAAAAATTGTCGCGGTCTTCATCAGCTATGGAAGAAGGCACCAGTACTGCATTTACTCCTGAAGAAGCATCAGAAGGCTCCTCTGAACGCGTTCCAGGAGTTCCAACTGTTGAAGGAATAGCTAAGGAAGCCACAACATTAGCTCACGCTACTAGAACTACAACGCCAGCTTTTAGTGCTGCTTCTGAAGCAGGGGGAACATCAACTTTCTCATTTAAAGAAACTTCTGAGTTTGGCCCAGAAACATTCTCAACAACTGAAGAATTGGCGAAGCAAACAGCGACTTCCAGTTATAGCTCTGAGGGACCTTTACAGTATACCACGCCTGCTGAAGCTCCGTTTACTCATGGCACAATGGGTGAATCAATGATAACTTCAACAGCTTCTTCCAATCAATCTACTACACTAGGATTTGTCACTGAAAAGGCTTCAACTACCTTGGAAGCGGAAGTTTCCAGTAAAACAACCACCGTAGTTCCAACGACAGAAACAAAGCAACTATCCACAGAACACCCCGAAAGGGTTTCAGAACTCACTCCCGGGGAATTCTCAACTTTAGCGTCTGCTACAGAAAAACCTTTAGAGAACTCCAAGCCCTCCAAAGCCACCTACGCTGATACTACAACATTGAAGGCCGAGGAAGCATCAACCGTTTCTACCAAGAGTGTCTCTGAAGTAACGCTGCAAATTTTTTCAACTACACAAGAACTTGGACAGGAACAAACCACATTGCGTTTTACCACAGAAAAATCTTCCGAATATTCACCGTTACCTTCAGGGTCACCTACAGGTGCAACAGGAACAAGTACTTATGAAGGAACGACAGTGTCTTCCTCTGCAGAATCAACAGTCTCTTCTAAAGAAGCGTCCGAGACCAGCTCAAGTGAGGTTCCTCCAGCTGAAACCACCCAAACTTCAACGTTACCATCTAACGAAGCATCTAAAACTACACCAGAGAAGCTCCCAAGTGAGGAGCTTGAAGAAAAGTCAACTAAATCGGCATATACTACTGAGAGTTATTCACAGTATTCAACCTCTACTGGTTCAACCGGGTCTGATGCTTTTGAGGCTTCAACTACTGAATCAACGCACACGACAGCAACATCAACAAAAGAGCCCTATGAGACTCCAGGAGTAATTTCAACAATGCAAGGAATAGAAAACGAGGCAACGACTCAACAATACGCAACTTCTGCAGAGGCTGGTGTCACTGAGACTGTAGAAGCCATTCAAAGCCCTACAGTACCAGCAATGGAAGCATCTGAACCTGAAAACTCTACAATCCCAGGCGAAAAGCATGCTACTGAAGAGTCAACACTAACAACCGCTGCTGGTACGGAAAATGCAAGAGTTGCAACTTCAACTGTGGCTCCAACTACTGAAGAAGTCCAGAGGTCTACGTTGCACACTACAACTGAACATTTGGCATCAACTACTGGAATTTCTTCTCAATATTCAACTTCAACGGAAGCTGGCTTGACTGGTACAACCAAACCCAACGCTTATGAAACCACGTTTACAACTGCGCCGAAGTCCAGCCCTGGAGGCTTATCAACTGTCCAGGGACTTGAAAGAGAAACAACCTCTTCTGGACCAGCATTCTACACCACAAGACTTCCAGATGAATCGCAGACTACTGAGGAAATAACCACGAGTTCTGCTGAGTCTTCTGAGCATCCTTCTACATCCAGCACCGGTGGATTTTGGACAGTTCAGCAAACAGGCAAGATTTCTACAACTGCTGAAGAAGGTTGGGAAACCACTGAGCGAATGATTAGCTCTGCACCTTCCACTTGGACGCCTACAACGGGATCGACTGAATCCTCTGAAAGAACCTCAACAAACGGACCGTCTACGGAAATGCCAATTAGCTTCGAACCAGACTTTGGAACTAAGGAGCCTTCAGCCACTGAGTCAACCAAACTCACTACCCCGGATCAGAGCACTGTTTCCAGTGGAACAAGAGCTTCGTCCATCGTGGAAGCCACTACTAAAGTTTCAGAAGAATCCATCGCACCAACTTCTGGTGGTGCTTCAGAAATCTCTTCCAGAGAGCCTGAAACTACCAGAAGGATCACTACTGAAGAACAACCCAGTTATTCCACCACAGTTGAGGACACGAAATCTACTTTAGCCTACCCGGCCAGCACTTCTGAGGCTGTAGAGCCTACTATACAACCATTACCTGGAGTAACTTCAACTACTGAAAGTGAGGGAAGGGGGTCGGAGTATTCCACTGCTGGAACAATCAGTACTATCTCTACATTGGGTGAAAGTACGACATTTATGTCCCCTGGAACAGCTGCAGAGCACGAAGTGACTACTGGTTTAGAGGTGGAATATGGGACTGTCACTGTAGGAGTAGGAACAACTGCATCTTCAGCTACAGGTGAAATCTTACCTAACGCTGCCACTGAAGAGCCTGTGAGCGAAGGTGGAAGTACGGAATCTACCCAGGGAAGTACTGCGGAAAGATCCACTAGTAGAACTGCTGAGGGCATGTTTGCTAATAAGGGAACTAGCCCGAGTCCACACGAGCCTACCACAGGTTACACCACGCTCGTGTCTACAGAGAAAAGCAGAGAAACCCCTGCCCATCAACCTTTCAGTACATCTAGAGAAACAACTACTGGCGGTGAAGGTTCAACCACTTTTGGCGCCACAGCGGCTCCAAAGTTGGTGACTGAGAAACCGTTTGTAGGTACTCAGAAGACGTCTGAGAGCACTGAGGAGCCATTGACGAAGTTAGCTACTGAGCAAATAATCACTGAAAGACTCACAACAGAAGTCGGGGAAACCACTACTGGATCCGGAAAGCAAAATGCAACCTCTGATCTTCCAGAAGGCATAACAACGGAAAATGTTAGCGCTTCTTCTGAAGCTGCCAGTGGGACAACGGCGCACGCTTTGCCGCAAGAAACTCTTTCGTACAGAAATAAGCAGAATGGGGATGAGTTTACTACGTACTATCCTTCGACCCTGTCTCCCACTACTGAGAAGTACTTTACGGTCTTTGAAAAGGAATCTTCCAGCTCGGGTAGGATTCCCTCCATGGATGCACTCATGCCAACTGGCGCGTCCTCCTGGCGTGAAAACCGCACAACCCCAGCTCCTCCTAGTTATACTGCAACTATGGAGACTGCAGCCGGTTTCACTGTTGAAGCAGTTACAGTTAAGTTCCCGCAGACTGGGATTCCTCCAGTTTCAACCACTGGAAGGCCAATGGAAATGTCTCAGCAACCCCCCGGTAGAACATTCAATCCAGTGGAAACTTCTACGGCAACAACTCCCTTGGTTCACTCGATCACTTTCACTACCCCTACTGGGGAACCGGAGCTGAGCACCACTGAAAGCTATAGGGAAACCACCACCATCAAGTATCTGGGGGATGTTTCCACGTTCAGCACGGTGCTTTCAACTAAAGAAGTGGAGGAAATTGTGACTTTGGGTAGAACTACCATCAACATCGGCCAAAACGAGGTGGTGGAAGTCACAACTCCTGCCTATACCATGCAGGAGGCCGCTTCTACTACCGAAAGTGCACGCGGAGGCACTGAGGCAGTCAGACATACTGTTCAGATGTCCACTGAGCAACTGGAGGAATTGACCACTGTGGGAACCACTACGGTCAGCAAAGTGTCGCAGCATGAGGAGACCACTCAACAATCGGAGCTCAGAGAGCCTACGGATTATTCTACTGAAGCACTGGAGATTGCGACGGAACCTACTACACTTTCAGCCACAACTGAACCAGTTTTAACCACAACGGTTGTAATCGCGACCAATCACAGTGTGATATCGATTAGCAATTACACCAATGGAATAACAAATCGCACGGTAGAATGCCTCGTCGACAATGATTGCGAAGACGCGGACGTCTGTATATTTAAAAAGTGCATTAACGTGTGCACTATCGGAGGGTTATGTGGTGCTAACGCCAAGTGTACTGCAGAGAATCATGCAGCTGATTGCACTTGCCCGCCTCACCATTACGGGGATCCTCACAGGATGTGCTATCCAGGTATTGTAATATTACTCAAGTTGCAAGCTGATTTCCGTGCCATTGTGGCAGCGGAAACTGAGATTTATGCTACTTATCAAAAGCGAAAGTTTGGCGAGAATTTCCAATCCGGTTAGAAGGACCATTTTTTGCCGTTGAGTTATTTGCGTGGGCCAGAAAAATCTCAGTGTCCACTCCCACTATGCGAACGTTCAGAAGGTATCATTGATTTGTATGATTTTTGTATGTAAACAGTTGTAATTCTAGATTGATTTAACCATTTAGCACAATGTTAATCAATTACAGTTACGGTGAGCTGAAGGGTGGCGCTCCTCCCTCCAAGCCACAGACTCTGAGATTGCTTCAAAGCCAAACAAGTCCTTTGAGGAGCGCCAACCTTTTTTGCATGGTTGTGGTGTGCTGATAAACAAAATAGTACAATTAATGTAAATACCGCGCTACATTTCAGCAACGTGAAAGACCCCTTAAGCCCCCTTAAAGCTCATGTTGCATTAATGTACTAAACTGTACTAATTCAGTTAACATTCCTAATAGAACCACCTGGCGAAAGGGCGCCCAAACCTTGCGAGTCTGATATGGACTGTCTCGAGTCAGAGGCGTGTTACATGTCCATTTGTCAGGATCCGTGCGAATTTACCAGTGCCTGTGCGGCAGGGGCGCGTTGTCAAGCTAAAATGCACCGGCCCATTTGCACTTGTCCAATGGGATTTGAAGGAAACCCGGCTATTAAATGTTCCAAATCGCCCACAAGTAAGAGCGCCTTCGTTTTGCCAAAGAGCCATGCTGCCAGTCATGGACTGTTCCACCACTTTAGCCTGATAAAGGTCATCTGATTGGGTAACCGAACGCAAAGCGAGGCCCCTTGAACATTTTCCCACTCCCCTTTATCACCAGCTTTCTGTTGATTGAGTGGAGGCTGGTCTGAATTGAGCACGCTCCACTTTGAGATATGAGAAATAGGCCGCGCCTCGTCCTTAATCATTGCTCAAGTTGCGGAACACCCATAACTCAGCATGGCCCCCAGATGTACATATACGAACAATGTGTCAACGCCAGCAACAATTGACTAAAGACCAAATAAACCAAGTAATGATTAATCAACCAATAACAGTAACGTTTAACCCCGTTTTGAAAAGCTTCAAAATTAGTACAAAAGTTCCAGCCAGTTAGCATCTCGCATAGTTTGGCCCATTCTCTATGTAAATACGTTGATGTAAATTCGATGTTCTTCTTTGTTGGGCGCTGTATTTCCCCAATGTTTAATGTAAATACTTATCTTACGTCTTTTGCGTCCTCTCCTCCGCACCTTCTTCATTAGTGGGTTGCACAGCAAACGAGGACTGTCCTATTAGTGAAGCATGCATAGATAGAGCATGCCAAAGACCTTGCGATGTCCATAATCCTTGCGCGCAAAACGCCGTTTGCATCAACACCAACCACGGATGCGACTGCAGCTGCCAGGAGGGATACCAAGGGAATGGTTTCGTCGGTTGTGCACCTGGTGAGGCACAGTACGGCGTAGGCTCGGCCTGTTCACTACCCCTGAAATTTCCAGTTGCCGATAACGGTCCCCCAGTTTGCCAATACAACGAGGACTGTCCTCCGAATAAACTCTGCGATCGTTTGAACAGAAGATGCATGAATCCCTGCTTTGAAGACTCTTGCGGAGAGAACGCGGAGTGCGTTCCCAAGAACCATGGGGCGACTTGCGTCTGCCTGCCAGGTCAGTTTAGTGTTTCCCACTTTACTAGCCCAGTCAGTGAGTAATTTGGTTATTGCCTACTAGGCTATGAGGGAAACGCCTACGTGGAGTGCCTAGGAGTCTTAGGATGCAGACGCGATGAGGAGTGCGCTTCTAACGAAGCCTGCCTCAACCAGCAATGCGCCTCACCATGCAACTGCGGAATCAACGCCATATGCGACGTGATCCAGCACAAGCCCCAATGCCAGTGCCCCCCAGGGTATCAAGGCGATGCGCGAGTGTCTTGCCAACCGCCCTCTGATCCATGCGACCCCAACCCATGTGGCACCAACGCGCTTTGCGAGCTGGACAATGGAAACCCCATCTGCTTCTGCCCGAAGGGCCTCACTGGAAACCCATTCAAGAACTGCAGTATGTTTCCCTTAAAATCGCCCCCCTACAAGTGTACTAGCGCTTTGTTTCCAGTTCCAGAAGGCGATGAGTGTTCCCCGAATCCTTGCGGCCCCAACTCCGGCTGCCGAGTGGTTGGAGGAAACGCCGTCTGCTTCTGCCTGCCGGAGTTCGAAGGCACGCCCCCCCAAGTGCCATGCAGTTTGCCCAGCAATCCATGCGATCCGTCGCCCTGCGGGCCCAACACTCAATGCTCCATATTGGCCAATGGCTTTGCCAAATGCACCTGCCTGCCTGGTTTCCTGGAGAGTCCCAACACCATCAGAGGTTGCATCGAGAGCAGAAACCCTTGCGAGCCCAACCCGTGCGGGGCTGGCGCCCTTTGCGACCCGCACGGGGAGCCTGTGTGCTCTTGTCCCTATGGAACTAATGGAAATCCCTTCCGGGGCTGCGCCATTGAGAAGCCCTTGTGCAGTCCGGGGCCTTGTGGGGCTAACGCGGATTGTTACAACTCCAACAACGAGGAACAATGCTTTTGCCGGTCTGGATTTATTGGGGATCCCTACACTGGCTGTAGGATTCAGCCTCCGAGTCCTTGTGTGCCGAATCCTTGCGGCCCTGGAGCGCAATGTGTGATCACTCCCGATGGAAACTCTTTGTGCCGCTGCCCGGAGGGCATGGGAGGTGATCCGACCGGGCCTCTCGGTTGCTTCGGCTATGAGTGCGTGGTGGATGAAAACTGTGGCGATCACCAGGCCTGCATTTCGTACAGATGTCGGGATCCTTGCCCAGGCTCGTGCGGAGTAAACGCCGATTGCCGCGTGGAGAAACACCATCCTGTCTGCTCTTGCCAGTCTGGGCTAACGGGAAATCCTGTGATTAGGTGCTTCAAGATACCGGAGATTCTTCCGCCACATGACCCGTGCATGCCCAACCCCTGCGGGCTGAACACTGTGTGCCAGAGCATCTCCAATCGCGCTGTTTGCTCCTGCCTACCAGACTTCCATGGGGATCCGCAGATCGGCTGCCAACCCGAGTGTCTGATCAACTCGGACTGTCCGATTAACAAGGCGTGTTTGGAGCGACATTGCAAAGACCCGTGCTCGCAAGGACAGCTGTGCGGAGTGAACGCCTTCTGCCAAGTTAGAGACCATACAGCAGCCTGTCTGTGTTTGGAGGGATTTATCGGAGACCCGTTCTTGCAATGCATCCAACCTCCCATTGAAGACACACCCAAGCATACCAACACCTCGATCCAGCCCTGCACGCCTTCGCCTTGCGGCAGTATGGAGTGCAGCATCTATGGAACGCAGATTGCTGTTTGCGACCCGTGCTTGGGCCCGGAGGCCGTCTACAACCCTCAGTGTCGGCCGGAGTGTTTGACCAATGCGGACTGTCCGTTCCACCAAGCCTGTATGCGGTTCAACTGCATCGACCCATGTCCAGGCTCATGCGGAGTGAATGCTGTTTGCTCTGTGGTTTCGCATACGCCCATCTGTAGCTGTCCGTATGGACTGGTCGGAGACCCGTTCCAGCAGTGTGTTCCTCTTACGATTGGTAAGTTGTTTGGCCTGTTGTAGGAGTGCGTGCTTAAGAGTGATTTTCTCTTAGATTCCCCCAAGGACAGTTGCGACTACCCGCGGTGCGGAGTGAACGCCGACTGCCTAGAGAAAGGAACCGGGGTGATCTGCGTTTGCAAGCGGGGCTTCTTCGGAGACCCCTATCTGGCCTGCCGCCCCGAATGCGTTATCAACCCCCATTGCCCATTGGACAAAGCGTGCATAAACGCCAAATGCTCCAGCCCTTGCAGCGATGTGTGCGGAGTGGGCGCTCAATGCGACGTGGTCAACCACATCCCCATCTGCTCCTGCCCCCCTCAACATACAGGAGATCCGTTTGTGGCCTGTTACAAGGCTGTAATCCCCAGCCTACCGGCGCCGGCGCCTCAAAACCCTTGCGACCCGACGCCTTGCGGCCCCTACAGCCGCTGCTCGGTTTCGCATCAAGGATACGCCACCTGCTCTTGCCTGCCCAACTACCAGGGCGTAGCCCCCGCTTGTAAACCCGAGTGCATTTCAACATCAGAATGTCCCCAAACGAAGGCCTGCATTAATCTGAAATGCGGCGACCCGTGCGCAGGCACTTGTGGGTCTGGAGCGGTTTGCACGGTGATCAACCACAACCCGATCTGCAGCTGCCCAGAAGGACTGGAGGGCAATCCGTTCTTGAACTGCCGCCAAGCGCCCGTGGTGGAAGAACTGCCATCTACAACTGAGGAACCGATAAATCCATGTGTGCCCACTCCGTGTGGCCAGAACTCGATTTGCCAGATAAAGGAGAGCCGGCCAGTGTGTTCCTGCATAGCGAATTACATTGGCAGCCCGCCCTATTGCAGGCCGGAATGCATGCTCAGTCAGGAGTGTCCTCAACATCAAGCTTGTGTGAACGAGAAATGCGTAGATCCGTGCGTGTCCAGCTGCGGACCGAATGCTCAGTGCCATGTCGTGGGGCACAATCCGTTCTGTAGCTGTTTATCTGGATATGAAGGTATGTAGCAACGTGCTTGGAGTGTGGACTAACGGGTGGTTTATTTATCAACACCGCGATGCTTTGCAGGCGATGCTTTTGTCGGCTGCACCAAAGTGGCTGTGGTGGCTGTAGACCCGTGCAACCCATCGCCCTGCGGGGAGAATTCCCAGTGCTCTGTAAGCGAGGGAGCGGCGAAGTGCGTCTGCATTCCCCCCTACATCGGAAACCCCTACTCTGGAGGCTGCAGGCCTGAATGCACCATCAACTCCGAATGTGCCACTCATCTGGCCTGTCTGTCGCGCCATTGCCGAGACCCTTGCCAGGGACTCTGCGGCATCAATTCCGAATGCAGCGTCTTCAACCACGTGCCAGTTTGCACTTGCGCCAGAGGCCTGGTCGGAGACCCGCAGACCGGGTGCAGGCCACCTGCAGTGGTCGAGAGTAAGCCACCTAATCAAAGAGTCCATACTTGACCAGCTAATTGTGGTACTTTAAGGGCCCAAGCCATGCGAGCCGTCGCCGTGTGGACCAAACAGCGTCTGTCGCGAACGCAATGACAAAGCAATATGTTCGTGCCAAGTGGGGTACTTTGGACAGCCGCCCAGCTGCAGGCCCGAATGCCTGGTGAGCTCCGAGTGCAGCTCAGACCAGGCCTGCATTAATCAGCGCTGCCAGGATCCCTGTCCGGGAACATGCGGCGCCAGGGCCCGATGCCAGGTTGCCAACCACAACCCGATTTGCAGCTGCCCGCCCAACTACGTCGGAGACCCTTTCATTGTCTGCAGACCAGAAGGTAAAAGGCTTCCTGAGCCCAGTGAACTGCTCAGCAGCTCAATGCATTTTCAGAGCGCGGGGAACCAACGCCCACTCCAACTCCATGCATACCATCGCCGTGTGGGCCGAACGCGGACTGCCAACCACTCAACAATCGCGCAGTGTGCTCGTGTCTTCCGGGGATGTTCGGCGTTGCGCCCAATTGCCGTCCAGAATGCTCCATTGACCAGGACTGTCCACTCACCTTGGCCTGCACCAATCAGAAGTGCAAGGATCCATGCGCGGGTTCTTGCGGCTTCAACGCCGAATGCAGCGTGGTCAACCATCGGCCCATCTGCAGCTGCCAGTCAGGGTTTGAGGGCGATCCGTTCTCCGGCTGTAATCCAGTTGCCGGTAAGTTTTTTGGGCATCTGCCGCAGTAGAGGGTTTTTT
>NW_026018715.1:14646982-14650216 GCF_020466585.1 Dendroctonus ponderosae
GCACATCGTGTTAAAGGGCGCTCAATTCTCTTTACGCTCGTTACTACTCTGTTTTTAACCAACCGCTTTATTAAATAGCAAACTAAAGAGGCTAAAAGTATCCATCTAAAGTGTCCATGGGATTTCCCCCAGGGTCTACTTCAACAAGTTCAATTTGAATTTTGGTCTACTCACTCGGCTGTAGAGTGGCAGGGGCGACTCTCCTCACATTCGTCAACATTGACGCATTTGTCCTCGACCAGTTTGTAACCAGTGGAGCAGGCGCAAATGGTGTCGTGGTTCTGGGCTTGGCAGGAACCTTTTCCGCAGTCGACAAAGCCGCACGGATCTACAAAGGCCCAATCACTCACTTCTCATGTCCTTTGCAGTTAAGCCCAAACACTTACCAAGACATTTGTTGGAATGCGCATTGCAGAAGCGGTCATCAGGACAGTCATCGTTCTCAATACACTCCACCTTGAAGCATCCAAGACTCTTGTCGAACGGGTTCCCCAAATGGCCGGGGGGACACGCACAGGACAGTGCATGATTGGCCACAGCGCACAGCGCGTTCACCCCGCATTTGTCGCAAGGGTCCTGGCACTTGCCCCGTTTGCACACCAGTTGGTCTGGACAGTTGCGATCAGATCTGCATTGTCCAGGCCCGGAGCACCCGGTGCTTGTGTAGGGATCCCCAATCATGCCCTCAGGACAGACGCACTTGTAGGAACCGAGATCGTTTTTGCAGATGGCACTGCGATGGCACGGGTGCGCTTCGCATTCGTTGATATCGCTGCAGCCCTGCGGGGTTCCGATGAATCCTGCGCTGCATTTGCAGGATCCGTTCAGGCAGGTCTGCGACGGCTTGCAGTCACTATCCCGGGCACACCCAGGTTGGCAGACTTCGTCCCGGCAGATTTCCCCAGTGAGGCAGTTGCTGTCTCCAAAGCAGACCTTCAGGCAGCCCTTGTTGGTGCATCGCTCGCCTACAGCGCAATCACTATTCCCATGACAGTTGAAGGTGCATTGCTCGTTGAAGCAGGCGTGCCCCGATGGGCATTGATGCTGCGCATTGCATAGGGTGGGAATGCGAATGCAGCCCTGTTCGGGGCGCGGGTTGCCCTCGAAGCCTTTGGGGCACTCGCAGGATGTGCGGTGGTCCTTGCAAGAGCAAACAGCATTTGGGCCGCAGGCTTCCCTACTGGCGCACGGGTCCAGGCACTGGCTGTTGACGCAAGCCTGATGGCTGGGGCAGTTTTTGTTGCTTCTGCAGCCCAGGGTGCACATGCCAGCCCTGCAAGCTTGGCCCTGCTCGCATTGGCTGTGGTCGGTGCAAGGGGTGGCGCATTTCTTGCTCAAGCAGGCTTCCCCTTCTGAGCAGTCCTTGCTGTCTCTGCACACCGGCCGGCATTGGCCTTGGTAGCACACCTCGTTGCTGCACTCCGCATCAGAGGCGCAGGCCTGAATAAGGCGCAGGCATCCAGACCCTGACTGTTTATATCCGGCAGGGCAGGAGCAGACGGCCTGTCTGTTAACCACTGAGCAAACCTCGTTGGGGTTGCAGGCCTGGCGGCTGCAGGGGCTGATGCAGTAGCCTCCCACGCAGTCGGTGTTCGCGGGACACTCTGGAGCCTTGGTGCAGTTGCCTCGCTGCTTGCAACCTGAGACCAGCGCATCGCCTACTGTCCCCTCCGGACAGAGGCAGCTGAAGCCCCGATTGGTCGGCCGGCAAAGCGCAGTGGGATGGCAGGGGTTTGACTTGCATTGGTCGACTAGGACGCACTCGACTTCAGCCAGGGGGTTGGGAGCGAATCCGGGCGGACATTGGCAGGAGGCTTGGTGGTCCTGCCCAATGCAGACTGCGTTGGTGCCGCAGGCCTCCTCATCGCAGACATCCCTGCAGGAATGCGACAGCCGGTCGCAGAGCTGACTGGAGGGGCAGTCGATGTTGTAGACGCAGGGCACCGCCCTGCAGCCCAGGCCCAAGTCGCTGGCGTTGCCGATATAGGAGCCGGGAGGGCACTGGCATTTGGGGACGTGGTTGTTAACCGCGCAGATCGCATTGGGGCCGCAGCGCAGCAAATCGCATGCTGGCAGGCACATTAGGCGGTTTTCCTCCGGGCTGCTCCTGCATGTGTCTTGCTCTGGGCAATGAGCGTCCGCAGAGCAGGCGTCTTGTTTGATCAGCAGGCAGCCGTTGCGGTCGTTCGGGTTCCCTGAGTAGCCCTCGAAGCACCGACACTGACCCTTATGGGCCTCGGCCACGCAGGCGGAATTATTGGGGCACGTGAACTGGGGGCAGATCAGGCTGCACTTGAGCACGCCGAGAGCATCAGGCTGGCAGGTGGCGACCGGCTCGCAGTCGCCATCATGCTCACATTCTGGCACTGCAGGCTTCTCGCAGGCGGACGAAACCGGGTTCCACAGGTACTGGTCGGTACACGCACATGTCGGGTGGCCAGCCACATCGAGCTGGCAGGCCTCATGGGTGCCGCATGCCACCGTTTCGCACGGGTTTATGCATCGCTGCAGGCCCTTTTGGTCGATGGCGCAAATCGTCGCGAACTTACAGTCGCTGTCCTCCAAGCATTCCCGCGAGTTGAGCCGCTCCTCCATCTGACAGCCGACGCTCAAATCCCCAGCGTTGCCTTTGTGGCCGGGACTGCAGATGCATGAGGTGCGATGCTTGGAGGCAATGCACAAGGCGTTCGGTCCGCACTGGGCCTTCGAGCAAGCATCCACGCACGTGCGCAGGCCTTTGCCTAGCTGGAAGCAGATTTCCGTGTTGGCGCAGTGCGCGTCGCTGCTGCACTGGCCCTGAGGGCTGCAGCCAGCCTTCAGGTCCTTGGGGTGCCCAACGTAGCCAGGCGGGCAGCTGCACTTGCCGCTGTCGCAGATGGCCTTCGGCCCGCAGCTCACCGACTCGCAAAGGTCGCGGCATTGTCCACGTTTGCAGGAATACCCATTGGGACACAGGAGGGTGTCGCTGCATTGGCAGTTTTCCGGTTGCCTGCAGATTCCTCCTTGGACCTGCGTGCACATGACGAACGGGTTGCCGGCATATCCTTGCTTGCACCGGCAATCGTAGCTGCCAATCGTGTTGATGCAAACGGCGCTGTTTCCGCACACGCTGTTCTTGCATTCGTCGATGTCTTTGCAGTCGATGTAGGCGTTGCCGGAAAAGCCGTGCTTGCAGGCGCACTCAATGCCGTTGAAAGTTTCCAGGCAATCGGCGTTGGAGCCGCACGCCGATGC
>NW_026018715.1:14650316-14653707 GCF_020466585.1 Dendroctonus ponderosae
GACTTAACTAACTTAAAAAGCTTCGAAGGCTCATTTTAACCACTGTTTTTGACTTTGATGCTGAAATTTTTGTGTATTTTGTGCACGAATAATCGAGTCTGCTCGAAATCCACCGGTAAAAGTCGTATTTTATACCACGGTGTAGCTTCTGAACCGTAATCGCCGAATTTGGACCAAAAATTATGGAAATAATGGGAATTTAAGCTCAACATTATTATCGCTTTCTGATTGTCGATTTGTGGAGTTCAAACCCAAAATTTTGACCTCAAACACAAAACTCCTACGATCAACTTAACGACTTTTGTCCTCGCATGTTCCACAATAAATTTCCCGAAATTCAACTTAAAAAAGAACGAAACCGATTTAAAAAGATTAATGAAGACACAGTTTTTTAAATGCGGAGCTGAAACTTGCAAAAAATCAAAGCCTGAAATATCGGCTCAAAGATGGACAACTTGTTCTTTCTTCAAACCAAAAACTTTTTAATTTACACTTAATGTGCGTATTTAAAATTATCAAAAAGTGATCAGTTCGACATTAACCAAACTCAAATGAGCGTGTTGTGCCGAGCTCTTCGGGCACGACACTGATTTTTGTTCAAAAACTGATCAATCAAGAAGTTTTCAGTGTTTTTCTGAGGTTTTTCAGTGAAAAATTGCTTCTGAAACCCGGAATTTAGAACACAGAGCTGGAAGTTTATACACATGTTGTGTACCCGAAAATTCTGGTTTCGACCTGCTCGAGTTCAGTGTTTGTTCGAGTTCTTGTTCATTTGGCCAGCTGCAACTCAAATAATGCCCTGTAAAACCCAATCAAATTATACCGAATTAACAACGAATTTTTCTGCTGAAAATTGCCGCTGATGATGATCACTTAGCAGAGCAGGCGAATAACATGGCAGGATACCAGAAAACTAGTTAATACCCAAGTCGCAGGTTTGTAAGGCTAATCTATGGTGATTTAACAGTTAACATAATGGAACCAATCTTAATAAGATTTATGCGAAGCGCACTATCTGGGGCATATTGCTGATCGATCATTTACCAATTATTTTGTTGCCGGTAATTTTAGGCAGGAATAGGTGAATAGGCTAATGTGTTGATGCGATATATTACTAGGTACCTACATGCTCATTAATCCGCCATAAAAAGGGGTTTCCTCTAGTTCGTCCTCTCGGTACTTGCCAACGGAATATTTATTTTGCATGCAAGTTGATAGTGATTTATTCTCTTGTCTTCAACAAATATGATTCTATCTGGCCACCACCAGCTGTAGTAAAGTCCTGCATAGCAGTTGAGCAGTCTGTCAATTATCGTCTGATCAATGGGTGAAACTACAGTTTTTTCTTGTTAAGAAGCCTCTGATATGATTGCCTCAGCCTCAATAGAACGCCAACGGTAAACAGGCAGAAAATATCGTGAACTGAACCCATCCATAACACAAAACTAATATAGCCATTAGATTCTGACTAGCAGTGAATGGCCGGTACCGTTTGCATTTTTCCTCTTGTTTAGGTCGGAGTTAAACAATCTCCTTATCTGAATACTAACGAGAAAATGGCACCGCAGATCCATCCAGATGGATGATCGATCGCTTTCGAAGGGTATGAATGCATGCCGATTGAATGTACAGAGATAAATCAGGAATGACTCGACCGTTCCAGCCTAATTGTCTGAAACAATAATGACTATCTCCATTACAAACTGCGACTCTGAATTCCATCCACCCACTATTGCAATAACTGCATCTCGCCAAGTCAGTAGGTAAAATAACTGTTTCAGCCCGCTAATTAGTGAGGCAAATTGATAGCGGCATTAAACTAAAGCAGCTTGAGCGATAGCGACGGCCAAACTCGGTTTCTTCATTAAATTAGGGAACTTTCAAAGTTGCACCAAAATTATCAGTGGAACCACTTGGGTCCTCCGCGTCCCACAGACGCATAGATGGGCTCAAGCGGCGAAGATAATGGCTTTTTTATTATTAAAATTGCGCAACATCCACCTGAAATTAATGACTAGAGATCAATTTGGAATCTTCAATATCGACGCATGTGAGTTGGAGCTTTTTCCATTGTTAATGACCTGAAAATCGCACTTGTTGCCCCAGACCGAAGCCTCAGAGTGATCGACAATTGCAGGAATTACCCGAAGTTGGGCAATCAATTTTATTAGAGTTCATTATCATCGCACAATGACTTGCGTGAGAGCCGAAAAAGGCCGCATATTTGAAGCTGACGATTTGCTTAAACTGGTTATCTTCAATTTTTGGATACTTTTGATCAAGCAAAGTTGGAGACTAAAACAACGTTTTAATCAATGCGCTTTAATCCGATTACAAATTGGTTTCGGTTTTTTCTTTTGAATAAATTCTGACTTCATGAATATTCAACGCAAAGACTTCGTCAACAATATCGTCACTGCCAGCTGGAAATGCGTGGGAAATAACGTCCTTCAAATCACCAGGATCCACCTTATATGGCTAGGCGAAGAGACCGATTCAAATTTATGTAATCCGCGATGCTCTTATGCAATATTAAGGAAATTTGTGCAATCCTATGGCTGTTTTATACTTATGGGTTGTTATGCAGTCAGGATTTAACAGTCGCGTTTAATTTATCGAATCATTGAAATGGCTCTTTGGGCAAAATCCCGATAGTAGAGGAAGCCATAAATATCGGCAATTAATCGCGATTGGAAAACGCGAGGAATCCTGCCGGTAATAAATGCGAAACGTTGGTGGTGTTTGATGCTAATTTATCTGTTTTCATTTTCTAAATATCGCTACACCAGGAAGAACCTTGCAAGGCTACTCGAGTTTAATTTCAAGCGCATCGGATTATGCAAGCCGTTTCCTCCACGTAATGTAATTTATCACGGTTCTCCCAGCAGCAGTAAAACAGTTTATTTAGATTGCTGCACTTTGTTTAATTTGACTTTGGCATCAATTATGGCACTCGCTGCTCCATCAAACCTACGCAGTTTTCCTGATTGCGACGCGAAGAAGAATGACCGAAATTAATCAAAATGGCACTAGCAAACATAATTTTCCTTTGGAAAACAATTGATTGATGTTCAATGGTGAACAAAAGTCTATAACTGAAAATGTAGCAGTCGAGGTATTTTCAGAAACTTGAAATTTTCGACCAAAAATTAAAATTTTGCAAACGTGTTTTTTACCCTTTTTGGATTGTTTCCGACCTAAGAAGCTGCCCAATAGCAAATATGAAAGTTGTGGGTCGAAAATAAGAAAGATATCGCCCGTTGAAGATTGCGACCGCTCAAAAACCTTTCAAAATAGACAGAAAATGCTGATTATTTGGAAACTGGAAAGGCCCCGGTGTTTTTCTATTAGCTCGTTGCATTCCTTGTGTCTTTCCGATGAAAATGATGTA
>NW_026018715.1:14653807-14677861 GCF_020466585.1 Dendroctonus ponderosae
TCGCCTACAGAACGTTTAAGGCAAACTACTACTGCATCTGCTGTGCGAGATGATCAAACGGAAACATATCATGTTGGGGAAACTACAGAAAGCAAAATTGGAACAACTGAACAGCCCCTTGCTTCTGAGACTGGCGGCAGCACAGAAGGACTTGGTGCCTACACGCCTACAGAACCAACAGCCCCTAGTGCAGAAACGGCAACGTCTACAGAACGTTTAAGGCAAACTACTACTGCGTCTGTTGTGCGAGATGATCAAACGGAAACATCTCATGTTGGGGAAACTACAGAAGGCAAAATTGGAACAACTGAACAGCCACTTGCTTCTGAGACTGGCGGCAGCACAGAAGGACTTGGTGCCTACACGCCTACAGAACCAACAGCCCCCAGTGAAGAAACAGCAACGCCTACCAAGCATTTCAGGCAAACAACTTCTGCCACTGTTGTGGGAGATGATCAAACGGAAACATCTCATGTTGGGGAAACTACAGAAGGCAAAATCGGAACAACCCAACAGCCAATTGCTTCTGAACCTGCCGGCAGCACAGAAGGACTTGGGGCATACACGCCTACAGAACCAACAGCTCTCAGTGCAGAAACAGCAACGCCTACAGAGTATTTCATACATACTACTCCTGCGGCTGCTGTTCAAGATGATCAAAAGGAAATATCTCATTTTGGAGGAACCACAGAAGTAAAACGTGGCACAACTCAACAACCAATTGCTTCTGAAACTGGCGGCAGCACAGAAGAACTTGGGGCATACACGCCTACAGAACCAACAGCTCCGAATGCAGAAACGGCAACGCCTACAGAGTATTTCAGACAAACTACTCCTGCGGCTGCTGTGCGAGATGATCAAAAGGAAATATCGCATTTTGGAGGAACTACAGAAGGAAAACGTGGCACAACTCAACAACCAATTGCTACGGAAACTGGCGGCAGCACACCAGGATTTGTAGATTACACTACTACTGGCGAGACAGTCCCCAGCACTAAATCGGCAACTTCTACAGCATTTCCATCGCAAACTGCTGCTGCAACTACTATGGAGATTGGGCAACCTACAGAAGGAAGGCTTGGCACAACTCAACAGCCAATTTCCTCTGAAACCAGCAGCAGCACAGAAGAACTTGGTACATACACTACCACAGAAACGGCATCGCCTATAGAGTTTTCACCTGCACTGGAAGGGCAATCAACTTCTCGAACTTCCACCGCTTCTTTGCCACCTACAGTTTCTGGGGAAGTAACAAAACCAGTTGGTCCAACTACAACTGAACATTCCTTACCTGAAAGCTCAGATCAGCAACCGACTACAGCGACAGCCCACCATACTACTGAAGTGGACTCTTATGAAATCAGGCAAAGTACAGTGGCATCAGGGCAACCAACGACTATCGAAGAAAACGAAGCTGTTTCCACCACACCAGGAACTTTGGTTGCATCGTCTACAACGCCCTGGGGAACTACTGAGCAAACTTCGCCCCAATCTGAAGCTGTTACAGCTTCAACAAAAGCAAGCCCAGAGCTGGTAGCGGCAACAACAGGCACGACCTTTGAAAGTGAGTTCGTTACCACACAGTATCCCACTCAACAGTCCAAAGCAACAGAAAAAGGGGCCAAGATTCCAGAGTCCAGTTCAGGAGAACCTACTGAAGGTTTAGAACTGAGTACTACTGGGGTTGAAGCTGAGCAAACTGCTACTGAGGGAATCATCCCCAGCTACACAACAACTTATTCAATGAGGACTGAAGGAGCTGAAACTAGGCATACAACTGAATGGGACAATGGCAAAAGTGAAACGACAAGTAGCTTAGCTACTGAAGCCACGCTTGTAACCGGTTCTACCTCGACAGCAACTACAGAATACATTCCGACTACCCGAGAAGCAACAGAAAGTGAATTGAGTGCGTCCACTAAACCAGCAGTATTTGAAACCTCCTCAGATCAAACTTCGCATTTCTTTACTTCTCCAATTGTAACGTATGTTTACGAGCAAACTTCCATCAAATCTTCAGGTTCAACCTCTCCAGTTTTTCCTGAATATAGTTCTGAAAGCCTGGTAACTGAAACTGGAACTGAAGCATATTCACACACGCCGATCTCCTCTATCACCGGCCAGAACGTACAAAGTACCACTCCTGAACAAGAATCAACAGCGAGTGAAAAAACCGAAAAGAGCGAGTTGATGGAATCAACAAAGGAATTAGCAAAAGAAACTACCACACAGATGATTCTCACCACTGAAAAATTGTCGCGGTCTTCATCAGCTATGGAAGAAGGCACCAGTACTGCATTTACTCCTGAAGAAGCATCAGAAGGCTCCTCTGAACGCGTTCCAGGAGTTCCAACTGTTGAAGGAATAGCTAAGGAAGCCACAACATTAGCTCACGCTACTAGAACTACAACGCCAGCTTTTAGTGCTGCTTCTGAAGCAGGGGGAACATCAACTTTCTCATTTAAAGAAACTTCTGAGTTTGGCCCAGAAACATTCTCAACAACTGAAGAATTGGCGAAGCAAACAGCGACTTCCAGTTATAGCTCTGAGGGACCTTTACAGTATACCACGCCTGCTGAAGCTCCGTTTACTCATGGCACAATGGGTGAATCAATGATAACTTCAACAGCTTCTTCCAATCAATCTACTACACTAGGATTTGTCACTGAAAAGGCTTCAACTACCTTGGAAGCGGAAGTTTCCAGTAAAACAACCACCGTAGTTCCAACGACAGAAACAAAGCAACTATCCACAGAACACCCCGAAAGGGTTTCAGAACTCACTCCCGGGGAATTCTCAACTTTAGCGTCTGCTACAGAAAAACCTTTAGAGAACTCCAAGCCCTCCAAAGCCACCTACGCTGATACTACAACATTGAAGGCCGAGGAAGCATCAACCGTTTCTACCAAGAGTGTCTCTGAAGTAACGCTGCAAATTTTTTCAACTACACAAGAACTTGGACAGGAACAAACCACATTGCGTTTTACCACAGAAAAATCTTCCGAATATTCACCGTTACCTTCAGGGTCACCTACAGGTGCAACAGGAACAAGTACTTATGAAGGAACGACAGTGTCTTCCTCTGCAGAATCAACAGTCTCTTCTAAAGAAGCGTCCGAGACCAGCTCAAGTGAGGTTCCTCCAGCTGAAACCACCCAAACTTCAACGTTACCATCTAACGAAGCATCTAAAACTACACCAGAGAAGCTCCCAAGTGAGGAGCTTGAAGAAAAGTCAACTAAATCGGCATATACTACTGAGAGTTATTCACAGTATTCAACCTCTACTGGTTCAACCGGGTCTGATGCTTTTGAGGCTTCAACTACTGAATCAACGCACACGACAGCAACATCAACAAAAGAGCCCTATGAGACTCCAGGAGTAATTTCAACAATGCAAGGAATAGAAAACGAGGCAACGACTCAACAATACGCAACTTCTGCAGAGGCTGGTGTCACTGAGACTGTAGAAGCCATTCAAAGCCCTACAGTACCAGCAATGGAAGCATCTGAACCTGAAAACTCTACAATCCCAGGCGAAAAGCATGCTACTGAAGAGTCAACACTAACAACCGCTGCTGGTACGGAAAATGCAAGAGTTGCAACTTCAACTGTGGCTCCAACTACTGAAGAAGTCCAGAGGTCTACGTTGCACACTACAACTGAACATTTGGCATCAACTACTGGAATTTCTTCTCAATATTCAACTTCAACGGAAGCTGGCTTGACTGGTACAACCAAACCCAACGCTTATGAAACCACGTTTACAACTGCGCCGAAGTCCAGCCCTGGAGGCTTATCAACTGTCCAGGGACTTGAAAGAGAAACAACCTCTTCTGGACCAGCATTCTACACCACAAGACTTCCAGATGAATCGCAGACTACTGAGGAAATAACCACGAGTTCTGCTGAGTCTTCTGAGCATCCTTCTACATCCAGCACCGGTGGATTTTGGACAGTTCAGCAAACAGGCAAGATTTCTACAACTGCTGAAGAAGGTTGGGAAACCACTGAGCGAATGATTAGCTCTGCACCTTCCACTTGGACGCCTACAACGGGATCGACTGAATCCTCTGAAAGAACCTCAACAAACGGACCGTCTACGGAAATGCCAATTAGCTTCGAACCAGACTTTGGAACTAAGGAGCCTTCAGCCACTGAGTCAACCAAACTCACTACCCCGGATCAGAGCACTGTTTCCAGTGGAACAAGAGCTTCGTCCATCGTGGAAGCCACTACTAAAGTTTCAGAAGAATCCATCGCACCAACTTCTGGTGGTGCTTCAGAAATCTCTTCCAGAGAGCCTGAAACTACCAGAAGGATCACTACTGAAGAACAACCCAGTTATTCCACCACAGTTGAGGACACGAAATCTACTTTAGCCTACCCGGCCAGCACTTCTGAGGCTGTAGAGCCTACTATACAACCATTACCTGGAGTAACTTCAACTACTGAAAGTGAGGGAAGGGGGTCGGAGTATTCCACTGCTGGAACAATCAGTACTATCTCTACATTGGGTGAAAGTACGACATTTATGTCCCCTGGAACAGCTGCAGAGCACGAAGTGACTACTGGTTTAGAGGTGGAATATGGGACTGTCACTGTAGGAGTAGGAACAACTGCATCTTCAGCTACAGGTGAAATCTTACCTAACGCTGCCACTGAAGAGCCTGTGAGCGAAGGTGGAAGTACGGAATCTACCCAGGGAAGTACTGCGGAAAGATCCACTAGTAGAACTGCTGAGGGCATGTTTGCTAATAAGGGAACTAGCCCGAGTCCACACGAGCCTACCACAGGTTACACCACGCTCGTGTCTACAGAGAAAAGCAGAGAAACCCCTGCCCATCAACCTTTCAGTACATCTAGAGAAACAACTACTGGCGGTGAAGGTTCAACCACTTTTGGCGCCACAGCGGCTCCAAAGTTGGTGACTGAGAAACCGTTTGTAGGTACTCAGAAGACGTCTGAGAGCACTGAGGAGCCATTGACGAAGTTAGCTACTGAGCAAATAATCACTGAAAGACTCACAACAGAAGTCGGGGAAACCACTACTGGATCCGGAAAGCAAAATGCAACCTCTGATCTTCCAGAAGGCATAACAACGGAAAATGTTAGCGCTTCTTCTGAAGCTGCCAGTGGGACAACGGCGCACGCTTTGCCGCAAGAAACTCTTTCGTACAGAAATAAGCAGAATGGGGATGAGTTTACTACGTACTATCCTTCGACCCTGTCTCCCACTACTGAGAAGTACTTTACGGTCTTTGAAAAGGAATCTTCCAGCTCGGGTAGGATTCCCTCCATGGATGCACTCATGCCAACTGGCGCGTCCTCCTGGCGTGAAAACCGCACAACCCCAGCTCCTCCTAGTTATACTGCAACTATGGAGACTGCAGCCGGTTTCACTGTTGAAGCAGTTACAGTTAAGTTCCCGCAGACTGGGATTCCTCCAGTTTCAACCACTGGAAGGCCAATGGAAATGTCTCAGCAACCCCCCGGTAGAACATTCAATCCAGTGGAAACTTCTACGGCAACAACTCCCTTGGTTCACTCGATCACTTTCACTACCCCTACTGGGGAACCGGAGCTGAGCACCACTGAAAGCTATAGGGAAACCACCACCATCAAGTATCTGGGGGATGTTTCCACGTTCAGCACGGTGCTTTCAACTAAAGAAGTGGAGGAAATTGTGACTTTGGGTAGAACTACCATCAACATCGGCCAAAACGAGGTGGTGGAAGTCACAACTCCTGCCTATACCATGCAGGAGGCCGCTTCTACTACCGAAAGTGCACGCGGAGGCACTGAGGCAGTCAGACATACTGTTCAGATGTCCACTGAGCAACTGGAGGAATTGACCACTGTGGGAACCACTACGGTCAGCAAAGTGTCGCAGCATGAGGAGACCACTCAACAATCGGAGCTCAGAGAGCCTACGGATTATTCTACTGAAGCACTGGAGATTGCGACGGAACCTACTACACTTTCAGCCACAACTGAACCAGTTTTAACCACAACGGTTGTAATCGCGACCAATCACAGTGTGATATCGATTAGCAATTACACCAATGGAATAACAAATCGCACGGTAGAATGCCTCGTCGACAATGATTGCGAAGACGCGGACGTCTGTATATTTAAAAAGTGCATTAACGTGTGCACTATCGGAGGGTTATGTGGTGCTAACGCCAAGTGTACTGCAGAGAATCATGCAGCTGATTGCACTTGCCCGCCTCACCATTACGGGGATCCTCACAGGATGTGCTATCCAGGTATTGTAATATTACTCAAGTTGCAAGCTGATTTCCGTGCCATTGTGGCAGCGGAAACTGAGATTTATGCTACTTATCAAAAGCGAAAGTTTGGCGAGAATTTCCAATCCGGTTAGAAGGACCATTTTTTGCCGTTGAGTTATTTGCGTGGGCCAGAAAAATCTCAGTGTCCACTCCCACTATGCGAACGTTCAGAAGGTATCATTGATTTGTATGATTTTTGTATGTAAACAGTTGTAATTCTAGATTGATTTAACCATTTAGCACAATGTTAATCAATTACAGTTACGGTGAGCTGAAGGGTGGCGCTCCTCCCTCCAAGCCACAGACTCTGAGATTGCTTCAAAGCCAAACAAGTCCTTTGAGGAGCGCCAACCTTTTTTGCATGGTTGTGGTGTGCTGATAAACAAAATAGTACAATTAATGTAAATACCGCGCTACATTTCAGCAACGTGAAAGACCCCTTAAGCCCCCTTAAAGCTCATGTTGCATTAATGTACTAAACTGTACTAATTCAGTTAACATTCCTAATAGAACCACCTGGCGAAAGGGCGCCCAAACCTTGCGAGTCTGATATGGACTGTCTCGAGTCAGAGGCGTGTTACATGTCCATTTGTCAGGATCCGTGCGAATTTACCAGTGCCTGTGCGGCAGGGGCGCGTTGTCAAGCTAAAATGCACCGGCCCATTTGCACTTGTCCAATGGGATTTGAAGGAAACCCGGCTATTAAATGTTCCAAATCGCCCACAAGTAAGAGCGCCTTCGTTTTGCCAAAGAGCCATGCTGCCAGTCATGGACTGTTCCACCACTTTAGCCTGATAAAGGTCATCTGATTGGGTAACCGAACGCAAAGCGAGGCCCCTTGAACATTTTCCCACTCCCCTTTATCACCAGCTTTCTGTTGATTGAGTGGAGGCTGGTCTGAATTGAGCACGCTCCACTTTGAGATATGAGAAATAGGCCGCGCCTCGTCCTTAATCATTGCTCAAGTTGCGGAACACCCATAACTCAGCATGGCCCCCAGATGTACATATACGAACAATGTGTCAACGCCAGCAACAATTGACTAAAGACCAAATAAACCAAGTAATGATTAATCAACCAATAACAGTAACGTTTAACCCCGTTTTGAAAAGCTTCAAAATTAGTACAAAAGTTCCAGCCAGTTAGCATCTCGCATAGTTTGGCCCATTCTCTATGTAAATACGTTGATGTAAATTCGATGTTCTTCTTTGTTGGGCGCTGTATTTCCCCAATGTTTAATGTAAATACTTATCTTACGTCTTTTGCGTCCTCTCCTCCGCACCTTCTTCATTAGTGGGTTGCACAGCAAACGAGGACTGTCCTATTAGTGAAGCATGCATAGATAGAGCATGCCAAAGACCTTGCGATGTCCATAATCCTTGCGCGCAAAACGCCGTTTGCATCAACACCAACCACGGATGCGACTGCAGCTGCCAGGAGGGATACCAAGGGAATGGTTTCGTCGGTTGTGCACCTGGTGAGGCACAGTACGGCGTAGGCTCGGCCTGTTCACTACCCCTGAAATTTCCAGTTGCCGATAACGGTCCCCCAGTTTGCCAATACAACGAGGACTGTCCTCCGAATAAACTCTGCGATCGTTTGAACAGAAGATGCATGAATCCCTGCTTTGAAGACTCTTGCGGAGAGAACGCGGAGTGCGTTCCCAAGAACCATGGGGCGACTTGCGTCTGCCTGCCAGGTCAGTTTAGTGTTTCCCACTTTACTAGCCCAGTCAGTGAGTAATTTGGTTATTGCCTACTAGGCTATGAGGGAAACGCCTACGTGGAGTGCCTAGGAGTCTTAGGATGCAGACGCGATGAGGAGTGCGCTTCTAACGAAGCCTGCCTCAACCAGCAATGCGCCTCACCATGCAACTGCGGAATCAACGCCATATGCGACGTGATCCAGCACAAGCCCCAATGCCAGTGCCCCCCAGGGTATCAAGGCGATGCGCGAGTGTCTTGCCAACCGCCCTCTGATCCATGCGACCCCAACCCATGTGGCACCAACGCGCTTTGCGAGCTGGACAATGGAAACCCCATCTGCTTCTGCCCGAAGGGCCTCACTGGAAACCCATTCAAGAACTGCAGTATGTTTCCCTTAAAATCGCCCCCCTACAAGTGTACTAGCGCTTTGTTTCCAGTTCCAGAAGGCGATGAGTGTTCCCCGAATCCTTGCGGCCCCAACTCCGGCTGCCGAGTGGTTGGAGGAAACGCCGTCTGCTTCTGCCTGCCGGAGTTCGAAGGCACGCCCCCCCAAGTGCCATGCAGTTTGCCCAGCAATCCATGCGATCCGTCGCCCTGCGGGCCCAACACTCAATGCTCCATATTGGCCAATGGCTTTGCCAAATGCACCTGCCTGCCTGGTTTCCTGGAGAGTCCCAACACCATCAGAGGTTGCATCGAGAGCAGAAACCCTTGCGAGCCCAACCCGTGCGGGGCTGGCGCCCTTTGCGACCCGCACGGGGAGCCTGTGTGCTCTTGTCCCTATGGAACTAATGGAAATCCCTTCCGGGGCTGCGCCATTGAGAAGCCCTTGTGCAGTCCGGGGCCTTGTGGGGCTAACGCGGATTGTTACAACTCCAACAACGAGGAACAATGCTTTTGCCGGTCTGGATTTATTGGGGATCCCTACACTGGCTGTAGGATTCAGCCTCCGAGTCCTTGTGTGCCGAATCCTTGCGGCCCTGGAGCGCAATGTGTGATCACTCCCGATGGAAACTCTTTGTGCCGCTGCCCGGAGGGCATGGGAGGTGATCCGACCGGGCCTCTCGGTTGCTTCGGCTATGAGTGCGTGGTGGATGAAAACTGTGGCGATCACCAGGCCTGCATTTCGTACAGATGTCGGGATCCTTGCCCAGGCTCGTGCGGAGTAAACGCCGATTGCCGCGTGGAGAAACACCATCCTGTCTGCTCTTGCCAGTCTGGGCTAACGGGAAATCCTGTGATTAGGTGCTTCAAGATACCGGAGATTCTTCCGCCACATGACCCGTGCATGCCCAACCCCTGCGGGCTGAACACTGTGTGCCAGAGCATCTCCAATCGCGCTGTTTGCTCCTGCCTACCAGACTTCCATGGGGATCCGCAGATCGGCTGCCAACCCGAGTGTCTGATCAACTCGGACTGTCCGATTAACAAGGCGTGTTTGGAGCGACATTGCAAAGACCCGTGCTCGCAAGGACAGCTGTGCGGAGTGAACGCCTTCTGCCAAGTTAGAGACCATACAGCAGCCTGTCTGTGTTTGGAGGGATTTATCGGAGACCCGTTCTTGCAATGCATCCAACCTCCCATTGAAGACACACCCAAGCATACCAACACCTCGATCCAGCCCTGCACGCCTTCGCCTTGCGGCAGTATGGAGTGCAGCATCTATGGAACGCAGATTGCTGTTTGCGACCCGTGCTTGGGCCCGGAGGCCGTCTACAACCCTCAGTGTCGGCCGGAGTGTTTGACCAATGCGGACTGTCCGTTCCACCAAGCCTGTATGCGGTTCAACTGCATCGACCCATGTCCAGGCTCATGCGGAGTGAATGCTGTTTGCTCTGTGGTTTCGCATACGCCCATCTGTAGCTGTCCGTATGGACTGGTCGGAGACCCGTTCCAGCAGTGTGTTCCTCTTACGATTGGTAAGTTGTTTGGCCTGTTGTAGGAGTGCGTGCTTAAGAGTGATTTTCTCTTAGATTCCCCCAAGGACAGTTGCGACTACCCGCGGTGCGGAGTGAACGCCGACTGCCTAGAGAAAGGAACCGGGGTGATCTGCGTTTGCAAGCGGGGCTTCTTCGGAGACCCCTATCTGGCCTGCCGCCCCGAATGCGTTATCAACCCCCATTGCCCATTGGACAAAGCGTGCATAAACGCCAAATGCTCCAGCCCTTGCAGCGATGTGTGCGGAGTGGGCGCTCAATGCGACGTGGTCAACCACATCCCCATCTGCTCCTGCCCCCCTCAACATACAGGAGATCCGTTTGTGGCCTGTTACAAGGCTGTAATCCCCAGCCTACCGGCGCCGGCGCCTCAAAACCCTTGCGACCCGACGCCTTGCGGCCCCTACAGCCGCTGCTCGGTTTCGCATCAAGGATACGCCACCTGCTCTTGCCTGCCCAACTACCAGGGCGTAGCCCCCGCTTGTAAACCCGAGTGCATTTCAACATCAGAATGTCCCCAAACGAAGGCCTGCATTAATCTGAAATGCGGCGACCCGTGCGCAGGCACTTGTGGGTCTGGAGCGGTTTGCACGGTGATCAACCACAACCCGATCTGCAGCTGCCCAGAAGGACTGGAGGGCAATCCGTTCTTGAACTGCCGCCAAGCGCCCGTGGTGGAAGAACTGCCATCTACAACTGAGGAACCGATAAATCCATGTGTGCCCACTCCGTGTGGCCAGAACTCGATTTGCCAGATAAAGGAGAGCCGGCCAGTGTGTTCCTGCATAGCGAATTACATTGGCAGCCCGCCCTATTGCAGGCCGGAATGCATGCTCAGTCAGGAGTGTCCTCAACATCAAGCTTGTGTGAACGAGAAATGCGTAGATCCGTGCGTGTCCAGCTGCGGACCGAATGCTCAGTGCCATGTCGTGGGGCACAATCCGTTCTGTAGCTGTTTATCTGGATATGAAGGTATGTAGCAACGTGCTTGGAGTGTGGACTAACGGGTGGTTTATTTATCAACACCGCGATGCTTTGCAGGCGATGCTTTTGTCGGCTGCACCAAAGTGGCTGTGGTGGCTGTAGACCCGTGCAACCCATCGCCCTGCGGGGAGAATTCCCAGTGCTCTGTAAGCGAGGGAGCGGCGAAGTGCGTCTGCATTCCCCCCTACATCGGAAACCCCTACTCTGGAGGCTGCAGGCCTGAATGCACCATCAACTCCGAATGTGCCACTCATCTGGCCTGTCTGTCGCGCCATTGCCGAGACCCTTGCCAGGGACTCTGCGGCATCAATTCCGAATGCAGCGTCTTCAACCACGTGCCAGTTTGCACTTGCGCCAGAGGCCTGGTCGGAGACCCGCAGACCGGGTGCAGGCCACCTGCAGTGGTCGAGAGTAAGCCACCTAATCAAAGAGTCCATACTTGACCAGCTAATTGTGGTACTTTAAGGGCCCAAGCCATGCGAGCCGTCGCCGTGTGGACCAAACAGCGTCTGTCGCGAACGCAATGACAAAGCAATATGTTCGTGCCAAGTGGGGTACTTTGGACAGCCGCCCAGCTGCAGGCCCGAATGCCTGGTGAGCTCCGAGTGCAGCTCAGACCAGGCCTGCATTAATCAGCGCTGCCAGGATCCCTGTCCGGGAACATGCGGCGCCAGGGCCCGATGCCAGGTTGCCAACCACAACCCGATTTGCAGCTGCCCGCCCAACTACGTCGGA
The DNA here is from genome assembly GCF_020466585.1 of Dendroctonus ponderosae. Lineage (NCBI taxonomy): Eukaryota > Metazoa > Arthropoda > Insecta > Coleoptera > Curculionidae > Dendroctonus > Dendroctonus ponderosae. Next base: position 14,665,462 of record NW_026018715.1, read on the forward strand.
GACCCTTTCATTGTCTGCAGACCAGAAGGTAAAAGGCTTCCTGAGCCCAGTGAACTGCTCAGCAGCTCAATGCATTTTCAGAGCGCGGGGAACCAACGCCCACTCCAACTCCATGCATACCATCGCCGTGTGGGCCGAACGCGGACTGCCAACCACTCAACAATCGCGCAGTGTGCTCGTGTCTTCCGGGGATGTTCGGCGTTGCGCCCAATTGCCGTCCAGAATGCTCCATTGACCAGGACTGTCCACTCACCTTGGCCTGCACCAATCAGAAGTGCAAGGATCCATGCGCGGGTTCTTGCGGCTTCAACGCCGAATGCAGCGTGGTCAACCATCGGCCCATCTGCAGCTGCCAGTCAGGGTTTGAGGGCGATCCGTTCTCCGGCTGTAATCCAGTTGCCGGTAAGTTTTTTGGGCATCTGCCGCAGTAGAGGGTTTTTTTTGGGGTCAACTGGGAATGTTTTGAGCCTAGAAGCACGTTGCTACCAAGGGGTATTGATAGTCTGAAAGATGCGTTTGAAATGTCCAAGAAGATAAATTGAACTGTGAAAGGGCCTCCATAAAGTTGTGATTTGGCTCTGCTAGATTTTTTTCTTGCGGATATTTGAGGTAGTTGGCGCTGATATTAAACACTAAACTTTCCCTTACTGAAATTAGGGAAATTGGGCTCATCACGCCCGCTTCTGTAGTCGCATCCGAGGTGGACATTTGAATCATCCACACATACATTTACTGCAAAATTAAAAGAAAGTTTGCAATTATTTTTGGCATTTTCTATAAGTCATTGTACATACTTTCCTGACTGTGTTTCAATTCCAAATCAAAATCAATTCCTGGGCTTCAGTCATTTATTGTCTATTTATCAATTAAAAAACGTTTCGGTGTTTTCCACCATCATCAGTTTCAATGTGTAGCGTTGTTGCTACACATTGAATTTTCTATAAGTAGACAACGACGTGCTTCTGGGGCCGAAATGTGCCATCAGAGAAACTGCAAAAATATCTAAATCTAGAGCGTAACACGGTGGCCATAAAGTTATTGCAAATCGTTTTGGGGCCACCCTGTACATTTGCTTTATATCGGAAAACTCCACCTAAAGTTCATGCACTACCCACAAGGGACTTCATCTACATTCATAAACCATGCCTGCCGAAACATTGTCATAAACTTGTGCATTTTCCTCTGTAGCTATCGACTCAATCTGCCTATTGTCTATGTGCATGTCTAGCATCTATTCAGCATGATTCTAAATCGGCGTTATTTCTATAAAACTGTTCAAAGAAACTGCAGAAATGCGGCAAAAGGAAAAAGTCTCACCGACTGCTGGGATATTGGCAAAAACCTAAGTCATAAATTAGGCAACAGTGTCGACGCCCATATTTAAATGGCGTCCTCCTCATTAGCATCGCGCAAAATTTGTTGCCCCTTCGTGCTTTTCAAGCCCATTTTCTCACCCCCTTGAACAGTCAGACTCTGAAAGCTGCCAGTTTGCAGGAAATAACCCCCATTTTGAACCATCCTGTGTGTAGACGTTGTTATTCTATTCCGCCTCTTGTAGTAATTGAAGAGCCGCGAAACCCCTGCAATCCATCCCCGTGTGGTTCAAATGCCGCTTGCAAAGAGCGTGCTGGTGCCGGCTCATGCACTTGCCTAGTCGGGTTCTTTGGGGACCCCTACAACGGGTGTAGACCTGAATGCGTAACGAGCAGCGAATGCGCCCACACTAAAGCGTGCCTGAACATGAAATGCACCGACCCCTGCCCTGGAACATGTGGAGTGAACGCCAAATGCTCCGTGATTAATCACATTCCCCAATGCTACTGTCCCTCAGGATTCTCTGGGAATGCGCTCAGCATCTGCCGCGAGAACGTGCCTTGTAAGGACCCCAACCAACAAGCCCCAACCTGCGTGTTTAACAGTTTTTCAACCGTTTCAGTGGTGTTTGAAGAACATAAACGCAACCCCTGTGTTCCCTCGCCCTGTGGCCCCTACAGCATTTGTCAGATTAGTAACGATCGGCCTGTTTGTTCATGTGCGGCTGGTTACTACGGCGCCCCGCCCACTTGCAAGCCCGAATGTATCGTAAACTCCGAATGCACTCAAGACAAATCGTGCAATAATCAGAAATGCGTGGATCCCTGCCCGGGAACATGCGGCATTAACGCCCTCTGCCGAGTGGTCAATCATAGCCCCATTTGTAGTTGTCCTACAAGTTTCACTGGGGACCCATTCGTTCGATGCCTTCCAGAAGAAAGTAAGTTCGAAACACCAGCACTTAACCCCCCAGACAATTAACCCAGAGCACTAAAATCTTAATGATAGCGAAATAAGAGAGACATTAATCCATTAACTGAGCTAAAACATTAAAACAAGTAATCAGCAACTGTTTTAGAACGTCCAGTTGATGTCGAAAACCCCTGTCTCCCCAGCCCTTGTGGCACATTTTCGGAATGCCGAGTTGTAAATGGGCGGGCCAGATGTTCTTGTTTGCCCAACTACTACGGTCAACCCCCCAATTGCAAGCCAGAATGCGTGGTTAACTCAGAATGCTCCCCCAGTAGGGCGTGTGTTAACCAAAAATGCAAAGACCCTTGCCCAGGCTCTTGTGGCGCCAACGCCCAATGTAGCGCAGTGAATCACGTCCCAGTCTGCTACTGCTTGGCAGGATTCACTGGAGATCCATTCTCCGGATGCCAGCAATGTAAGACCAGCAGACAATGGATGGTCTGATCCTCACCATTAAACGTTCTTTTAGTCACGCCCAGAGAGGAGCCGCCCCACCCTTGCAACCCTTCGCCTTGCGGCTCCAACGCCAATTGCAAAGAGCTGAATGGCGCTGGATCGTGCACATGCATTCCGGGATACTTTGGCGATCCATATACTAGCTGCAGGCCGGAATGCGTGCAAAACTCCGAATGTCCGATGGATCAGTCGTGCAACAATAACAAGTGCAGGAACCCCTGTCCAGGCACTTGCGGCATCAACGCGGAATGCCTTGTCAATAACCATCTGCCCAACTGCAATTGCTTGCCCGGTTTCACTGGAAATCCCGCATTGTCTTGCCATCCGATTCCCATTTCACGTAAGGATTTGCTGGGTTTTCTCCCCAGCTGGCTAATCGCGGGTTGATGGTCTGTATGTGACTCGTTCACTGATGGAAGGGCACAAAATAACCCGTTTGTGCCTCAAACGGGTTTTGCCAGTTCGAGGTTGTAGCATTGGGATCCTGGTCGAAAGCAAAAAATTGAATTTCTGATTGGGAAAAATGAGCAACTCTCGGTGCTCTCCCCACGTTCAAAACACCATTTCATCAAGCCAAGCATCACACGGGGCACCTTTGCCCTCAGTTGGGATCTCCAACGGTTTTAGACACCCCAATGCGAACAGCTCCAACCAAGCTCCTCCCCCATTGACAAACCCGACGCGATTTGCTGGCTGGGCCCAATGTCCCTAAGCCAAAACACTTATCCACCTTGCTCTCCTCAGCCCCAGTGGAAGAGCCGACAAACCCATGCGTTCCCTCACCGTGCGGACCCTACAGTCAATGCAGGGAGGTGAACGCACATGCCGTCTGCTCCTGCCTCCAAAACTATATCGGAGCCCCTCCAATGTGCAGGCCTGAATGTCTCGTGAGCTCCGAATGCGGCCAGGACAGAACCTGCATCAACCAAAAGTGCAAAGATCCATGCCCTGGAACGTGCGGGCTAAACGCGCTCTGCCATGTGATAAATCACAATCCCATCTGTAGTTGTGCGCCCGGATTTAGTGGAGATCCATTCATTCGATGTGTGGTCGTAGAGAGTAAGCTGGCGCAGCGTGAGTTTGGCCTGAGTAACGCTTGAAGTTTTAGAGCGCCCTGTTGAGGTTGAACCCTCCAATCCGTGCCAGCCCACGCCCTGTGGGCCCAACTCTCAATGTAGAGAGGTGCATGCCCAGCCTGTCTGCTCTTGCCTGCCCAATTACATTGGGCGAGCGCCCAACTGCCGCCCTGAATGTACTATCAACCAGGAATGTCCAGGAAATCTGGCCTGTATCAATGAGAGGTGCAAAGATCCGTGCCCGGGTTCTTGTGGGTTTAATGCCCAATGTGTGGTCACCAACCATTCGCCCCATTGCCACTGTCAAGCTGGATTCACTGGGGATCCGTTCAATGGGTGCACTTCCATACCAGTAGCTCTTCCCGTAGAAGAGGAGAGGACTCCATGCATTCCCTCCCCTTGTGGAGCCAATGCGGAATGTAGAGAGCGAAATGGCGCTGGCTCATGTGTGTGCTTGCCTGAATACTTTGGGGATCCATACACGAGCTGCAGACCTGAATGTGTGACAAACACAGATTGCGCCAGGGACAAGGCATGCTTGAACAACAAATGCAAAGACCCCTGTCCGGGTATATGTGGAATTAATGCTGAGTGTAGGGTTTCCAATCATTTGCCCTCTTGTTCCTGTTTTGATGGATACACTGGGAATCCTTCAGTGTCTTGCCACCTCCCGCCGCCAAGTATGTACCAAAAAGACTTCAAACTCGCCTGCAATCGCCACTTTTGCCCCCAGTTTCAGAGCCCAAAGCTGAACCATGCCAGCCCTCGCCTTGCGGCCCTTACAGTAACTGTAGGGTAGTGAATGAACACGCGGTCTGCTCGTGTCTTCCGAACCACATCGGCTCACCGCCGATGTGCAGGCCGGAGTGCATGATAAGTGCCGAATGTTCTCTGGACAAAACTTGCATCAACAGTAAATGCCAGGATCCATGTCCAGGAACGTGCGGCATAAACGCTCAATGCCGCGTGGTCAATCACAACCCCATCTGCAGCTGTTCGTCTGGATATACTGGAGATCCATTCATCAGATGCAACGCAGAGGAGAGTAAGTCTCACGCCTACCTGGGGGAAAACGGGGCCTAATTGCCCGTGGTGTTTACTCTAGGAAAACCTGAGCCGCTTCCTCCGGCCAATCCGTGCGTGCCATCCCCTTGCGGGCCTTATTCCGATTGTAGAGTGATCGGGAACACTCCCGCGTGCTCTTGCATCCAGAACTTTGTTGGGCGCCCCCCGAATTGCCGCCCTGAATGTTCGATTAATGCGGAATGTCCCGCGAACCGGGCCTGCCAGAATGAGAGATGCGTGGATCCGTGCTCTGGCTCATGTGGAGCCAGCACCGACTGCACAGTCATTTCCCATAGGCCTGTTTGCTCTTGCAGGGTGGGCTTTACGGGCGATCCGTTCTCTGGATGCATCCCCATACCAAGTAAGATCAATCAAGGTCTAGAGGTGCCCGGCCTCATGGTCCATGCGTATATTCAAGCAAATGTTCTCTGTCCTGCCCATTTCAGTCGCCGCGCCTGTAGAAGAGGAACGAAACCCTTGTAATCCTTCGCCTTGCGGCGCTAACGCCGAATGCCGAGAACGCCAAGGAGCAGGATCATGTGCATGTTTGCCTGAATACCTTGGAGACCCCTATACCGGCTGCAGGCCGGAATGCGTGACCAACAGCGACTGCCCAAGAGACCAGGCATGCGTGAGCAACAAGTGCAAAGACCCTTGCCCTGGAACGTGCGGGATTAACGCCGAATGTTCTGTGCCTAATCATGCTCCTTCTTGTTCGTGCCTGCCTGGATATACTGGGAACCCGTTCACTTCGTGCCACCTTCCCCCGCCTAGTAAGACCCGAGAGTTTCCTCCCCAGCAGTGCCCTAGTAAGGACGATTTTTTTAAGTTGTGGAAACCCCCGAGCCGGAGCCCTGCCGTCCGTCACCATGTGGGCCTTATAGCGTGTGTAAGAACGTAGATAACCATGCGGTATGCTCGTGTCAGCCCGAGTATATCGGCTCGCCCCCAGCCTGTAGGCCCGAATGCATGGTGAGCTCGGAATGCGCCCAAAACAAGGCGTGTCTTAACCAAAAGTGCCAGGACCCATGCCCTGGCACCTGCGGCATAAACGCCAAGTGCCAAGTGGTCAATCACAACCCCATCTGTAGCTGTGCAGAGAGCTACGTAGGAGATCCTTTTGTGCGCTGTGTGTTGCGACCAAGTAAGCCTGCGGGTGTACCTAGACTAACCCAGTTGGCCAATAACATCGCCCTTTCAGCAAAACCCGTGGAAGTGGACAGCGGCAATCCTTGTGTGCCCACGCCTTGCGGCTCTAATTCTCAATGCCGCGTGGTTGGGACGCAAGCAGCTTGCTCCTGCTTGCCCAATTATATTGGGCGAGCCCCCAACTGCAGGCCGGAGTGCACAATCAATGCGGAATGCCCCAGCAATCTGGCGTGCCAGAACGAGCGGTGCAAAGACCCTTGCCCGGGCTCCTGTGGGCCTTTCACTACTTGCATGGTGATAAAGCATGCTTCGGTCTGCCAATGCCTTTCCGGTTACACTGGGGATCCGTTCACTGGATGCTCCATCATACCAACTCGTAAGGGCTTTCGCCAACTCAACCGGCGATCTTTGGAAGTAAAGTCTTTTTGAAATTCTAGCTACTGTAACCGAACAACCTCGAAACCCTTGCAACCCTTCGCCCTGCGGGGCCAACGCGGTTTGTAGGGAAAGAAATGGCGCTGGCTCTTGCTCATGCTTGCCTGAGTACTTCGGCGATCCCTACACTGGCTGCAGGCCGGAATGTGTGGCCAACTCGGACTGCGATCGCAGCCGATCTTGCGTGAATAATAAATGTGTGGATCCGTGCCCTGGCACGTGCGGGTTGAATTCTGAGTGCTCCGTGATCAACCACGCTCCATTCTGCAGCTGCATTCCTGGATACACTGGCGAACCCACCAGCGCTTGCAAAGTGATTCAAGCCAGTAAGCAATACGCCCAACTGAAAATGCCTTCGACTGTTAACCGGGGGTTGTTTGTAAAGTTGTAGAAGAACCGCAAAATCCTTGCCAACTATCCCCTTGCGGCCCATATAGCGCTTGTCGGGAAGTGAATGGGCATGCTGTCTGTTCCTGCAATGTGGGTTATATCGGCTCTCCTCCAATGTGTCGACCCGAATGTGTCGTTAGTTCCGAATGCTCCCAAGACAAAGCCTGCGTGTCCCAGAAATGTGTCGACCCATGCCCAGGCGTATGCGGGCTGAACGCTCAATGCCGAGCAGTCAATCACAACCCCATATGCAGCTGCTTAACAGGGTTCACTGGGGATCCGTTCGTTCAATGCTCCAGAATCGAATGTATGTCAGCCTACTAACCCCTGCCAGTGCGCTTTAAACCGAGCTTTCTCTTTTAGTGCCGGCACCGCCCAAAACACCTGAAAACCCATGTATTCCCACACCGTGTGGACCGAATTCTCAATGTAGAATAGTTGGAACGCAAGCGGCCTGCTCTTGCTTGCAGAACTTTGTAGGTCGCCCTCCCAACTGTAGGCCTGAATGCTTGAGCGACTCCGAATGTCCCAATCACTTAGCATGCAAAAATGAGAAATGTAGAGACCCTTGTACTGGTTTGTGTGGCATCAATGCCCAATGCACTGTAGTTAATCACCAGCCCATTTGCTCCTGCTTCCCTGGATATACTGGGGAGCCATCTAGGTCCTGTATTTTGCCTCTCCAAGAGCCCCGTAAGCACTTTTCTTCTTGTTTCTTCATTTCCGTTTCATCTCATCTGCCTTGACTTGGGTGAAGGTGTTCAGACCATGCTAATGGACTTTTTTATAGTGACAGAAAGACCCCGAACGCCATGCTCTCCATCGCCCTGCGGGCCAAATGCCGAGTGCCGGGAGAAGAACGGGGCCGGCGCCTGCTTCTGCGCTGCCGGTTTCGAGGGAAATCCATACGATAGCGACAGAGGCTGCAGGAGAGAGTGCGAGGTGAACAACGACTGCAGCTCGGCCCTGGCCTGTGTGTCCTTCAAGTGCGTGGATCCTTGCCCTGGCACCTGCGGAGCTTTGGCCGAATGCCATGTTAACAACCACATCCCCACGTGTTTGTGCCCCGCTGGATATGCAGGAGATCCATTCTTCCAATGTCGGCTGGCGCCGACCGAACCACCTCCGGAGATTAATCCCTGCCAGCCCTCGCCGTGCGGCCCTAATAGCCAGTGCAGGGAAGTGAACAAACAGGCCGTATGCTCGTGTCTTCCGCAATACGTGGGCTCTCCGCCCAGCTGCAGGCCGGAATGCGTCGTCAACTCAGAGTGTCAACTGGACAAGGCCTGCGTCAATCAGCGCTGCGGCGACCCGTGCCCCAACACCTGCGGATTGGGCGCCCAATGCACGACAAGAAACCACAACCCGATTTGCGCCTGCCCGCCAGGATACACGGGCGATCCATTCACCAGGTGTTCGCCGCAGCCGCCGCCGCCGCCTGAGCCGACAACGGAACGCCCGCCATCCTGCCAGCCCAGCCCCTGCGGCCCCAATTCGATCTGCAAAATCATCGGGAACTCCCCCACGTGTTCCTGCTTGCAGGACTACATCGGGGCGCCCCCCAACTGTAGGCCTGAGTGCGTTCTGAGCTCCGAGTGCGGCAGTTCTCTGGCCTGCATCAATCAGAAGTGCCAGGATCCTTGCCCAGGCTCCTGCGGCTCCAACACCGTTTGCAACGTTCTCAACCACATCCCCATATGCAATTGCGCCGAGGGATTTACTGGGGACGCCTTCACCAGTTGCTATCAGATCCCGCCGTCTACCAAAGCGCCTGAACTGGATCCCTGCAACCCATCGCCGTGCGGGCCCAATTCTCTATGCAACGACGGCGTCTGCACATGTTTGCCTGAATACTTGGGCAATCCGTATGAGGCGTGCAGACCTGAGTGTGTGCTCAGCGCCGAATGCACCAGGAACAAGGCTTGTATCAGGAACAAATGCGTGGATCCTTGCCCAGGAACATGCGGGCAGAATGCGAGGTGCGACGTGATCAACCACATTCCATCCTGCTCCTGCCCGGATGGTTACACTGGAGATCCGTTTGTGAACTGTCGGGTTTCGGAGCCTCCGCCACCAAAGGCCCAGCCGTGCAACCCGTCGCCCTGTGGACCCAACAGCCAGTGTCGCGAAGCCAACCAACAAGCAGTGTGCTCCTGCTTGGCAGGCTACCAAGGCAGTCCGCCGGGATGTCGGCCCGAGTGCGTCGTTGGAGCAGAATGCCCGCAGGATAAGGCCTGTATCAACCAGAAATGCGTGGATCCTTGCCCAGGATCTTGTGGGGCTCGCGCCCGATGCGAAGTCCGAAACCACAGCCCGATCTGCAGCTGCCCAGAGGGCGATACTGGGGATCCGTTCCAAAGGTGCAGGCCCATTCCACCCGAACCGCCAGTGACCAGGCTGCCTAATCCTGAACCCTGCAACCCATCGCCTTGCGGCCCCAACTCGATTTGCAGGCCGGCGGGCGACAGCTACGCCTGCAGTTGCCTGCAGGGCTACATCGGCAACGCACCAAATTGCCGGCCAGAGTGCGTGATCAACACCGACTGTCCAAGTGCGCTCGCCTGCATCAACAGCCAATGCAAAGACCCCTGTCCAGGCAGCTGTGGGGAAAACGCCGAATGCCATGTTATCTCGCACGCAGTCTCCTGCAGCTGTCTGGCGGAATTTGTGGGCGATCCGTTCGTTCAGTGCATAGTGAAAACTGAGCCAATCAAGCCTTGCGAGCCGTCGCCTTGCGGCGCCAACGCCCAATGCAGGGAGCGAAACGGAGCTGGCGCTTGCCTATGTTTGCCCGACTACCAAGGAAATCCTTATGAGGGCTGCCGGCCCGAATGCGTGCTCAGCTCAGACTGCCAGCCCAACAAGGCGTGCATCAGGAACAAGTGCGCTGATCCCTGCCCAGGAACCTGTGGGGAGAGTGCGGAATGTTCTGTTATCAATCACGTGCCAGCTTGCAGTTGCCGGGCAGGGTCCACTGGGGACGCCTTCAGGCTTTGCTCGCCACTGCCAGTTGAAGGTAAGCTAAAAGTCCAGGAAGTCTCAGTTTTTTTACCCAGGTTTTTGCATCTTCAACAGAAGAGCCGTCCAATCCATGTGCGCCCTCGCCATGCGGTCCCAACAGCCAATGCCGCGTGGTTAACGGCCAAGGGGTGTGCTCCTGTTTGCCCGAATATCAGGGCGCGCCGCCATCGTGCAAACCCGAATGTGTCGTCAGCTCTGAATGTCCCTCAAATAGAGCGTGCCATAGATTCAAATGTGCCAACCCCTGCGTGGGAACCTGCGGAGTGGGCGCTAGATGCGAGGTCATCAACCACAACCCCATCTGCAGCTGCCCGACGGGTTTGACTGGAGACCCGTTTGCCAGGTGCTACGAACAACCTCCAGAGCCATCGCCCCGACCTGCGGCCAACCCTTGCGTGCCATCGCCTTGCGGACTTAATTCGGAGTGTCGCGACATCGGAGGCCAACCGTCCTGCTCCTGTAGGGCCTCCTACATGGGCGTGCCTCCAAATTGCCGGCCGGAATGTGTTGTCAACACGGACTGCCCGTCCCACTTGGCCTGCATAACGGAAAAATGCAAAGATCCTTGCTTGGGGTCGTGCGGATTCAACGCGGAGTGCAGAGTGCAGAACCACATTCCGATCTGCACCTGTGCTGAGGGCTTTGTGGGAAACGCCTTTACAGAGTGCGCACTCAAACCAGCCCCGCCGCCGCCCGAGAGGAAAGACCCTTGCAACCCATCGCCTTGTGGGCAAAACGCTGTTTGCGACAACGGGGCGTGTTCTTGCCTGGCGCTATATCAAGGGGACCCCTATGAGGGTTGCCGGCCGGAATGCACCATGAACACCGACTGCTCCCCAACAAAGAACTGTGTTAACCTCAAGTGCGTGGATCCCTGTCCAGGCACTTGTGGAGATCTGGCGATTTGCGACGTGGCAAACCACCTGCCCATTTGCAGATGTCCGTCTGACTATGAAGGCGATCCGTTCGTTAGCTGCCGCATTCGGCCGAGGATCCGTAAGTTGTCTGGTGATGTTTCGGCAATGAGGAGTTAACAAGTTTGCAAATTTCCAGCGCCTCAACCTGTGAACCCGTGCCATCCCTCCCCATGCGGCCCCAACAGCGTCTGCAAGGTGAACCACGGAGTAGCAGTGTGCTCGTGCCAGCAGGGCATGATAGGGAGCGCCCCTCAATGCCGCCCTGAGTGCATAGTGAGCGCTGAATGCGCCCTCACCCAAGCCTGCCTCAACAACAAGTGCGTCGACCCCTGCCCAGGGACGTGTGGAGTAGGCGCGCTCTGCCAAGTGGTCAACCACAACCCCATCTGCAGCTGCTCCTCTGGAAACACCGGCGATCCCTTCACCAGGTGCTACGCCGTGCCAGCGGCTCCAGGTAACTACCACTAGCTGCACATGTAGATGAGTGAGTTGCTACAGCGTTTTGTGTGTCAATTGCAGAGAACCCGCAGCCGTGCCAGCCCAGTCCGTGCGGTCCGAACTCAGTGTGTCAAGTGCGGGGCGAAAGTCCGGCCTGTTCGTGCTTGGAGGGTTACGTCGGCGTGCCGCCCTCCTGCCGGCCGGAGTGCACCATCAATCCGGAGTGTGCGAGTGTGCGGGCGTGCATCAATCAAAAGTGCCGCGACCCGTGCCCGGGCAGTTGCGGCGCTAACGCAGTGTGTTCGGTGGTGAATCACAGTCCGTTGTGCTCTTGTGTGCCGGGCTACACGGGCGACCCCTTCCGAGGCTGTTTACCAACTCCACGTAAGTTTGCCTTTAGGGTTCTTGATTTGGGTGCTGGTGCATGTGGTTGGGGGCGTCAAGGAGAGGTTGATTTTGAGTCGGAACCAGCCCCGAACGCTGGGTGAATGTGGCGGGAACACAGGGAATTCGAATTTCAAACCAGAACATAGTTTGCCAAAGTTTCCAGATAGCTAGATTGAGATGATCAACCGATAAATCAGTTGGTTTTTGTGCGCAGGCACTCAAGAATTCAACACTGTTTTTGTTTTGTTTTTTCAAAAAAACCTGTTTTGCTTATGGCACGGTCGTGCGTGAACATGAAACAGATTTCGTGCGAACTGCGTTCGTCAGAAATCGTGCGAAAAAGTGCGAGCGATCCAATTTCGCACGAACTCTTGGAAGGATTTTGTCAGATTTCGCAACAGGGGGCATCGTCCACTGGACGGTGTTTCCGATAGCTCGTACATCGCAATGGTTCGTCCAAATTCGTACGAGCGACTTCAGTTCTAGTAGAGAATCATTCGCTTCTTTTCGCACGATTTCTGACGAACGCGGCTCGGACGAAATCGCATCCAAAGAGCGATCGGCCTTAAGGCTCCAGTTTACTTGGCCGAAACTACCACAAATTACCATTCAGTCCAAGTGAAGAGTGGAGAATGTTTATGGACGTTTGATTTCTTCCGATAGAGCGCAAAAGTTTACGTAATTTCTTGAATCAAAGTTGCAATTAAAGACGGTAAATAATCCGAAACAAGCTACGATCGAGCAAGTTAAAATCGAGTGTCACAATTAGTTTCTTTTTTT